>NC_053489.1:151217141-151539641 GCF_905171775.1 Rana temporaria | reverse complement strand
AGTTTAGTACATTTCCAATGTGTTGTGTGATTGTGTGTTACTAAGGACAGATCACAAACAGCAAGGAATGCAGTTCTGTTATTTTAAAACCAACATCTGTTTGATATGGATAAAGAGCATACAATCCTAACGGCTACCTTTTCATGTGCTTCAACATAAATGCAATATAGTAACGCACTTCTCCTCAAATTCATCTTAGTTGTGTAGCAGTCACAACCTATGATTCCTCTGAAATGTTAGCCGATACATACTGCATTTAAACCCATACAATTTTTTTCATCACGGTCCCCATATCCTATGCTGCTAGTAGCTATCACTAGAGTAATTTTTAATGTGTCCCACCAATGTACTACCCTGTTCAACCCTGATTCCTGCTCACAAAAAATCAAGGGAACAAGTGAAACAGCACAATGTAGTCTGAGTGCATGTGTGTGAAAATAGGGGGGAAAACTGCGCTAAACCCAAGTGTATAAATGAGAACAAGCAGCTGACACTCAAACAAAGTCTAATGTAAATCGTGGAAAAATAGTGTAGCGCCAATAGTATAAGTGTGTAAGGCTAGCTCCTGGGGAGTGAGAAAACTCAAATTACTAGACATGTGCATTCGTTTTCGTCCGAATGGATTTTCATCCGAACTTCAAGCATTTTTATTATCGTTTTAACAAATGAAAACGAATGCACAGAATACGAAAAAAGAAAGATCCAACATAAACAAATGCTTTATTTTCGTTTTCGTTGCAACAACAGTTCGATATAGCTAGGAGATTCGACATGACGCTGACAATAACAATCTTTGTCTATCGAACCTGTGGTCGAATGTGCCTAACCTATTAGTGCCTAACCTAACCTCTATTAGTCCAAGATTATTCTACATAGAGAGAAAAGATTCAACGTTATAGAGAGAAAAGATTCAACGTATAGAGAGAAAAGATTCGACGTTATAGAGAGAAAAGATTCGACATTATAGAGAGAAAAGATTCGACATTATAGAGAGAAAAGATCGCTGCTGGAACTGGGTGGAGGAAGTAAAAAAAAATAATTATGATGATGAATGTTATTGGCTGATTGTAACCAAAGAGGAGGAGCAGTAAAATAACTAGAACTAACTTGACAATTCAACATGAACGACGAAAAACATACAAACGTTGAATATGTCATTGAAGGCTTATGGTGTCTGTTGAAAGTTCTAAGAAGATTTGACGGAGCAGCTAAACTGTACGACGCTGCAATCATACATTTCCGGACAAATGCTTGGTCCATAGGCTATAGAAAAGTTCTAATGTTGGTTGACTAGTAATAATAATTAATAAATATAATTATTTCTAGTCATACAACATTAGAATTCTACTATAGCTAGCATGTAGGCTGAACATTCGACCGGAAATGTACGATCGCGGCATCGTACAGTTTTGCTGCTCCGTCGAATCTTCTTTGAACATTCGACAGACACCATAAGCTTTTAATGACAGATTCAACCTTAATTCATTCAGATTTTCGGACGAATGCAATTTCTAACGAAAAACTAAATAAATAAAAACTAATTTCGGGATTAACTAAATCGATTTATTTTTCGGACGAAAATGAAATTCTAAAACAAAATATTTCATTGTGCACATGTCTACAAATTACACACAAAAAACCTTGGTGAATGGAAATCAAGGAAGATAATTAATAATACAAAAACATATATGCATAACACAATCAAACAGTGAGTGGTGAAGTCCCAATTGTGAATATAGGCTTCCAGCAATGTGAAAAAAAAGTATGAAATAAAGTCCACAAAAAACAAATGAAACTTCTTCCTATTGGGGTGACACCAAATAGTAGAGATCACGGAAAGAGTTGTCTGTAGTCACTCTTAAAACTCTTCTATGGTAAATGAATGAGGTACTCTTACCGACTGAGGTGGACACATGTGTCTTACAACAGTGGGTCATACAGGCTTAGGATCCTAGATGGTCTGGATCTACTGTTGAACATGAAAAACGGTCCAGATGGATCAAGATGTGGAATTCCCAGTCCTCAGCTGACGAGTTTGATCTGACTTTGATTTTACTGCATCCGTGGTACTCGTCAGCTGAGAACTGGGAATTCCACATCTTGATCCATCTGGACTGTTTTCCATGTTCAACAGTAGATCCAGACCATCTAGGATCCTAAGCCTGTATGACCCATTGTCGTAAGACACGTGTGTCCACCTCAGCCGATAAGAGTACCTCATTCATACTATGAGTGGATGAGTGTAGCAACTGACTTTTCTACCTCTTGTTAGAATAGAAAAAGCAGGTTGTTTTAAAGCCAAGTCACACTGAAAAGATGCTGGTTTAGCAGGTAGTAATAATGGCTAAAGGTGACTCTAGTTATTGAGACTTGTCTGTATCTGGGCACAGTCCTCATTTCTAAAGTTACCAAGTCCTGACCAAATGATCTTAAGAAAAATAGATACTGACTGTGCTGCATAATCTTGGCTAACTACTTAGGTTTTCCCCAGAACTAAGATTGACACATGTCATGTCAATAACAGCATCATACAGTTAGCAGGCAATCACACTTAGAACAAACATTAAACAAGTTTGAAAACCTAGTCTGATCACTATTATGACCCCAAGGTGTCCCCACCCTGTTGCCTCTAACCTTCCTCAATAACAGCATAAAAATACAATCCTTGGGTGTCCATGAAACCAACCACATGGCATTTAGATTATGTCTACACTAGATTATTTGTCCTTCTTCTGAGGTCTATGACAGTCTTACTGAATCACAGTTGTTTTTCTGTACAACACTTGCACTGCGCTTAGGAAATAACTTATGGTATCTGTGCATATCTTCAGTTTGGACAGTTCTGGAAATTCTCAAGTCATTATTGCACAAAGGCATATAGTGCAGCGCACTTTACTGTCCATCTATATAAACACAGAAGAGCGATAACTGAACCTGAGATTAGCTGGCACAACATCCGACACTCACACTGAGATAGTACAATATCTGCCTGTGTGACAGTATGTTGGCATTGAGCCACGTGGTCTCCAATACTTTTTGTTATTACAAGCAAAACTAATATGGAAGGTTCAAGAACAGCAACAGAACAATTTCTTATACAAGTAAAGTCATATGTTTCTAAGGTTCATCATACCTTTATCACTTAATTGTCTTACCAGTAGGGGTGCAACGGATCAAAATACTCACGGATCGGATCGATCCTCGGATCAGGAGTCACGGATCGGATCGTTTTTCGGATCAGCAATTAAAAAAAAAAAAAACTTTAGTGACGCTGTATGTGTGAACACTATAGCTTGTAGTCTGGGGTGGCCATAGGTAATCTTTTTTAGGAATGTTTTTTTGCATTACACCTTGGAGAAGGGGGAGGTATAGCACCAACAGAGCAGACTGGTTTTGTTTTTAGTGCACCGCAAAGGTACGCAGCTTTGGCGCAGCAGAGCACTAGAACGGCATTCAGGACAAAAAATGCTACACAAGTAGCCTACTGTCATACAGCAGTGAGGTGTGCAACACCCCACTGATGCCATTGCACAGCACTGAGGTGCACAATTATGCAGTTTAAGCAATAACCTTCCAACCTAATGTAACGCGGAATCGGCGGTGACGTCACACGGCACGGCAGGGCTGGCAATCAGACGAGAGGTGGGGAGTGCAACAGGCTATGCGCTCGGGGCTCACAGCTCCTTCTACTGGCCTGGCCGGGTGTACCAAGATGGCCAACCGCTCCGGAGCTAGGCCGAAGTCGCGGCTTTTCCTAAGGCCGAGGCCGAGGCAGCACTCCGCGGATCGCGTTGTGTGCCGATCCGAACAGGGCGACCCGTTCGGATCATGGGTCACGATCCGTTGCACCCCTACTTACCAGTTAAATAATTCATTTTTGTTAGTGTAAATATAAATAAAAATAAAAAGGATGGACTTTCTCATCATCCTGGAAAATCAGACACCAAAAAATATTATATACAGTATCTCACAAAAGTGAGTACACCCCTCACATTTTTGTAAATATTTTATTCTATCTTTTCATGTGACAACACTGAAGAAATTACACTTTGCTACAATATAAAGTAGTGAGTGTACAGCTTGTATAACATTGTAAATTTGCTGTCCCCTCAAAATAACTCAACACACAGCCATTAATGTCTAAACCGCTGGTACACCCTAAGTGAAAATGTCCAAATTGGGCCCAAAATGTCAATATTTTGTGTGGTCACCATTATTTTCCAGCACGGCCTTAACCCTCTTGGGCATAGCGTTCAAAGAGCTTCACAGGCTGCCACTGGATTCCTCTTCCACTCTTCCATGATGACATCATCGAGCTGGCGGATGTTAGAGACCTTGCGCTCCTCCACCTTCCATTCACCATTGGAGGTAAAGTCTACCGTGCCCGGTTTCATTGTGCATATCTTTGTGAGCCTATGTTCAAATAAACAGTTCATATCCCAGTTCAGGAGCCAAACCGAGTCCTGCCTAGTTCTTGGTTGCAATATGCGGCTATAATATCTAATATCTATATTCAGACTGGAGGAAGCAGTATATGACGAAAGCACTCAAGCGGAGTGCGGGACTAATGCTCACTACTTTACATTGTAGCAACGTGTCATTTCTTCAGTGTTGTCACATGAAAAGATATAATAAAATAATTGCAAAAATTTGAGGGGTGTACTCACTTTTACGAGTATACGGTATTTCTTAAGCACTCTATATTTACATTTATTAAATACAGTAGAATAAAATTAAAGTTGATGTGCAGCCCGATGTGTTTTAGTTGATCAAAGATAGAGAATTATGACTTGAATATGACTAGTTGCTGTGGGAAAACACTTTATTATGGCTTTCCGCCTGCTTTTGTTATCAATAGTCTTACTCAATAAAATATTCCAATTCTGATGCTGCGTACACATGATCATTTTTCGGCATGTAAAAAACTAAGTTTTAAAAAAATGTCATTTAAAATGATCGTGTGTGGGCTTCACATCATTTTTCGGGATCTGAAAAACGACCCAAAAAAATTTGAACATGCTGCATTTTTTAACGACGTTTTAAACTATGTCGTTTTTCGGGTTGTAAAAAATGATCGTGTGTGGGTTAAAACGACATTAAAAACCTGCGCATGCTCAGAAGCAAGTTGTGGGACGGGAGCGCTCGTTCTGGTAAAACTACCGTTCGTAATGGAGCAAGCACATTTTTTTTTAACGATCGTGTGTGGGCAATGTCGTTTTAATGATGGAGTTGGAAAAAACATTGTTTTTTCTAGAGGCTGAAAAACGTTTTTTACAAGTCGAAAAATGATCGTGTGTACGCGGCATTAGATGCTAACTCTTTTGTGCAGTAACCAACTAGAATGCACATTTTACTTTTCTAAGTTTAGCAGAGTGAATTCTAACTGGTCATTTTGGGCTACTGTACATAAGAATTAACACTTAAGAATAAGACTTCTTTATTAAAACTTTATATATATTACTGTGGACCTGGTGCCTCCACACTGAAACCTATTTGTGGACTAAAACAAATATCGTAGTTGGCAATGTGGACAAACCCAACAATATCACATTTATTCCTCGTTAATCTGTTGCCTGCATCTACATTCTTGGAATTTTTATTTAGCCCTTTTGATAGAAGAAAAAAAATGAACAGAGGAATATAGGAGCCAGGTGCACCTTTAATCCAAAACAAAAACTACACTTTACTTACAGTATGTTCATAACATTTCCATTAATCATCCTCTAGTTTAGGTGTTCATTCCGTACAGAGACTGCTGAGGTGGAAAAAAACAAGGATGGCTACATTATGAACTGGATGGTTGCATTGTATGAATTTATTTTATGCTTATTTCGCTTGGCATGTGCATTTGGCATCTTGAAATTTGATGATTTTTGGAACTAATGATTTATGTTTGGAGAACCTGTGGCAAGAAGTTCCTAAAATTGGTCTCTGTAAAGTTGTATAATATAATTTGAATTGGGTATCATTGGCTAACTGATGTCAAGTATCTGTTCTTGAATTGAAAAATCCCACATCACTGCCTTTCAAATTAAACCTATCAAGTCAGATTTTCTCCCACAATGTCAAGCTCTAGTACTTATAGGCAAATGTTCTTATACAAGGGAATTCATAACCCTTGGGTGTAAGGCCGGGTACACACGAACAAACATGTATGGTGAAAGCGGTCCGTCGGACCGTTTTCACCATACATGTCTGCCAGAGGGCTTCTGTACGATGGTTGTACACACCATCGTACAGAAGTCCGCGCGTAAACAATACGCGGGGCGTGTCCGCGGTGTCGCCGCGACAATGACGCAGCGACGTGGGCGGCCCGCCTTTAAAATGCTTCCACGCATGCGTCGAAGTCATTCGACGCATGCGAGGGACGGCGGGCGCCTGGACATGTACGGTAGGTCTGTACTGACGACCGTACATGTCCGAGCAGGCAGGATTCCAGCGGACGGTTTTAAAACACGTCCAGGAATATTTGTCTGCTGGGAAAAGGCCCGGCGGGCAAATGTTTGCTGGAATTCGGCCCGCTCGCGCCCACACACGACCGAACATGTCTGCTGAAACTGGCCCGCGGACCAGTTTCAGCAGACATGTTTGGTCGTGAGTATGGGGCCTTAGGGAACCAAATGATAGGATTATGGGACCGGATCTAAGAAATAATCCAAAAATTGAGGCAGGATAAAAAATCCATATGAGTTTCTTTTAGTCATTTCAGTTCCTAGCTATCCATATGTAGTAAACCCAAGCTACTGGCATCTTTTGAAGTCTTACCAGTAACTAATAGGGCTGGTGATGATAACTTCTACAAGTCTGGAGAAAGGGATGGAAGGAGTGTCCGATCTTTGGCTCCCACTGCTGTCAATCAAAGTATGTTAACCAATGAAGAGATAGAGGGAATTAGCCGAGTTGCAGCTCCATGTCTTAGTGGACACCGAGCAGTGGCTCAGGTGCCCCCATAGCAGGCTGCTTTCTGTGGGGGCACTTGGCAGGAGGGAGGGGTCAGGAGCACTGACAAGGGACCCGAGAAGAGGACGATCTGGGCTGCTCTGTGCAAAACCACTGCACAGAGCAGACAAGTATGGCATGTTGGTCATCGTTAAGTATCGTTATGTTTGTACCGGGCATCACACCTGTACCGTTTTTTAGAGCTGATGGTCGGCTCTCTTGTAATAGCAACTGATGCGGCTAAGCAGATGCTCGATTGTTATTACAAGCAGCTGGAGGGTGCAACCCCTCCCTTCTCCCGCCTTCCGCCTCTCGCCTAGGCCCTCCTATCCCACTTTGAGACCCGAGCAGCCAGCCGGCATGTCAACCACCTGGCCAGAATAGGCTTTGATTGGGTCTCGGATGTATTAACCCAGAAGCGATGTCATGACATCACTTCTGGATTACTGGAGTCTTAAAGGTGCCAGTTTTAAAAGATCTAAAGTATTAAAAAATGCAAAATGTTGGCTTTTTGAATACTTTCAAATGCAAAGTAGGGATTCTTCCATGAGAATATCCCCCAGATCCCTCCATAAGAATACCTGTCACGTGCCTATTACTGCCACAAGGGATGTTTACATGACAGTGACAGCAATAAAAGTGATCAAAAAAGTGTACAAAGTGTAAAAAAATTATAATATATGAAAAAAATAAAAAAATAATTAAAGTGCCCCCGTCCCCCTCGTGCTAGCATGCAAAGGCAAATGCGTGCATTGGTTCTGAACACACGCAAACCGCAATCGTCCCATATGTGAGGTATCACTATGAATGCCAGATCTTGGGAAGTAATTCTAGCACTAGACCTTCTTTGTACATCTAAAGTGGTAACCTGTGTCTCCCCTGCCAGGTAAGTCGGCTATGGATAGTAAAATTGACGTAGTTTGTCGCCATTGTGCAGGCATGCACAATTTTAAACTGTGACATGTTTGGTATCTATTAACTTGGCGTGACATCATTTTTTATATTTGACAAAAAAATTGGGTTGAGTATTGTGTTTTTTTGCATTAAAATCTAAAAAAAACTAAATTAAAAAATAGTTTCCCAAAAACTGTGTTTCAAAAACTGCTGCCCAAATACTGTGTGACATACAAAATTGCAAAACCCTATAATTTATTTCTCTAGGGCCTCTGCTTTAAAAAATGTATTCAATTTTCTAGCAAACAAGAAAACTGATTTCCACATGTAAATGAAAAGTGCCAGAAAATGTCTGGTCTTTAACTGGTTAAAGAAATGCACTGATTAAAAGCTGTGTAGAAAAAAAAAAGCACAAACATGCAGACAGTGAAGTCTAAACATCCATGATGATGATAAGACGTCAACACCAATGCCCATATTGCTAGCCTTACATTTACCTCTTAAAAACTCTAGCATTAATATGCAAACCATATGCCAAGAACCTCAATGCATTGTACAGTACAGGGACACGCACAGTGCACCACAACACATATACCATGCACTGTGGTACGCTGCAGTGCTAAAAAAAAGTAGAATTGTGCATTTTTTGATCCATATTGAATTTCATAATGAATACACTGCCTTAAAGTGGAATTGCACTGCATCTGAGCACCTTAAACCAAAAAAAAAGGATTTTTGTACTCACCGTAAAATCCATTTCTCTGAGTTCATAGACGGACACAGCCTTCATTGACCTTAGGGTTATGCTTCTTCCTACCAGGAGATTTAGGCAGAATTCTACAGCACTTAAGGTGTTAAAAACTTTCCTTCATGCTGCTCCTCCCAGGGGGCGTGGCTCCCCCAGGCATAACCCACACCCTGCTCTAGGAGCCTCAGTTCGTAACAAGCAGTACAAACAAAGGAGGGGTGGGTGCTGTGTCCGTCTATGAACTCAGAGAAATGGATTTTACGGTGAGTACAAAAATCCTTTTTTCTCTTTCGTTCATAGACGGACACAGCCTTCATTGACCTTAGGGACGTCCCCAAGCAGTGTCAAAAAAATTCGAGGGGTGGGAAAAATAACACAGCAAAAACAGGTTACACCCCAAACAAAAACCGGAGTTACTCAACGGAGGAACTCCAACCTTAAACTGCCGCCTGTAACACCCTGCGGCCAATGGAGGCATCCGAAGATGCACTCACATCCACCATATAAAACTTTGAAAAAGCGTGGACCGACGACCAGGTCGCAGCCTTACACACCAGTAACACAGAGGCTTGGTGTCGGAAAGCCCAAGAGGCCCCGATCGCCCTGGTCGAATGCGCCATGACCCGAAAGGGGGGCGCCCGCCCTTCAGGGCATAGGCCTGAAGCACAATCCGTCGGATCCACCTGGAAATGGTGGCCCACGAAACTGCCAGGCCCTTACTGGGACCGGACAAAGACACGAACAGCGAGTCCGACATCCGGAACGGAGCTGTCGCCGACAAGTAAACTCGAAGGGCCCGAACCACATCCAAAGAATGTAAAGTGGCCTCCTTCGGGTTCTTCGGCTGAGGACACAAGGATGGAAGAACAATGTCCACATCCAAGTGAAAAGCCGAAACGACCTTAGGGAGAAAAACGGCTGCGGCCGCAGCACCACCTCATCCTTACGGATGACCAAGCAGGGAGCCTTGCAAGACAAGGCCACCAGAACAGACAGACACCCGTCTGATCGAGGTAATTGCTACCAGAAATAAAATCACCTTTTGTGACAATAAAACAAAAAACCTCCCGAATGTCCTCAAAGGGAGCATTCCGAAGCACTGAAAGGACTAAATTCAAGTCCCATGGGGGTAATGGAGGGCGCACCGGAGGGGCCACCTGCCAGACCCCCTGACCCAACGCACGCACCCAGGAGTGCTATGCCAAGGGTCGCTGCAAGTAAAAAACAGCCAGAGCAGAAATCTGGCTCCTAACCGTACGTAAGGCGAGAGCCTGAACCACTCCCTGCTGCAAAGACAGCAGAATCCTGTACACAACGCATGTACGAGAGTGCCAGTTCATCTCCCCACACACAGAGAAGTAGGCCTTCCATGTATAAGGAAAAAACCTACGTGAGGTAGACCTCCGTGCAGGCAGCACGGTAGAGACCACCGAGCCCAATAGGCCTCGGTCCTTAAGCCCCTGGCTCTCAACAGCCACGCCGCTAAGGCCGGTGGCTGTGAAACAGGGTGGAAGATTGGACCCTGTAACAGAAAATCAATTCCCAGGGGAAGACGCTAGGGGGCGTCTGCCAGCAGACGCACCTGGTCCGCGTACCAGAAGCGACGCGACCAATCTGGGGCAATCAGGACCGATAGAATCCCTACAGCTTCTACTCTGCGCAGCAGGCGAGGAAGAAGCTTCCGAGGAGGGAAGATGTAAAGTAGGCGACAGCGACCCCAAGGAGCCACCAACGCGCCTGACGCGTCCGCCCACGGGTCCTTAAACCTGGCCACGAACCGTGGCACCTACCGATATAGAGACGGGACGCTAGAAGGTCCACGTCCGGAGTGCCCCACTTTCGGCACAGACCCCGAAACACCTGCGGGTGGAGAGACCACTCTCCTTGGCCCAGTGCAGTGCGACTTAGGTAGTCGGCTAGCCAATTCCGTATTCCCGGAATGTACCCGGCCGATAGAGCCGGAACGGACCCTTCGGCCCACCGAAAGGATGCGCGCGACCCCCGTCGCTGCAACAGAACTCCGTGTGCCTCCCTGATGATCAACCTACGCCACGGACGTGGTGTTATCGGACAGGATCCTGACCGGTCGGCCCTGTAGATCCAGGGACCACCTGGTAAGGCAAAGCTTGATTGCTCAGAGCTCCAGAACGTTGATCAGTAGGCAGGACTCCACCTAAATCCAGTGCCCCTGGGCTGACTGGGTGCCCCAAGCGCCCCTCCCCAACCGGAGAGGCTGGCATCCGTCGTGACCACTGTCCAGTGGCCTGCAGAAAAATGACTTTCCGGCCCGAAGCACCGGAAACGCCAGCCACCATACCAGGGGAGACATGATCAGATGACTCAACTGAATCTGGTAATCCAGAGATGACAGAAGCTAGTCCCATCGTGACAGCAGTTCCCTCCGTAGTACCCTGGCGTGGAATTGGGCATACGGAACCGCCTCGAAAGAGGCTACCAACTGACCCAGAACCTTCCTGCAGAATCGCAGAGATGACCGCTTCTGGGTCGGCAACTGCTGCACAGCAGATAGCAGAGTCTGAAGTTTTTCCGCTAGGAGAAAAACACTCCCGCCCCGGAGGAATCCAGCACCAGTCACAGGTATCCCTGAGACGGAATCAACCCTGATTTCAGGACAATCCAGAAACCAGCCGAACACTCGGAGAGCCTGACACGTGATAGACACGGCTCCACCAATGCAGAGCTCGAAGAAGCTCGTAGGAGAATGTCGTCCAGACATCCCATCATAACAAACCCCCGCTGTCACAGCCGGGCCATTATCGGTACGAGCACCTTGGAGAAAACCCGCCGAATGGGAAGGACACCATTGAAAATGGTCCCCCCCGACCGCAAAGCACAGAATCTCTGGTGGTTTGAGGATATGCAGGTACACGTTCATGACATCCAAGGATGCCAGAAAAACCTGACAAAACAAAACGATGGACTTGAGGCCCAGGATCGACCGGGCCCCATCCTCCATGGGGACACAAACAGAATGGAGTAAAACCCCGAGACCGTTCCAACGAGGGAACTGGCACAATCACTCCCCTGACCAGAAGATCCTGGACAGCCCCTGACGGAGTCAACCGGCGAACCGGAGGAGGCCAGAAGCCGGAGGGAAAAAACCTGTTTGGCAGACAAGAGAGAAACTCAATCTTGTACCCCAAGGAAAACACTTCGCAATGCGAAGCCAGTCTCCCACCCGAGACACGGGCGGGAGCAGACCTTCAGGCGGAAGCAGGTATGTCCGCAGACTTGTTAGGCATGCGGTATCCGGTGCGCTGCTACCCCGCAGCGGGGATTCAAGCACCATGTAGACCTACCCCCACCGCACAGGGCGAGCGAAAAAACGCTCGGAGGTAGGCAAGGAGGGTCCTTGCACAGGGCGAGGTCCCTAGCCCTTCCCAAACCGTGGGAACAGCATGCGCTTACCACCTGTGGCATCCTCAATGATGCCAGTCAGGGAAGACCCAAAAGGACCGTTCACCCTTAACGGTGATCACCAAGGCCACCTTAGAGGTCCTTCTTCCAGCTCCTGCAGCAGGAGCTTCGCCCTTTTAGTCGGGGCCTGCCAGGGCCCCGGCCAGAGCCGGCCTCACCGCCGAACCCACCACCGTGAATAGGGAGCGGGCCACGGCCTCCACTCTCCTATCAGCGGGATCCTGAAATGCAGGAGCCCCTTCCACAGGCAATGTGGTGGCCTTGCGCAGTCTGGACACAGGGGGGTCCACTGGCGGAGGAGAGACCTACTTTTTTTTTTTTTTTTTTAAAGCCCCCCTCAAGGGGGTAACGGGTTGCAAAGTTTTTTGACAAACTTTTTGCGGTGCATCCCATTCCTTGTATAACATATAGTCCAAATAAGGAACACAAGGAAACACTTCAGAGATGCGTGGTAGTCTGCTGGTACTGACACGGAGGTGTCTCCGCCACATCCTCAATTTTTAGAGCCTCACGCACCGCAGAAACAAGAGCTCCAACAAATTCTTGCCAGCAACTGACTGCAGCAGAGTCATCCTCACTATCCATAAGGGTTAAAACCCGCAGCCTCTGACATAACAGAACCAGAAAAAAACAGCGATTCTGTGTCATTCTGATGTGCTGACTGTGATGTGTATTCACCTCATGGAAGATTCACAGCACTAAAACTGTAACAGCACTAAAACTGACCAGAGGCTGTGCCGAGTCATCTCAGGGAAGAATCACATCGTTACCAAGGAGATTTCCAAGATGGCCACCATCTGAGGTAAAAATTACCTCATAGAACACAGCAGCACTGACTGCTTTGTTACCTCAGAAAAGAATCACAGCGTTACCAAGGAGATTTCCAAGACGGCCGCTGTCTGAGGTAAAAATTACCTCATAGAACACAGCAGCACCGACTGCTTTGTTACCTCAGAAAAGAATCACAGCGTTACCAAGGAGATTTCCAAGACGGCCGCTGTCTGAGGTAAAAATTACCTCATAGAACACAGCAGCCCTGACTGCTTTGTCTGTTACCTCAGAAAAGAATCACAGCGTTACCAAGGAGATTTCCAAGACGGCCGCTGTCTGAGGTAAAAATTACCTCATAGAACACAGCAGCACACAGCAGCACCCCCCAGAGTAACAACACAGTCCCCCTAACAACACACGGGCCCCGGTGGTAACAAAGAAAACCCAGGAGGCCCCCCTTCACAGCCACTACCCAGTCAGGGGAAGGAGGGAGAGGAAGGGGAGAGAGGAAAGCAGGGCGGACCCTCAGTCGACCTCCCCAGGGAAACCACCAGCCAGACCACTTACCTGAGTAAGGGGCCACTACTTACCTGTCCTGCGACTACCCGGCTGGAGGTATCCCAGACAGAACCAACGTCCGTAAACGGCATGGCTGTCGGCCAGACACACTGTGACAAAGCCATAGAGACCGGTCATATGTGTGCCCTAGAACCAAAGTTCCCCGGCCGCCCCTGGAGCAATGGGGCCTGTCGTGGACGTCCCAAAGCTGAGCTGAGGGCCGGCACACGCTCGAAGGCCGAACATGGGGGGACTACAAGAGTCGAGGACCCAGCCTGTCACCCAGTCGGCTGTTGATAGAAGAATCGCAGGATTCAAAAATGCAGGAACAAAATAATAAAAAAAAAGCGAGAAAAATCGCCAGAAAAAAACTCCAGAGTCCAGGAACTCCAGAGATAGCCTTGACCTCCTGTCGTTAGGCAGAAAACAAACTGAGGCTCCTAGAGCAGGGTGTGGGTTATGCCTGGGGGAGCCACGCCCCCTGGGAGGAGCAGCATGAAGGAAAGTTTTTAACACCTTAAGTGCTGTAGAATTCTGCCTAAATCTCCTGGTAGGAAGAAGCATAACCCTAAGGTCAATGAAGGCTGTGTCCGTCTATGAACGAAAGAGAAACACTATTTAATTAATTTGTTATATTCAAAGCAAACCCACCCATCCATGTCTCCATACTTTATTTTTCTGAAAAAAAAGTTTGAATAACACCCCCTAGCATTTCTGTCCGTAGCCATCTTGAGTATGGGCAGATGACTAATCTAGCATTTACTTCAATTAATTTGCCCTTAGCTTAGGCATGCTGGCAAGTGGGTGTGCTTAGCTGATAAAACTCCTCCTCTTCTCATCCCCTCCTGAAGACTCCTGGGATGTATGACATCATTTGTCTAGGCCTGAAAACCAGGAAGCAACTAAAGAAATGGAATAAAAGAAGCAAATACAATATACAATATCTCACAAAAGTACACCCTTCACATTTTTGTAAATATTTTATTATATATTTTCATGTAACACTGAAGAAATTACACTTTGTTACAATGTAAAGTAGTGAGTGTACAGCTTGTATAACAGTGTACATTTGCTGTCCCCTCAAAATAACTCAGCACACAACCATTCATGTCTAAACCGCTAGCAACAAAAGTGACTACACCCTTAGTGAAAATGTCCAAATTGGGTCCAATTAGCCATTTTCCCTCCCTGTGTCATGTGGCTCGTTAGTGTTACAAGGTCTCAGGTGTGAATGGAGAGCAGGTGTGTTAAATTTGGTGTTATCGCTCTCACTCTCTCATACTGGTAACTGGAAGTTCAGCATGGCACCTCATGGCAAAGAACTATCTAAGGATCTGAAAAAATAATCGTTGCTCTACATAAAGGTAGCCTAGGCTATAAGAAGATTGCCCAGACCCTGAAGCTGCAGCACGGTGGCCAAGACCATACAGCGGTTTAACAGAACAGGTTCCACTCAGAGCAGGCCTTGCCGAGGTTGACCAAAGAAGTTGAGTGCACGTGCTCAGCGTCATATCCAGAGGTTGTCTTTGGCAAATAGACATATGAGTGATGCCAGCATTTCTGCAGAGGTTGAAGGGGTGGGGGGTCAGCCTGTCAGTGCTAAAACCATACGCTGCACACTGTATCAAACTGGTCTGCATGGCTGTCGTCCCAAAAGGAAGCCTCCTCTAAAGATGATGCACAAGAAAGCCAGCAAACCGTTTGCTAAAGAAAAGCAGACTAAGGACAGGGATTACTGGAACCATGTCTTGTGGTCTGATGAGACCAAGATAAACTTATTTGGTTCAAATGATGTCAAGCGTGTGTGGTGGCAACCAGGTGAGGAGTATAAAGACAAGTGTGTCTTGTCTACAGTCAAGCATGGTGGTGGCAGAGTCATGGTCTGGGGCTGCATGAGTGCTGCCGGCACTGAGGAGCTACAGTTCATTGAGGGAACCATGAACGCCAACATGTACTGTGACATACTGAAGCAGAGCATGATCCCCCTCCCTTTGGAGACTGGGCCGCAGGGCAGTATTCCAACATGATAATGACCCCAAACACACCTCCAAGAAGACCATTTCCTTGCTAAAGAAGCTGAGGGTAAAGATGATGGACTGGCCAAGCATGTCTCCAGACCTAAACCCTATTGAGCATCTGTGAGGCATCCTCAAATGGAAGATAGAGGAGCACAAGGTCTCTGAAATCCACCAGCTCCATGATGTCATGGAGGAGTGGAAGAGGACTCCAGTGGCAACCTGTGATGCTCTGGTGAAGTCCATGCCCAAGAGGGTTAAGGCAGTGCTGGAAAATAATGATGGCCACACAAAATTTAAAAATTTTGGACCCAATTTGGAAATTATTTCACTTAGGGGTGTACTCACTTTTGTTGCCAGCGGTTTAGACATTAATGACTGTGTGTTGAGTTATTTTGAGGGGACAGCAAATTTACACTGTTATACAAGCTGTACATTCACTACTTTACATTGTAGCAAAGTGTAATTTCTTCAGTGTTGTCACATGAAACGATATAATAAAATATTTACAAAAATGTGAGGGGTGTACTCACTTTTGTGAGATACTGTATTTACTAAAGCTAGTTCCATAAGGATTAAAAAAATTGTCAATGTTAATTGAGAGAGCGACATTCTGCTTTAATGGAACTCACATTTATCTGCAATGCAACAAAGGTTAATGTACTAAAGGGGTTGGAAAAGAGTGAATCCAGCCCTCGGTGCAGTGCAATCTGTGATGAATCGGTGTAAAAGTGAAATGCATTAACTTAATTGTCACTTATATGTTGAAATTCCTCTAATGACTGACATAACTGAATGTCAGTAATCAGAATTCCAAGCAGCATGCGGAAAACAAAGCTGAATATCCATTTTGCAGGCACAAAACTGTGGGAAAAGTGGAAAAGAAATTTATCAAAGCCCAGATCTCATAAACATTAAAGTCTAGATATGTGAAACACCACAATGGTATCACACATGAGGAATTATCACTTCATGCTGTGCACTCATGGAAATGGTTTAGTTTTAAGAAAATGTCCGAAATAAATCATGACTCTTGACAGCCCATGATTAACAAAATAGGCGTGATTAGTCTTTTCATTCAGGTCTACTGTGACATGGGGAGAATGCGCCGGAATGCCACACACTGTTTAATTTTTCCCAGCTCAGATTACTAAAGCATGGAGATACTGAAAGATTGCACATGGAGGTGTTATATCACTCATACCAGTTGTAGGACTAGACACTCACACAAGACCTCATGCAAAAAAGTCTGAGATAATAACATACATTGTTCTCCATGCAAGTAGAATCCCCAATTAGGGTTTTCATCATTGAGAATAAAAGGGAAAATCTGATTGGTTACTATGGGCAACATGATCAGTTTCTCCTTCAGATACTTAGTCCTATCGAGATATACAAACCTAACGTGGACCTGGCTTCATTGTAAACCTTTAAAGCAAAAAGCCTTACCTAGGAGCAAGCACATTAGGATCCCTGCCATAGTCATAGTGCCATGCCTGCATTAGTCATAAAGGCCTTGTGATGGTGGTGTGAGCAGTGCAGAATACAGATTGGGGTTCAAGAGTGGTTCTGCAACATAGACCAAGTTCTTTATTAAAGGGACACTAAAGGTTCCCGTTTAAAAAATAAAAATAACAAACATGTGTGACAGGAAGTCAGGTAAATCTGTGGGTGTTGTCACAGACGGGACATACATTTCTGCCTTGTTTAGACAATACACCAATTGTTATTAGGCGTCGGCTGCAAAAGTAGCCAGAAAAGGTCTAAGGGCGTTGGAAAACTTCAGCTGTTCAGAATGAGGCAATTAAGGCCTCTATAAGTAATCCAGAGGATTACCACTGATTTGCTGCATCCTGAGGCTTTCTGAGTGAAGGAGAGCAGTAGCTGAAAGTCTTCTGAGGAGGTGAGATGGTGATTGATTTTTCTGTGTGATAAAAATCAAAAGACTATTGTTTTTCTGCTGTAGGACCAGCAATGTCTGCCCAGCAGTAGGCTGTGCCAGACTCCCTAGATAGGTTCCTTTGTGGTGCCTGTCTGTATAAATTCAGTGTGTAGTGAACCCATCCAGGGGGTCACACACCCCGCTACCGAGCTAACCCCTTACACATGTTATACTTCCCTCCACTGTGCAGCTCGTTTTGCACACATTGGCCCCAATTCTGGTCTTCTGGGGTCCCTCGGCAGCTGTCTCGGCTCTTACCCGCAAGAACTAACGCCCTTCATGGGAGCTCTCTCCTATGGGGGTTAGTTCTTGTGGGCGCACTTCCCGTGATACAACCGGCAGCTATAGCCGCAGACTGTATCACTCAGCCCCGCCCCACGGCACGTCATTGGATGTGATTGACAGCAGGGAGAGCCAATGGCTGCGCTGCTATCAATCCATCCAATCTAGCCAATCAACGGCCAGATTGAGTGGCGAAGATGACGTTGGGGCGAGCGCAGCAGGTGAACGGGCTCAGGTAAGTAAAACGGGGGGGCTGTGGGGGCCGTTATTGCTAGTTTTTTTTTCACCTTAATGCATAGGATGCACTAAGGTGAAAAAAAAATGAGCCTTTACAACCCCTTTAAGGAGTTCAACAAGAAGAAGGTATATCAAATGAATAAGTCTACAGGGTAGCAACACAGTATTGTAAAAGATAAGTCCAGGGTCACAGGGCAATTATCTGGGTACAGTAAGGGTCAAGCAACAGGATCACAGGGCAGCAATATGGTCCAGCAGTGGGGGTTTGATCCTGTGTACTGTGCTGGGTCATAGGAAGATTTGGGAGACAGGGTGGCCAGTGACAGGCCTTATTTGTGCTCCACTCTGATTTAATTTCACTTTGTCACTAGGGCCAGACTTTTCATAAATTCATAGCTAAGACTTGCAACTTTCCATTTCAGCTTCTTGTAGTAGCACTCTCACTCTCCAGTAACAAAAAGGGCTATGTAGTAGTTTTAGGACAGGCCAGGGTCAAAACTAGAAGAATGATGATGATAAACCAATAGGATACTAAACCTCATAGGAACGGATTTTGATCTTTATTCAGACAATGATGCTAAAAGAGAGCTGACAGGAGGAGCAGTGGACTGAAGCTATACGTTAAATACAGTGTTAAAACTCACATTCTTTAATACACAGACAGACATTCAATCAAAGAGAAATTCTTATATATTTGGTGTGAAAATGATTGTCTCAATCAATCTACACTTCACTGTAAAAACACATTTTAATGTACAGTTGCATAGGCTTGAGTTGGTGATCGTTTAGCACTGAACCATGGGGTAAAGGTCTACAGCACTTATCAAATACATTGAAAGAGGTAACCACCCCAATGTGTGGCACACTGTGATTATGTGCCCACTGAACTGCTGGGAGGAAATGGCTGTATTCTGCAACATGAACACGCATAGAGCACTGGAAAAAACACATAGCTGACAGGTCAGCTCCTCCCACAACATGGCTGTTTTAATCTGACTTCTGGGAGGCGCTGACATAAGGTGATACCTGACAAGTGGAAGAAGAATACCCACCCTAGGCATGTGGTAAATGTAAAAAGTGCCCTTGTATTGACCTATCTACGCCCTTAGTAGTACACCAATACATTTGGGAAAGTTTTTTTGGAACTGTTCAGTTATTTAGCAACCAATCACATTACTGAAGTCAGACCAGTTTTATTGAGTATGCCCATAATTTTGACTTTTATTGGCACGAGTCATCTGCTGTCCTTTGGGAATAGCCTAAAAGTAAATAGCTGTATGTCATTTGCATAGACTTAGTAAAGGTCCTGTAAACTTAAAGTGATACTAAAGTCCTGTTAAAAAAAAAAAAAACATGTTATACTTACCTGCTCTGTGCAGTGGTTTTGCACAGAGCAGCCCCGATCCTCCTCTTCTCATGTCCCTCACATGCGCTCCTGGACCCTCCCTCCTGTCGAGTGCCCCCAGCTTGCTATGGGGACACCCGACCTGCAGATCTGTGTGTACATTCAGACACGGAGCCGCGGTTTGGCTCTGCCCCCTCATTGGCTAACTGACTTAATTGACGGCAGTGGGAGCCAAAAGCGCCGCTGCTGTGTCTCAGCCAATCAGGAGAGAGAGTCCCAGACAGCGAAGGCACTCGTGCACATTGCTGGAATGAGAAGGAGCTCAGGTAAGTATTAGGGAGGCTGAGGAAGGGCTACTGCAGACAGAAGGTATTTCATCTTGTTGCATAGAATGTATTAAGATAAAAAAAAACTTCTGTCTTTACAACCATTTCAAAGTTGAGGACTAAGCTTAATACTGATAGAGCAAGTGAGATCGACCATAGAGGGGTTATGATAAATGTTGGGGAACTGTTCAGTACAAGTGTGCATAATGCATGGTCAACTCATTAGTTAAGGGAGATCTATAGTCACAGCATACATGTTAATTTTTATAACATCAGCATTGTAATAGTATACAAATGACAGTTATTATTGACAATCCAATATAAGGGTGCTTAAAAAAAGCCTTCTTGTTATGTGATTGCTGACTATCTGCTGGCCATCTTCTTCAACAACTACCTAGATTCCATAAATGCTTTGCAGCTTCTAGTCTGCTCACTTATTTGGTTTACTTTCACATTCTAAGGACTCCATATCCCATAGTAACTTGCTGAATGCAAGCAGTGATTGCGTTACTGACTCTGCCTCCTAAAACTCCTCAGCAGCAATCGCTCGACTGACAGCGGGAGGAGATGCCCCCCCGCCCAATCTCTCTTATCCCACTGGGAGGCCCGAGCAAGCAGCCGACACTTCTGCCGGCTGGCCGAAGACCCAAACAAATGCTTAGTTTGGGTCTCGGATCTAGTAACCCTGAAGCAATGTCATGATCTAGTAACCCGGAAGCAATGTCATTACATCACTTCCCAGATTACTGCCATCTTAAAGGCGCCAGTTTTAAAAAAATATAAAGTATTCAAAAGCGCAGATTTTGACGTTTTAAATATTTTCAAGTGCAGAGAGGGGTTTGGGGTCTTATAGCCCCCCGATCCCTCCATAAAGAGTACCTACTGTATCACTGCCTATTACTGTCACAAGGGAGGTTTACATTCATTGTGACAGCAATAACAGTAATAAGAAAAAAAAGTGTAAACTTTTTTTTTTTAAATGTACAGAATATCGGCACACAATATCGGCCTAAGAGGTGGCTGAAATATCGGTATTGTATCGGCACCGAAAAAATGATATTGGTCGATCCCTAACCCCAACACAAACAAAATGTCATAACAATACAAAAGAAGTGGACATGACTAATGACTAATGAATAGTAAACCAACATATAGATCTGCACTAAAACCTAACTGCAACCTATAGTACACTAGAGCTGTTGTTCTTTATTATAAACAGATACCATATAAATAATAATATCATGTTTTATTATATTAAGATAATATTTAATAAACCAACACAGCATCAGCAAATGAAAGTCTCCAGCTACCAAAAAACTATACAGCTAGTAGTAAATACACGTCCCATCATATTGACCCCTTTATTTTTGTTTCCATACTTTTTAATTAACATCGATTGATGACAGCCATGCACGCAGAGCAAAATAGGCTCCACTGGAGATTTCTTTCAACTGTTTCCAGTTATGTGACCGAATTCTACTATGGCAACAAACCACAGACATACCATCCAACTGGATTCTGCATAAGGGACAAAACTAAATAACATTTCCAGCAAAGACTGACTTTTTTCACTATGCTCTGGAGAAAAGATCTGCTCTAATCAAACGACTATATCAATAAAAAGTTCTCCGCCAAACAATTCTAAAACTAATGGAAAATGACTCAGGTTAGACAGGATCATGGCTCATTTGTAAAATATAGAATACCATATGTCTGACTTACTGCAGTTCCTACTTTATTGTACGTGAAAGAAAAACATACATGAACATAATAAATGGCATTTATATCCAAAAAAGGAAGTAAAACATATTCTAAGTGTTTCTAGGGAAGCATATTTACCATAGGTTAGGTTGGCTATGGCTAGTAAAATCTCTATCAGCTTTGATAGCAACATTTCAGAAAAGGACCTGCATACCATGGTTTCAGTGGTGCAAAATATTAGACAAATAAGGATAACAGTTAGAATTATATGAATGATGTCTCATCTAGCCTAACCTCCTATCTTCTTAGGTTCTCCAGCTTGATATGTACTCTGTATCAATTTGACTGTTGTCACAATTGACATTGACAAATGTCATAGAAAGAGATTGTTGGGGGTACTGTCAAAATATTGCTATGGGGCCCCATAAATTATAGTTATGTGCCAATCTCTAGAGTGATTCCGGAAGCAAGATCTCTGTGCATAAGTGTCCAGGCCTTGTCATCTGCTGCAACCGTCTACTGTACTGGAGTCTTAATCTTCCTGAGAGTCTATTATACATTTTCGCAGCTCTTACAGTAAAGAAGCCTTTTCTTGGACTAACCTTTGAACACTATGCATACAGCCATTACAGAAAAATACCAATGCCCTATTGTCTTTGATTTGTATATCAATTCTGCTGCCTGTGTCTTTGGATCTACTGATCCCTTTGACATGCAGTTTTTACCAAAGACAACTTCTGCTTACACATTTATCATATACTCCATATGATTTGTACAAGTTGTGACTAGTTCACTTTAAGTGAATATCAGCCTAAAATTAATGATAAGGCGGCCTCACGTGCACTGTCCATGGTACTGATGGCAATGCAGAGGTTAAAGTAGCCCTATCATTGTATTTGCAAATGCACAAATTATCAGGAAATAAAATATAGTTCCCTGTGCACTTAAAACCATTACCCAATCAGAATCTCTGAAGGTGGTAATTGAGGAATATTTAGCCCTGCCTATTTCCTGACCTGGTAAAAAATCAGGATCCTGGGGTGGGGCAACAGCTAAATGAAGAAAATAAATGTTTCCCATTTCAAAAATATGTGTACTCTGATACAAATGAAAACTCAGATTAGGTAGACATCACCCACGGATCCTAAAAGAATTGAGCTCTGTAATTTCAAAGCCATTGTATCTAATATTTAGGGACTTATTAATGACAGGAATAGTACCACTGGATTGGCGCAGAGCCAATGTAGTGCCCATATTTAAAAAGGGAACAAAGTCTTTGCCAAGTAACTATAGACCTGTTAGTTTAACTTCTTTAGTTGGGAAGATACTGGAACGTTTAATAAAAGACCACATGGATGAGTTCTTGATGGAAAAAAACTATATAAGCAACAGAGAGCATGAATTCATGAAAGACAGAAGTTGTCAGACAAACCTGATTTCCTTTCATGAAGAGGTAAGTAAAACCCTGGACAGAGGCGTGGCTGTGGACGTGATATATTTGGATTTTGCAAAAGCGTTCGACACAGTTCTGCACACACGGCTCATGTGTAAGGTAAGGTCTACAGGATTGGATATATCAGTCTGTAAATGGATAGAAAACTGGCTGAAAGACAGAATTCAGAGAGTCGTGGTTAATGATTCTTACTCTGAATGGTCAAAGGTTATCAGTGGTGTACCCCAAGGTTCAGTGTTGGGACCCTTACTTTTTAATATCTTTTTAAATGATATTGGGTCTGAGATCAAAAGTAACATTTCTGTCTTTGCAGATGACACCAAGCTATGCAGTGGAATAACGTCCTTACAGGATGTCTCCAATTTACAAGCCGACCTCAATGCACTGTGTAATTGGGCGACTAAGTGGCAGATGAGGTTTAATGTTGATAAATGTAAAGTTATGCACTTGGGGGCCAAGAATATGCATGCATCATACATACTAGGGAGAGTACAACTGGGGGGATCCGTAGTGGAGAAGGATCTGGGGGTTTTGGTAGATCATAAGCTCAATAATGGCATGCAATGCCAAGCTGCGGTTTCCAAAGCGAGCAAAGTCCTTTCTTGTATTAAGAGAGGTATGGACTCCAGAGACAGAGATATCATTTTGCCCCTGTACAAATCATTAGTAAGACCTCATCTGGAATATGCAGTTCAGTTTTGGGCCCCAGTTCTCAAAAACGATATCAGGGAACTGGAGAAAGTGCAGAGAAGGGCAACCAAACTAATAAGAGGAATGGAGGAGCTTAGCTATGAGAAAAGATTAGAAGAACTAAATGTATTCACTCTTGAGAAGAGGAGAATAAGGGGGGATATGATCAACATGTACAAATATATAAGGGGTCCATATAGTGAACGTGGTGTTGAGTTATTCACTTTACGGTCAACACCGAGGACAAGGGGGCACTCTTTACATCTAAAGGAAAAGAGATTTCATCTCCAAATACGGAAAGGTTTCTTCACAGTAAGAGCTGTGAAAATGTGGAACAGACTCCCTCCAGACGTGGTTCTGGCCAGCTCAGTAGATTGCTTTAAGAAAGGCCTGGATTCTTTCCTAAATGTACAGAATATAACTGAGTACTAAGATTTGAAGGTAAAGTTGATCCAGGGAAAATCCGATTGCCTCTCGGGGGATCAGGAGGGATTTTTTTCCCCTGCTGTAGCAAATTGGATCATGCTCTGCTGTTTTTTTTTGCCTTCCTCTGGATCAACTGTGGGTATGGAGTTGGGTGTATGGGATTGTATTGTGTTTTTTATTTTGTTTGTTTATTTTTTTTTTGTGGTTGAACTGGATGGACTTGTGTCTTTTTTCAACCTGACTAACTATGTAACTAACTATGTGACATAGGGAGGTGTGGTATCATAACAGGAAGACATCTACGCTGTATAACTTTATACCTTTTGCCAAAGTGAAAAAGCTTTCTCAATAAGGTCTTTAAATTTGACACCATTCAGGGGGAGGGAGAGGGGGAGCAGATACCTGTCTAATCCAGCTATTTGCTCCCCTTTCTTTTTTTTCCCCAAAAAAGTGCGCTTATAAGACCGCTGCACAAATACGGTGTGACAAAAAGTATTGCAGTGACCGCCATTTTATTCTCTAGGGCAGTGGTCTCCAAACTGCGGCCCCGAGGGCCAGATGCGGCCCTTTTCTTGCCTTTATCCGGCCCTTGGGGCAGTATCCCTCCCACTGATACGAGACACTATTCTGACACCGACAGTGGAGCACCATTTCTCCCACTGAGACCACTAATGGGGCACTATTCCTCCCTATGATTTGAACGATGGGGCACTATTTCTCCCCCTAATACCATATGTTAAGTCCCACTGATGCCAGGAAAATTTCCACCCCCGCTTGCCAAAGTCCGGCCCTCCAAGAGTCTGAAGAACAATAAACCGGCCCTTTGTTTATAATGTTTGGAGACCCCTGCTCTAGGGTGTTAAAACCGCCAAACATTATATATATATATATATATATATATATATATATATATATATATATATATATATATATATATATATATATTTTTTTTTTTTTTCTAGCAAAAAAAAATGTTTTTAACTTGTAAACACCAAATCTCAGAAAGAGGCTCGGTCCTTAAGTGGTTAAAAAAAAAAAGTTAAACTTACCTGCTCTGGTTTTGCACAGAGCGACCCCAATACTCTTCTTTTTGGGTCCCCCGCTGGCAGTCCTGGCTCCTCCACGCATCCAAGTGCCCCCAATAGCAAGCCTCTTGCTCGCTCCCCAGCTGCGCTCCTGTGAATGGACATTATCCATTCACACACAGAGCGTAGCTTGGCCTCATCCCCTGCTCTTTCCTTATTGGATCACTGGTTGTGATTGAAAGAAGCAGGAGCCAATGGCTCCCACTGCTGTGTGAACCAATGAGGAAAGAGAGACTCAGGAGAGCCGCTGCTCTCATCTCATGGATCGAGATGGGGCTCAGGTAAATATAAGAGGAGCTGGGGGGGGGGGGGGGGCTGCACCCAGAATGCATTAGGGTAAAAAACCTTCTGCCTTTAGAACCACTTTAAGCTTAAATCTGCAGAATTGATTTTGCATATCCATGCATGTCTATAGGAATGTAAAACTCTCTTGAAGCAGATGAAACGAAGCAGATGAAATGCAGGTCAAATGCACCTTTTAATGAATTCTGAAGGATCCCAGAAGTATCTCATACTGATGTCAAACTAATGCCACTGACACAAGGCTGAAACCTGCATACCCAGGCCCTTATGCCTTGTAAACACGATCAGATTTTCCGTCGGGATAAACTCAGATGGATTTTTCTGACGGAATTCCGTTCAAGCTGTCTTGCATACACACTTTCACACCATATTCCGACCGTCAAGAACGCAGTAACGTACAACACTACGACAAGCCGAGAAAAAATAAGTTCAATGCTTCCGAGCATGCATTGACTAGATTCTGAGCAAGTGTGTTTTTTTCTCCATCGGAGTTCCCTACAGATGAACGGAATTTCTGATAGAAATGTTTTCATGTTCTCTTTCTAAATTCCGACAGAAAAAAGTCAGATGGGGCACACACACATGGTCGGAATATCCAATGAAAATATTCCGTCTGACTTTTTCCATCGGAAATTCCTATCATGTGTACAAGGCATTATACTCCACAAGAGACTATATTGACAAACCAAAACAAAATAGGGGTTACGCTTCCAAAATATCCAGTAGGTCCCATTGTGCACACTAAACTCCAAACTAAAACTGTGTTTATGCAGGTGAAGTTTTCTTTATATTCTTTCCCATCAGTTAAAAGAATGTGTTCGTAGCGGATCATTTTTTGGCCAACGTAAAATTCATTCTGCAAAAGGATTTCGCAACTTTCTACTGAGCATAAGAAACATACATTGACTTATAGTCAGCAACTCTACTATAAATACCTCACTGGTACTCGAAACGTTCGGTTTTACTGGATTTAAACAAATGTAAGATATTCCTGTAAAATAATCATCCAAGAAATGTTTCCCTGTAGGAAAACAGCATGTTACCATATGTTTCAACCCAAAACAGAGTATAAGCCAGAATATAAGCAATAATAAACTAGACAAAACACTTATCAATGTTTTAATTACTGCAATCCAATTGGCAACAAGTATACTCTGCATGTTAAAAATCCTAGCCCTCCTTTAATTGTGATAAATTGCTGGAGAGTCAAAGTCCGCACATTGCAGACTACACAATTGTTCCCAGTGCCTTTTATAGCTGGCACAGCTAAAATTAATAAAACATGTATATCCCTAGAAAATTACAAAGAAAACACTTATCGCTCATGTGAACAAAATCTAATTACACACGCTTTGTCGTCCTGTTCTTTCTCTGAATCTCTATTGGATTAACTTCTTCAGTGCTGACCAAAAGATGCATTCCCAATACTGTTACTTGTAGTTCTGCATGTATGAAGGTGCCACATGCTGCTGAATAGTGATGGACTGAACACCCCTCAGTTTCGGTTCGCACCAGAACTCCCGAACATGGAAAAATTTCGGATCCGAACTGCGAACCCTATTAAAGTCTATGGCCTTGTACACACGACCGAGAATCTTGTCAAGCTTTCCTTGCATACACACTGTCAAGACAAAATCTTGTCGTTCTCAAACGTGGTGACGTACAACACGTACGACGGCACTATAAAGGGGATGTTCGATTCTACTGGCGCCACCCTTGGGGCTGCTTTTGCTAATCTCATGTTATGTGCTATCTCCATTACAAATACTACTTTTACCGAAGGTGCGCTCCCGTCTCATACTTTATTCTGAGCATGCGCAGGTTTCTAAGCATACACACAAACGTGTTTCTCGTTGTAAACCAGCCCGACGAGAAACACAACGAGGAAACGGAGACTCCCGACGAGAAAAAAGAGAGCATGTTCTCTTTTTTTCTCATCGAGATCCACAACAGTTTTCTCGACGAAAAACATACACACGACCGTTTTTCTCTGCAAAAATGCTCTGATGGATTTTGCCCAGGAAAACGGTCGTGTGCCTAAGGGACCTGAACTTGAAAAAAATAAAAAGTCCCCATTTTGAAGGCTTATTTGCAAGTTATTGGCCATCAAAAGGGTATGGGGCCCAGGTACTGTCCTGGGGGACATGTATCAATGCAAAAATGTTTCTTACAAAAGATCGTTTTTAAAGGAGCAATGATTTTAATGATGCATAAAGTGAATCAAAACAAATGAAAAATTCCTTTAAAAAAAAAAGTTTTGTTATATCTTAACCACTTGCTTACTGGGCACATATACCCCCTTCCTGCCCAGGCGAAATTTCAGCTTCCGGCACTGCGTCGCTTTAACTGACAATTGCGCGGTCATGCGACGTGGCTCCCAAACAAAATTGACATCCTTTTTTCCTCACAAATAGAGCTTTCTTTTAGTGGTATTTGATCACCTCTGCGTTTTTAATTTTTTGTGCTATAAACAAAAAAGTGTGACAATTTTGAAAAAAACACAATATTCTTTACTTTTTGCTATAATAAATATCCCAATTTTTTTCTCAGTTTGGGCCGATATGTATTTTTCTACATATTTTTGGTAAAAAAAATCGCAATAAGCGTATACTGACTGGTTTGCGCAAAAGTTATAGCGCCTACAAAGTAGGGGACATAATTATGATTTTTTTTTAATAGGAATGGCGGCGATCTGCGATTTTTATTGGGACTGCGACATTATGGCGGACACATCGGACACTTTTGACACATTATGCACTGATTACTGTATAAATGTGACTGGCAGGGAAGGGGTTAACACTAGAGGGCGAGGAAGGGGTTAAATGTGTTCCCTACTAGTGATTCTAACTGTGGGGGAAGGGGACTGACTGGGGGAGGTGACCGATCTGTGTCCCCATGTACAAGATCCACGGTCCTGCTCAGTTACTGGGCAATCGCTGGCGTGTGTGTCCCAGTAACGGGGCGGGTGTGTGCGCGCGCCCCCTAGTGGCTCTGCAAGACGAGAACGTCATATGACGTCCTCCCAGAACAACAGAGCAATCGTGCTGCCGTCAATTGACAGCGGCCGGTAGTAGAGTGGTTAAGATCATTGTTACAGACTATTGTTCCTTAGGCAGGCCATAGACGGTGCAAATTTAAATTTTCACGATTCCCCCATTAACACAGACAGAAGGCAATCCCTCCTGCTGAACCGGCCGAGATTCGAACAGTCTATGGTCAGCCTAAAGGGTTAATCATTTTTTATTAACCAATAGTTGATTTGGGTACATTCAAATTGCTAGAGAAAAAAAGGCCCATTTATTTCATGCATATCATAGCAATACAATTCAAAGTACAGGAATCCAGAGTAGTAAATGAAAAACCCCTTCCACTGATCTGATGCCAGCAAACTGATACCCAGCTGGTCAGTATGGATAACTGTCCATGACACATGTGCTATTCCTTTGCACCTCTTATAGAATGAGTCTGTACAGCGAGCCCTGTACTGACTGTAATAATAAATGTACATCACAGACTCACACACTGTTCTGAAGAAAGGCAGCAATCCAGCAGAACTAACCTGATTTTGTAATGGATGATCTAATCTTGCTCCTATTAAATTGCATTTTTAATGTTCTTGTTACTGTGGTAACACGCACTTGTGGAATCTAAATCGCCAAAGTTGTTGCTAATGAAATACTTTGCATGGGTCGTGGGACATTTTAGGCCTTCTATTCCTGCTCCTGTCTGTGAATGGTAGCTACAAAGAGCTGGCACAGAGACCTTGTGAATACTAATGAAAGGACAACAGGCGGCGCGGTGTTCCCACGCTGAGCCAATGAAAGGGAGCTTCGATTGGGATGAAAACAAGCTGAAGAGCTGACAAACTGCAGCACTTCATGGAAATAAATGGATCCTCAATGTTGCAGAATGTGTTACTCCTTGGAATGATTAACGTTGGTAAATAAGCGGGAACATATGCACCAAATTTTATAACAAAAGACGTTTTAACAGGACTTTCTATACTGAATTATATATAGCTTAAAATAAAATTGAGCTGACTTCAAAGGAAACACTAGGTACTTGCTGAAGACAAGCATTCATACGTCATGTCATTCATACAGGATTACACATGATAGGTGATTTTCAATGTTCCAGTCTACATAAATCAGGCTGACATAATAAACTGTTACTGTGAATGAACAGTCACCATTGCCAACTGTACAGCCTTGCCCTAAAAAAAAAAGCAGCTTGTTGATAACATAAAAGGAAAGTTAGATTATAGTCATTAGTCTATGAACTTACCAATAGAGATATTTGCCCTTCTTTAACAATATTTAAAATGCTCTTGATTTTCTTCATGTCTTCTCCTTCAGTGTAGTTCCAGTTCACATTGCCGTTTATGCCATCTAGTTGTGTTTCTGGTGCTGGCAGGTTGAATGGCCGTAGCTGGCAGTTAGGCATGCTTTTTTCGAGCTTCTGTGCATGAGAATCAGACAGACCCCTATTGAGGAAGCCCTTGTTATAGCAATCAGGTTCGTGGACTGAGGCGCACTGAATGCCAGATGGGGAATGCTCTAATCCTCCAGATGAATGCCTGCTTGGATCGAGGACAGCGGGCTGAGCTGAGTTTTTAACAGGAGACAATACACAGTACTGAGTGGCATTGGGTGGCAGGTTCTCCAGGTGCCCCATGGGGCCAGTTTTTCCTTTAGATATTGGGTGTATGCTGGAAGTCCTTTTCTCTGAGGCTACCTTGGTAAAAAGAGTCAAAGGCTGGTTGGATTTGATGTAAGGCACATCCAAAATCTCATCCATGTCAAGGTCATAGTGTTCAAGCTCCCCAAGTAAAACACTTGGCTCAAGGCTCCTACATTTAAACCCACTATCCTCACCGGGACCTCCATCTTTCCCAGCAGTCTTCCCAGGCTCTCCATTCTTTTCGTTTTCTTCTTTTTCCTCTTTTTGATCATCACTTTCATTTAGTTTTGGACTCTCAGGTTGATGCTTCAGTGGGGAGACCCTCTTAACAGGCCGAAATTTGCTGTAGATATCTGCAATACCTGTTGGCTTTTGTGTGTTTCCGATAAGAGTGGACACTCCACAGTTCCAGTTTGCGCTGGAAACTAGAAAATCAGCAGAACAGACATCAGTTAGTTGGTATGATTAAAAAGGACAAATACCACATACAAAATCTGTGACATGCCTAAGGCCTCATGCACACTGGACGTTTTTTGACGTTTTTACAGCAGCTGTTTTTGGCAATAGATGTTTTTTTTTACAGTCATTAAACTCTCCATCATGTTATCCTATGTGTCCATGCACACATAGGCTGTTATCAGCAGTTTTGGGCAGTGGCCTTTTTGAGCAGTAAAAAAAACTAAAACTAGTGGGTTCTGAGAGACTTTTTCAGCTGTAAAGCTCTAACGCTGAAAAACGTCGACAAACGCTCAAAAACATCGCTCACCAGTGTTTTTTAAAGTTTTTGATCCAGTGTGCATGAGGCCTTATAATTGCTTAGAACATTGACTCCTATTTGCATATACTGAATTAAAGTCTTATCAACATACTTATTTCAGGTCATAAGGGTTAACTTACTAAATGATTAGAGATTTTCCACTATTCACTGAGTTCTGTAAATATGATAAAGCTGTTCATTTTAATCAACTAATAATATGCAAAAATTTAATTTTTAATTTCCCCCCACATGATTGGGTATTAAAAGTGAACACAGGTTCACATAACTTACTACCTTTCCCTTCGCTAAGTGAACAGAATCTATTCCTTTAGTAAATCAACATTACTGACTCAAAGTCTTGAAGCCACTGGGTTAACATGGCATTTGGGTAATTAGCATTTTGATGAGTGGTCAGCAGTGGCTGCCTTTACAATTCTCTCATGACAGGTTTCCTTTAAAGGGGTTCTGGAAATAAAATCCATCACATTGCTAAGCAGAAATATACTTTATGGTTTACTTTTCAGTTTGTAAGCAAAAACACAACCATATGATCCTCTTTGTTTATAAATGAACATGAATGAATAATTTAAAGTGGTATTAAAGCTTTGCTTTTTTAAATAACAAACATGTGTATGTGCAGTGGTTTTGCACAGAGCAGCTCCAAAACTCTTAATTTTGGGTCCCTCATGCCCTTGGGGCACTGCTTGCCCTGGGGGCACCACCACTACGTGCTCGCTCCATAAGACACATAAGCCGGCTTGCAGCTTGCCCCCTGCTTTCTCCTCATTGGCTCACTGACTGTGATTGACAGCAGTGGGAGCCAATGGGCTCCCATTGTTGTCTCAGCCAATATGGAGGGAGAGTCCCAGGACAGCCGAGGCTATTGTGAACATGGCTGGATTGGAGGGAGCTCAGGTAAGAATGGGGAGGGTGCTACACAGAGAAGGTTATTTACCTTCATGCATTTTATGCATGAAGGTAAAAAACCTTCAGCCTTTAGAATCATTATAACCACTTGAAGACCAGCTCTTTTTCTGACACTTTTTCACATGTAAAACCCTTTTTTCTTTTTGCTAGAAAATTTCCTAAAACCCCCAAACAATATATATATATTTTTAAAGCAGAGGCTCTAGAGAATAAAATGGTGGATGTTGCAATTTTTTATGTCACATGGTATTTGTGCAGTGGTTTTTCAAACTCAATAAAAAAAAAAATATATATATATATATATATATATATATATATATATATATATATATAATAGCCAATTGTATGGTAAAATATAAAAAATGATGGTATGCCAAGTCAATAGATATCAAACATGTCAGGCTTTATAATCTAAAAAAAAAAATCACGAACTCATTTTTACCAGCCGCGATTGTTTATATCTGCGGCCCAGGCGTGACATCATAACGTCACGCCCGGGCCTCTGAAGGTCATAGAGATGACTGTTGATCAAATGGTCACTGGAAATCTCTATGGTCGTCATCCAGCAGCGGCCAATTCTTTCTCCGGGTCCCGGATTGCACGTGAGAGCACGGAGAAGCACCGGATGGTGGCGGGAGGGTGGATGTCACCTCTTGTAGCCTGTAAGAACGATCAAGCAGTGGAACTGCCGCTATGATCATTCTTAAGGTGCACAGTTCCAGCTGAAAACGAGGATATCTGAATGATGCCTGTAGCTGCAGGCATCATTCAGATATTCCCACTGAAACTCAAGGATGTCATATGGGCTGGAAGTGGTTTTTAAACAATCTTTTCCTAATCTCATTATATTTATTTTTTTATTTTTACACTGTACCTTTAATTTTTTTATCACTTTTATTGTTATCACAAGGAATGATCTGTTGCTTTATATCAAATCAGAACGACTCCATTCACACCTATGCGATTTGAATCGCTTATGGAATAGCCGTGATTCTGCCCGCTATTCCAAACTGCGGCAAAATGCGGGATGTGTTTGCAATGGCATTACTTCATAATGGCACCCTAAACATGGTGCGATTTTGTCACGATTGTTGTACAATAAATACCACCACAATCTCGGCAAATTACAACGCGCAATGCTTGTCACCCAAAAAGGAGCAGGAGCGTCTTTTGGGCGACAGGGTCGCACGTTGCGATTAGACACTATTGTAGCGCGATTTATTGCCACGATTGCAGCTGCAGGCATCATCCCTGTATAACCACTGAAAATACTGTGACATATGAATACGGCAGGTGGTTAATTTTTTTTTGCAATATCTTAAAGGGGTTTCCTCCAGAATTATATCATTCTGACATATGTAAATGTGATGCTATGAACATGGCTAAAGATCGTAAATCAATCAATCATCTACTTTACAGGTACCAGTATATATGCTCATCAGGATCATGCGATTGTTTCAACGGGGGCTCCCTGATAATATGATTGATTGATTGATTTTAATTTTCTTTACAGCGCCACATACACCCAAGTGGGTGTGCCTAAGCGCTGGAAGGAGATCCGCTGATCTATTCTGAACCAAAAAGCAATCTAAAGAAAGAAAAAAAGAGACTACGTAGACGAACCGGTGGCTTGTGTACATAGATAAGAGGAAAAGCCATGTATAGCATATAAACAATACAAGACAAACAGGAACAGAAGGAGGGGGAACAAGGAGGTTTAGGGTGAGGAAGACAGAGGGCGGGGAGGGGAAGAGGACCAAGGTAGTTTGATTAGGGGTGGTCAAAATCAACTTGCCTCAAAGAGGAAAGTTTTCAGGGCCATTCTGAAGGTGATAAGAGCGGTAGTCTGTCTCAGAGGCAACGGTAGAAGGTTCCAAAGTGTGGCAGCTCTGGCTCTGAAGGAGCGGCCACCGATCGAAGTCAGCCTTACTAAAGGGTTGGCAGCAAAGTCCAGGTCGGCCAATCTCAAGGCCCTGGGGGGGTGGTAATGTATGGCCATGTTATTAATGAACAATGGGCCTTGTTGTTTGTAGGCCCTGAACATAATGCACAAAGCCTTGAATTCGATCCTCTTTGCGCATGGGAAAGAGGATCGAACCTTCTCAAACAACATTTTGTTACTGATAATTTAGAGGTCCTCCAGTCAGTGCCCTAAAAAAGATATGGAAGTGGAGCGTATTTTGAATGGGGTGGAAATTGATCGATGCTTATATTGCTATTCCTTGCCCATGGCTGTACTGGGACACAGAGAGAGAGAGAATCTATATGAAGAGCGGGGGAAGGAAAGACCAGGAGAGTGCCGAGAAAGCTTATGTCACAGCTGTGTGTGGCCCCCGTCCTTTTGGATGGTATGATGAGCTTCTCAGTGTGACTCCCGAGGAGTATATCTGTATTCAGTCATGCTGAAGTTAACTAGCCAGGGAGAGGAGGTGAGGGCTGCAGGGAGGGAGAGGAGGTGAACGCTGCGGGAAGGGAGAGACAGAGGAGTGGAGAGGGCGGCGGTCCGCTGTCACTGAAGCCAGCCCACTGAGCCATCGGCCCACCGGGAAACTCCCGGTAGTCCCGATGGCCAGTCCATCCCTGTCCTTGCCTCATTAAACATGTTTATTCCCCCCTTAGCTGTTCACTGCAACTTACAGAGATTCATTTTATTATTGCAGCATTTGCCTTTGGGATATTTCTGAACTCCACAAACTATCTGGTTCATTTACTGATACAGTAAGTGGCAATGTCAGAAGTCCCGAAGGCCAATGTCTGTTTTGGGTAGAAGTCCTTAAAAAGATGGTTTGAAAGCATCTGACTGTGACATTTTGTCATAGCCAATAAATATGCTATAGGCACAAGTGTTAATAGGCACACCATTGTATTCTGCAATAGTAAGTCAAATTACTTGCGTTGTTTACAATAAGAAAAGCTAAATATTGCTGACCATGTGCTTTTTAAATGAGATCTTCTACAGCGAATGCTTGCTGGACAAGTTTTAGTCTTAGAAGAAAGAAATATATGAAAATTAGCTGTTCCCTTTTAAGGAGTTCTGGAATGAAAATCCAAAACATTGCTAGGTTATTATAAAGTGACTCATTCGTTGGTTTAGAAACCAAAAACATAAGACACAATCAATGACCATGACTGTTTAATTCTTTATGTACCGACTTTAGAAGTATATTTTTTATATAAATATCGATACCAATCCAGAAGCAGATATTTATTTAGTAAAATGGTTTACATCTGGAAGTATAAAAGGGACTGGCTGGAAAAAGCCTAATGGACACTCTAGAAAATGTACAATCATTTTTTTTTTATCTACAGATATCCAACATACAGTAGAATATAGGGTTTTAATCCATACCTCATTGTACTAGTGGTCAGTGTAAATGTCCCTCTAACACTGGTGGTCGGTGTAAATACCCCTGTTACTTTGGTGGTCAGTGTACATCTTCCCATTACGATGGTGGTGAGTGTAGAATTCTCCACTATATCGGTGGGTAGTGTACATACCCTCATTGATGGTCAGGGTATATTGGTGGTTAGAGTAGAACTCCCCCTCCCCTCCCTTACATTTGTGGTCAATGCAGAATCACCCTTACATTGGTGCTCAATGTACAATTCCCCATTATGCTGGTGATCAGTGCAGAATCTTCCATTACATTGGTGGTAATTAAAAATGCCATGCTACATTGGTGGCCTGTGTAGCATTTCTCATACTAACCACTAATATAACTGGGGGGATTTTCAGAATTTACCATTTGTAAAAGAAATACGGTAACTGGATTTGTTCATGTTCATCAGGGCTTACCCTACTGACCACTGAAGTCAGGACACTCTTCTTTCACCAGATATTCCTCGCACTGACCACCAACCCTAGTATTTTTTTCTGATCACTAAAACAAGGGCATTTTTTCTGCCAGAAACCACTAATATTTTCTCAGAGACCAATGACACCAGGGCATTTTTTCCCCCATTGATGCCAAAGCATTGTTTCTCTCACTGACCACTATGTTTTAGGGTTCCTTCCTTCCACCGATACCAATGACTAGAGATGTAAGTGCATACTCCTGACCACTGCACTTTTTTGCACTATGATTTACATTGCATAGTCCTGTCCGCTACACTTTATATTCTGTTTAGAACATTACATAGGCTCAATACGAAATGTTGTGTGTTACATGGTGAGACTCTAGCTCAAAGCACAGTAATTAGTAGTATACAGTTAAAATGTTAATTAAGCTCAGACTGTACTTTAACCCACACCCAATATTTGCAAATTATAACCACAGCCTTTTTTTTTTTTTTTGCTTTAGCACGCTGCCTGTGCTGCATCCTCTTAATAATCTCCAGGCTTTTCTCCTTCCCAATTTCTGATGTTGGGCGGTATGCCATTAAAACATTCAATTTATCATTTAGTCCTTTTCACTTTTTCTCTCACTTACTGGTTGTATTTTATTGTAAAGCAAGGCAGATTACTTGTGAGTATTGTTAACTTTTGCCTATTGTTAATACTGTAAATATATTGATTATTTTTAGTTTTTCATTGGAATGTCTGCAAAATTTCAGGTTGTCAGTAAAATGTGCTCGGTCAGTAAATTTTGTCAATTTTTTCGGGAAAAAAAATGGGGGAGGTTGGCAACAGGAACACAGGAATTCAAATTATAAGATGATACCATGTGATAGAAATTCTAATTTACTCTTCAGCAGATACTATTTATTTTCTAAATCAATGTTTTCATATGGTGTGCCTGCTTTTAAAGAATATGTAAACCCAACATTTCATATTCCTGATATGTGACTGCTGTACCATATACTTGTATGAGAAAGTAACCTGTGTCTTTGTATTTCTTCCTTTGTGTGCAATACCCAGTGTTCCTGCCAGTCCCTCTGCTTTCCTATTAAAAACGGAGCAAACTAGGCATGAGAGCACAGTGTGGTCAGTTTTTTTTTAGCTGTGACTAGAACTCAGCCCGCTCTCCTCCAATGATCATACTTGTGCTGACACGCTCACTCCCATTGCACAGCCATTAACTAGGAAGATCCATGTGCTGCTGTTTCTCCTCCCCCAGCTCTCTGAGCTCCTTATATAGCTGAGAACAGAGGGTATTTGATTTAAAAAAAGGGGAAATAAAGGGTAGTTATAATTTTATATACACACACAGCATATATTCAAAATGTTTTGCCTTTTATTTTGGTTTTAAACCGAACGGGTTGTTTTGCAAGGTAAGGGTATATATATATATATATATATATATATATATATATATATATATATATTTAATCATACTTACCTAGGCCGGCTGAGAACTGAGCAATCAAACACTTCTAATCGCTCAGTTCTCAGTGCTCCCTGAGCAGAGAGCCATGACTGTCAGTCACCAGCTCTCTGATATGTCGCCCCCCCGTGCACTCACTGGAGTGTTGGGCTGTGGAGGGGACGGGATCAGCTGCCTCAGGCTTCGTACACACGACCAAGTTTCTCGGCAAAAAACAGCAAGAAACTTGCTGGGAGATATTTTTTTCCCGAGGAAACCGGTCGTGTGTACATTTTCGTCGAGGAAACTGTCGAGAAACTCGACGAGCCAAAAAGAGAGCAAGTTCTCTATTTCCTTGACGGGAATGGAGAAACTTGCCTTGTCGAGATCCTCGACAGCCTGACCATGAACTCGACGAGGAAAACTATGTGTTTCGCCCGTCGAGTTCCTCGGTCGTGTGTACGAGGCTTCAGGCTCTCAGCGGCTTGCTGAAAGGCTGAGCTGGTTTCTGGTTCAGGTATGTGGCAGATCACAACCTTATGGTCACGATCTTTTTCTAGCCTGGACCGCCTCTGTGATGTCAGCTGACAGCAAGCTTCAGCCCGCTATCTGCTGAAAACGGGTCACTAGAGTGCACAATTTGCATTCCTGTGATCCACAGAAGAAGTACAGCCAAACAAGCTTTGGCTGTATTTCTCCTGTAATATAACACGCGTTTCAAAACTGGGGATTGGAGCATTTCAGCTACTGCAGACCCACTCCGTCCTAGCTACTGCAAACGGTCAGACAGACTTAAAATGTATAAAGCCCTGTGTACAACCAAAGCTGCCATTTTATAGTGCAGGTTAAAAAAAAAATAGAAATATAAGATAAGTTGCCAGGGTGGAATAATGTATAGACACTGGATAACTTATCTTATATTGTATTACAGTATGTAAATTTTCCTTACATTTGTTTGTTTTAATCACCATCTCTCTTTTTTTCCCACTGCAGTACTTCAAAAAGCTAGAGTTCTGCAGCTGAGTTTCCACTTCATTCGAGCTTCTCTTTGCATCTTCACCCTACAACATCCATTAGGGCAGTGCTTCTCAAATAGTGGGGCGCGCCCCCCAGGGGGGGCCTGAGGCTTCATAAAGGGGGGCTCGTTCCAGACCGCGGTGATCGCGCCATTTAGAATCCGCTTCTGTCCCCAGCCTCCTCCGCTAGTTAGAGGAGCGGACGGCGGGAGGCGGGACATTTTTGAACTGGGGGACAGGACCAGAGAGGTAGCAGCCTGTCATGTTGGACGACAGGTCATTGGCTGCTAGGAGGCGGTCTTAGCAGCCAATCACCAGTTCGCCCAAAAGTCTCCCCGCCCCGCCCAGTGCTGCTGCGGCTTCACTTGACGAATGTCCCGCCTCCTGCTCTCCGCGCTGAAAAGTTACAGGTAGGAGTGGAGAGGGAAGAAGGGAGGAAAAATATATGGAAATGTTAAGGACGAGGAGTGGGGGCTGTGCTGTGGGGGGAAAAGGGGGGTTATGTGATGGGGGAAACTGTGTGCAGGATATGTGATGGGGGTCATGTAAAGGGGGCAATACTTTGTGGGGGGGGTATGTGATGGGGTCATGTAAAGGGGGCAATACTGTGTGGGGGGGATATGTGATGGGGCAATACTGTGTGGGGGGGATATGTGATGGGGCAATACTGTGTGGGGGGGATATGTGATGGGGCAATACTGTGTGGGGGGGATATGTGAAGAAGGGCAATACTTTGTGTGGGGGGATATGTGAAGAAGGGCAATACTGTGTGGGGGGATATGTGGATACAGTGTTATGCAGAGGTGTACTTATAACAATTTTATAGACAAATGATACTATTTACAGTCGCGCAGGGGGCGCGAAATGTTTTCTTCTTCCTAGGGGGGGCATGACAGAAAATAATTGAGAAGCACTGCATTAGGGTAATGTAATTCTCACTGCAGTGCTGTCCATTTTATAAATCTATATATATATCTATCTATCTATCTATCTATCTATCTATCTATCTATCTATCTATCTATCTATCTATATATATATATATATATATAACTATTATTATTATGTTTTTTTCTTAACTAAAATGGGAAACAAGGTCCTGCTTGTCTTCCCATGGGGCACTGCAGGGGGAGAGGGGGGCAGAGTGGGGAGTTCCAAAGACCTTGCCACAATATTCCCCAACAAAAGTAAAGAGCAAATTGGTGATTCAACCCCCTCAGATATCACCAAAAGGCTGAAACAGCATTTTCTTGTGGCCACTAGGCTAGCCAGCACTATGTGACTCATCGGATTTGAAAGACTTGTATACATCATGTATGTCTGTGAAGAGTAAGAGGATATGTTTGTATGCCGAGACATAATACCACACTACGTGACTACTTTTTTAATCATCTTCTCCAAACTAACCATTATTTTAGATTTGCACATTATAAAATAGAGATAAAACCAGAATAAATGCAGTGTTTATTCTGATTTTATTAACTGTTTCATACTTTTTTTTTTTTTAAAACAAATCTATCCTTCAGTAGCTGATCAGAGCAAAGGCAAAACTCACTACCACAAACCAGGTAAATAATTAGGTATGTGTAAGTTTGGCATGTGTTGTAATTAAGGTAAACATTTAGGGCTAGATTCAGAAAGAATGGTCTATCTATCCGCCCGCCACGTTACGCCGCCATCTGTGTGTAAACACAGAAATCCACGTCCTGTCAGGGAGAGAAGACCGATGGTGTGTCCCTTGTACATAGGGACACCGATCAGTCCCCTCCCCCACAGTAAGAATCACTCCCATGGAACACATTTAACCCCTCGATCGCCCCGAAGTGTTAACCCCTTCCCTGCCAGTCACATTATTACAGTAATCAGTGCATACTTATAGCACTGTTCGCTGTGTAAGTGTGAATGGTCCCAAAATAGTGTCAAAAGTGTCCGATCTGTCCGTCGCAATATCACAGTCCTGGCAAAAATCGCGGATAATCTTTTACTAGATTACTAGTAAAAAAAAAGTCATAAATCTATCCACTATTTTGTAGGCGCTATAACTTTTGCGCAAACCAATTACTATACGCTTATTGTGATTTTTTTTACCAAAAATATGTAGAAGAATACGTATCGGGCAAAACTGAGAAAAAAAAAATGTTTTAAAAAAAAATATTGGGATATTTATTATAGCAAAACGTTAAAAAATATTGGGCCAGATTCAGGTACATCTGCGGCGGCTTAACGTATAGCATTTACGTTACGCCGCCGCAAGTTTTACGGGCAAGTGCCTGATTCACAAAACCCTTGCCTGTAAAGTTGCGGCAACGTAGCGTAAATCCCTCCGGCGCAAGCCCGCCTAATTCAAATGATCCGGGTAGGGTGCATGAATTATTTAAATTAGGCGCGTTCCCGCGCCGAATGTACTGCGCATGCTCCGTTTTGAAATTTCCCGCCGTGCTTTGCGCGAAATGACGTCTCACCAGCGTCATTTTTTGAACGTCGACGTGAGTTACGTCCTTTCCTATTCACGGACGACTTATGCAAAAAAAAAAATCAAAATTTGACGCGGGAACGACGGCCATACTTTAACATGGCAGGTCTATCTATACGCCACGAAATAGCAACTTTAACTATACGCCGGGAAAAGCCGACTAGCGACGATGTAAGAGAATGCGACGGCCGCGCGTACCTTCGTGGATCGCCGGAAAAAGCTAATTAGCATACCCGACGCGGAAAACGACGCAAACTCCACCCAGCGGGCGCCGAAGTATTGCACCTACGAACCGAAGGCGTACGAAGCCGTACGCCTGTCGGATCGAAGCCAGAAGCCGTTGTATCTTGGTTTGAGGATTCAAACTAAAGATACGACGCGGCAAATTTGAAAGTACGCCGGTGTAGCAGTAGATACGCCGGCGTACTTCTTCTGTGAATCTTGCCCATTGTGTTTTTTTTTCAAAATTGTCGCTTTTTTTTTATAGCCCAAAAAATAAAAACCGCAGAGGTGATCAAATACTCCCAAAAGAAATCTCTATTTGTGGGGAAAAAAGGACGTAGATTTTGTTTGGGAGCCACATCGCACGACCGCTCAATTGTCATTCAACTCGTGACAGTGCGGAAAGCTGAAAATTGGCCTGGGCAGGAAGGGGGTGAGTTTTTCAGCTGTAAAAAAGCTCTGTGATTAAAAACACTGAAAAACACAGCAATTCAGCGTTTATCAGGGTTTTTGTGCCATAAGCTTTTGTGGGAGCATAGTTTTTCTAAAGAAGGCTACAGCTAAAAACCGCTACTACAGAACAGGAATAGAAGAGGGGAGATCTTCTTACTTTGTGCAAATTTACTCTTACTTGATTTTTCATCTCTATGGCAGGAAGGTAAATCTCCTCATTGGGACACAGGCAACAAAGAATATACTGACAGGATGTTTAACTCTTTCCTGCTCTATCCAAAACTAAAAAAAATGGTTTTGGAATACATACACATTAGTTGCATTAGAAGTCATTATGACTAACTTTCTTGGTAAACTTTAATACTGCTGTGTAAGACCATTACTACAAGGAGTTTTCCAAGTTAGGCCCCTTTCACACTGAGGCGTATTTCAGGCGGTTTGTCGCTAAAAATAGTGCATAAATAATGCCTGAAATACTCCTGCCCCAGCATTCTCAATGTGAAAGCCCGAGCCCGATGGTATAGCGCCGCTAAAAATAACGGCGCTATATCGCCACCGCACATCCTGCCCCAGTGTGAAAGGGGCCTTACACATTAGTTGGCAAATCTAATTACCAGTTATTGATCATTTATAAACAATGAGTTGGTGGTAATATTTAGATGTAACTGTGTAAAGATATATAGACCAGTAATTTAGTGGACAGTCTATGATCATTTGTTAATTCACTTATATCACACATTGGAGAGTAACCATAATCCTTACTGCTTTATTTATATTGGTTCCATATTAGTAGTATAGCGGGGTCATGGCATGAATTGATATTTTGTTGGCCCTACACCCAGAGTTGTTGCTGAATATATATATACATGGGAAAGTAGACGGTAAATAAATAAAACACTCTTAAAACCTTAAAAATAGAAAAATGACAGCAGACAACTCATTGGATATTAAAGGCCGCGGATGTTTATTATTGGTTTAAAAAAATAAATAAATAACTAGTGGGTAAACAATAAATTAAGATAGTAATAAATATATAAATAAACTTTAGCAAGCCTAGCCACTACGGCTCAGGCTGCAAACAAAATTACCCAACTCCAACATAAACAATGCACTTGAACAAAAAACAGCATGAGCATAAGTTCATTTTTTTTTTTATATACTTTATTTTTTATAAAATATAAACTTATATTTAACACTTGTCCCTCTCTGCAAAAACACAAAGGTGACCCTACCACATAATAACATCCGCGACATAAATAAAACAGGGGGGGGGGGGAGAACACCACAGTTCTTCTGTCCTCTGAGGCGACTGAGCTCCCTCCTACGGAACCCTCTTTATATAGCCCCAGACTCAGGCCAGTTCTGGCCAGTTTAAACACACTTTGCGCAGGCTTTTCCCTGCGGCCAGAGAGATGACCTGCCTAACTGGTTCTAACCTGCAATTTTGAGTGGGCTTTCACAGGTCACAGAGAGGTCACTCTACCTTTCTCCCCTCAGACCTGTGAGCCCACCAAAATCACCCCCCAAGAGCGCCAGGCTCTAAGGGGGAACCTGAACACTGTCCTCCCGCCATTTTCCCATGAGGAAAAGGGGGGCTAGAGGCTGCCATTCCCCTGTTCCCTTCATTCTATTTTGAATAAAACTTCCTCAGACATCACTTTGTTTTTTTCTGGCTGATGTGCACCTGCCTCTCAACTCATTATAAGACTATCTTTGGAATGTTAACATTATACGAAAGTACGTAATTCTTCATCATGTAAATGTTTGGTTCACTGACATTCACTAAACACACTGGTCTGGATTAATTTTCATATACTGTAGCTCACAGAGTAAATAAACAATATCTTAATTGCAATGGAGCTGTAACTGCACAGTCAGCAAACCAGAACATACCACTTCCAGTCTACACTTTTTCCATGGCCTATCTGTTGACTTCCTCCTTGTAATGTTTTGTATAAATGTAAAGTAACATTTCAACCACTGTTAAAGTGGTTCTAAAGCCTTTAATTGGTTCTAAAGGCTGAAGTTTTTTTTACCTTCTGTGTGCAGCCCCCCCCCCCCAGCACCCCCAATCCTTACCTGAGCCCCCTCCGATCTACCGTTGTTCACGCGGTGTTTCACAATAGCCTTGGTTGTATGGAGACAGGAGCCCATTAGCTCCCACTGCTGTCAATCACAACCAGTGAGCCCATGAGGAGAGGGGGGGGGGCAGCTCTATGTGTCTTATGGATGCATAGAGCAGTGGCTTGGGATCTAGCATGCAGCAGTGCCCCCAGAGCAAGCAACTTTTTCTGGGGGCACAGCTCGAGGAGGAGGAGCCAGGAGCGCCGGTGCAGGACCTGAAAAGAAGAGGACTGTGGCTGCTCTTTACAAAACCACTGCACAGAGCAGGCAAGTATAACATGGTAGGACTGAAGACATGCCATTGGAGTTGTTGGAAACTGGGGACACATTACATGTGACTGTTGGAGATTACTGGTATTACATGTTCTTTTGCTTTCACATTTCTGCTCCTTACAGCCCCATTAAAGACTATGTCAACCCAACATTTCATATTCATGATATGTGCCTGCTGTACCATGTACGTTTATGAAGACATATCCCATTCTCTTTGTATTGCTTCCTTTGTGTGAAATACCTGGCATTCCTGCCAGTCCCCCTGCTTTCCTATTAAAAACTGAGGTACACTAGGCATGACAGCACAGCATGGTCAGTTCTCTAGCTGTGCTGTGAACTCAGCCTGCTCTCCTCCAATGATCAAACTTGTTCTGATGCCCCCAGCACATCCATTCACTGGGAAGATTATTGTACTGTTGTTTCTCCTCCCCCAGCTCTTTGGGGTCCTTATGCAACTGAGAACAGAGGGTATGTGATCACTTAAAAAAAGTTTTTATAATGTTTGTTATGTATACACAAATGTTTTGCCTTTCATTTATTTTTATTTTTTCTAAAGCCTTTTATTTCTATTTTACACTGAATAGGTTGTTTTTCAAGGTAAGCTTTTACATATACCTTATAAATTACTTGTGCCATATTTAATATTTCTGTGTGGACTGTAAAATAAATAAACCAACCAATTAACTACTAGAAGCCAGTTTAAAGAATATTTTCCTTCCCTGGCCTGAGTAAGCACCTAGATTAGGTGTCTCCAAACTTTCTAAGCAATGGCCAGTTTACTGTCCTTCAGAGTTTACAAGGGCCGGACAGTGGTCAGTAGGAGTCGAAAAGGTCCCGACATCAGTGGGAAAAATGAATGCCCTATTGCTTCAGTGTGAGTAATTGTCCCCCATCATTGGGTCCCATTGTTGGCATCATTAAGAAAAACTGTGCCCCGTTGTTGGTGTCATTGTGAGTAATTGTGTCCCATCATTGGTGTCATTGTGAGAAATTGTGTCCCATCGTTGGTGTCATTGGGTCCCTTTGTTGGTGTCATTGGGCCCCTTGGTTGGTTCCATTGGGCCCCTTTGTTTATGTCAGTAGGAGAAACTATGTCCCGTTGGTATCAGTGGATGAAATAGTGCCCCAAGGGCCGGATAAAAGCAAGCAAACGGGCCGCAGTTTGGAGACTACTGACCTAGATAATGAAAACACTGACGACTGTAAGCAGGCCCCAAAGGCTGCAGGTTGGGCACAAGGGCTATATACAGCATCCTTACTAAGGGAAACAGGAAGTGAAGCCATGCGGCTTCACAGCCTGTTTCCTACTGCACATTCACGAGTCACGCTGCACGTTCTGAATGGTCCCTGCTGACTTCTGGGACTTGTGTGTCTCCCAGAAGGAAGTGGGGGAGGAGGGGCCAGACATTGCGGAGTTCACCCCACAGAGTGCAGCAATCTTTCCCTGAAAGTGGGAGCCGATACCTGGATTTGACAGGTATTCGCTCCCCCCTGAAAAGGTGCCAAATTTAGATCCGCGGAAGTTCCATTTCTGGGTGAAACTCCGCTTTAAGACAAACTGCACTATGTCAGATAAATAGATACAGTGCCTACAAAAAGTATTCATATCCCTTGAAATTTTCCACATTTTGTCATGTTAAAACCAAAAATGTAAATGTATTTTATTGGGATTTTAAGTGATAGACCAACACAAAGTGGCACATAATTGTGAAGGAAATTGGAAGGAAAATTATAAATTATTTTCAATTTTTTTACAAAACAAAAGAGGGTTGCTTGTGTACAGTTCTTAGGTGGGTGTGAGATAGGCATCCCTGAATAGATGCTTAACAAGAGGTAAAAAGGAAGCTAGAGAGCAGGAGGTCCTGGGAGGATTTGAGGGGACATTTTGGGCAATATCTGCAGATGAGGTTGGTGAGCTAGCTGGGGGCGATGTTGTGGATGGCCTTGTATGTTGTGTTTAGTATTTAGAATTTTATACGGTGGGGTAGTGGAAGCCAGTGAAGGGATTGTCAGAGACGGAGCAAAGCAGCCAGTCAATTTCCTCCTCCCCAAACATGCTCATTCATGTCTTTATTGACCTTGCTTTTTGCACTGGTTCAAATCATGTGGTGGAGGGGGGATTATGGTGTGGTGTTGTTTTTCAGGGGTTGGGCTTGGCCACTTAGTTCCAGTGAAGGGAACTATTAAGGCGTCGATATACCAAGACATTGTATAGAATTTCATGCTCCCAACTTTGTGGCAACAGTTTGGGGATGACCCCCTCCTGTTCCAATATGACTGTGCACTAGTGCACAAAGCAAGGTCCATAAAGACATGGATGAGTGAGTTTGGGGTGGAGAAATTTGACTGGCCTGCACACAGTCCTGATCTCAACCTGAAAGAACATCTTTGGGATGAATTAGAGCAGAGAATGCGAGCCAGGCCTTCTCATCCACATCAGTCCTTGACCTTACAAATGCGCTTCTGGAAGAATGATCAAACATCCCCAAAGACACATTCCTAAACCTTGTAAACAGCCTTCCCAGAAGAGTTGAAGCTGTTATAGCTGCAAAGTGGGGCCAACCCAATATTGAACCCTACGGACTAAGACCGGGATGCCATTAAAGTTCATGTGCGTGTAAAGGCAGGTGACCCAATACTTTTGAAAATATAGTGTAGATAGGTAGATAGATAGATATACAGGGGTAGATCCACGTACCTGGGCGCATTAATACGCTGGGCGTAGCGTATCTAAGATACACTACGCCGCCGCAACTTTTTTTTTTCTAATCCACAAAGAATTTGCGCCGTAAGTTACGGTGGCGTAGTGTATCTTTGGCGCCGTAAGGGCACGGAATTCAAATGGATGTAATGGGGGTGTGTTAATACGTCGTGACCCGACATAAACAACGTTTTTTTTAAACTGCGCATGCGCCGTCTGTGGGGGTTTCCCAGTGTGCATGCTCGAAATTAACCAGGAAAAAGCCAATGCTTACGACGGTGATGTCATTCTACGCAAATCCCTATTCGCAAACGACTTACGCAAACGACGTAAAAATTTCAAAATTGTACGCGGGAACGACGGCCATACTTAACATTGAGTACGCCTCATAACAGCACCTTTAACTATCCTTTTGTGGATCTGCCCCACAGTATATACACTGATAAATGTATAAATACATAGATGATTTTCTATTAATCATACTAGGCATTTAACTAGGATGACCATCTTCTAAATATTGACCAGAAAATCACCCTGCCTGCATTTTATTTTATTTTTTTTATCTAAAAATAACTCACGGAGCACTTGCACTGATACTGTCATAGACTCAGACACAATAATCTTTAACAATCCTAAAATGGATTTTGTTTAAATCAAGCAGAAGACAGATATACAATGTCTGGCCACATTCCAGACTGGCCTACATTTTCATTGCCATTACAATAAAAAAGATCTATAAAGAATCATTTTATATCTGGGAATGTAACTCAATTAAAACAATCAAATCTCGAGTTAGAATATGGCAGGCTGAAAGCGATAACTATTAAGCCTGCAATTCTATTACTTTAGGACAATGGAAAATGCAATCGCCTGCTACCCGCCACAAACACATCATTGTGCACATGCTTTTTTATGCCTTCTATAAGATTTTGGGTTCAAGGGCTACACTTTTATGTTAGTTCTATTTACATGTGAAATTTTTTCCACGTGATACAGGGAAATGAATCCCATATGCTCACCAGCTGTTTCGTTCTGACAGGAACCATTAAAGGCAGTGCATGGAAATGAATTCTGTCTAAGCCTTATGAAAACACTTCTTTCTGCACAATGGTCTGGCCAGCAGGGAAGAGTCGGCTACACTTTCAGCTTCTTGTCAATCTTGCAGACACAGATCCGCTGTTTTGGCTTATAACCTGAACATGAACTTAACTACCCCAGCTTTTTCTGCGCTACTGTTTATTTACTTCATTGTTTGTTTAGAAGGCTGAGATCTATCCAACCTACCGGACAGCATGATCTCCTCATCCCAATCTGTCCTACAGTGAATTCACTAGTTTCTTCAATTTTGTTCCTGTTTTCCTTTCAATTTTGTCCAATATGTTTCCTGCCTTTGAAATAATGTCATTAAAATTTAGATCGAACCTAAATTATACGAAGAGCAGAAGTCTTGAGCCCCTACAACAACTTGCCTTGCCCTCTAATTTCATTACCCCTTATCCTAACTTCTAAGGGGCATGTTTATAAAGTCATGACTATGAAATTAATTAAACATTCAATGGCAGTAAATAATTTACTCTGCATTAACACACAAGGACCAAGAAGATTTACCTGCAGTGATTGTTTAGTAAATGTCACCTTAGAGATACCTACACCTTTTATTAATGTAATCGTCTTTCTTTTCATGCACAAACGGCAAATACAAGAATGCACATTAATGCCAAGATCATTAAATTAAAGATCCCTCAGAGGCTGTATCTTCCTAAGGTCATATATATATATATAATCAATGACAATTATGCTGCACTCTGTAAGAGATATATTATTATGTGCAACTCAATATGTGACACCAAACTCTATAGATATACAGTGGGGAAAATAATTATTTGATTTCTTTCAGATTTTGTAAGTTTGCCCACTTAAGAAATTAATGGTCTATAATTGTTATTAAAGGTGTATTTAAAATGATAGAGACAGAATATCAACCAGAAAAAACACAAATGTTATAAATTGAGTTGCAGTTTAGTGAGTAAAATAAGTATTTGATCCCCTACCAACCAACACTCCTACAGACTGGCTACAGATTGGTCCTGTCAATTTAAGAAGGTGCTCCTAACAACAACTCATCATGTTTATAAAAGACACCTGTCCACGGAATCTCTTCCTTCCATTCAAACTTTACCAACATGGGCAAGACCAAAGAGCTGTCAAAGGACATCAGGGGTATGATTGTAGACCTGCACAAGGCTTGAATGGGCTACAAGACCATCAGCAAAAAGCTTGGTGATTATTCGCAAATCAAAGAAATACAAAACAACCAACAATTGCCCCGGGTCTGGAGCTCCATGCAAGATCTTGCCTCATGGGGTAAGAATGATCATGAAAAAAGTGAGGGATGCAAGGTCCCCCTCCACAAGAAGGCACATGTACAGCCCATCTGAAGTTTGCCAATGAACATCTAACACATTCAGAGAAGGTCAAGCACAGAGGTGAAAATATTATGCTTTGACTTTGTTCCTCTGCTAACGGTACAGTCCGACTTTGCCGCATTGAGGGTCCAATAGATGGGTCCATGTATTGTAAAATCTTGGATGGGAATCTTCCTCCCTCAGACAGAACACTGAAGATGTGTCATAGATGGGTCTTCCAGGATGACAACGATGACTCAAAACATACCGCCAAGGCAACAAAGAAGTGGCTCAAGAAGTAGCACATTACTTTAATGGAGTGGCCTAGCCAGTCTACAGACCTTATTCCTATAGAAAATGTATGGAGGGATCTGAAACATTTGAGTTGCCAAGTGACAGCCAAGAAACCTTAAGGATTTAGAGAAGATCTGTAAAGAAGAGTGGACCAAAATCACTCCTGAGATGCGTACAAACCTGGTCACCAAATACAGGAAACAAGTCTTACCTATGTGCTTGCCAACAAGGGTTTCTCCACCAAGTACTAAGTCATGTTTTGCTTGGGCATCAAAATCTTATTTTACTCACTGAACTACAACTACATTTATAACATTTGTATCATGTGTGTTCTGAATTTTTGGTTTATATTCTGTCTCTATCATTTAAAATTCACCTATGAAAAAAATTATAAACCATTAATTTCTTTATAAGTGGGCAAGCTTACAAAATCTGCAGGGGATCAAATAATTATTTTCTCCACTGTATACTGTATAACGTGGTTAAAACAAACATACATCCAAACTACAAGATAAACAATCTAAAGCCAAACTGAAAATCGCAAGATAACCAATAAATATAGTGCGAGTCTGTGAGTTAGTTGCTCTAGTCCCAATACAAAATATTGTTCTAGAAGTGTGAGTTGTTACATATTGAGTTTCACATAAGAATAGTTCTCTTAGGGAGTGCTGCATAATGAATATCGATTATATATAAGACCTTGCGGGACCGCATGTAGATGCGAGCAGCACCCTTTGACAATTGTACAATTTAGGATTTCCCAATCTTTATAAATATTCACGAATAGGTAGCGTGGAAGTTCTCACAATTGTTCCATGTATCTTCTGAAGACCATCTTATGTCTACAAGTACTGGTTCAGGCTTTCTTTGTTGTTTTAGACGTTAATTTCTATGTAAATTACTTTTTTCTCCCTCAATCAAGTATGAAATATCAAGTATAAAATACATTTTTTAATTGCTTTTAACTTGTGTGTCTGCCTATCACACTGGCACTGACTTGTTCATTTTGTAAAAAGTCTTATATAACTAGAGACGAAATACTCATATTAAGATAATCTCCTATCATAAACACACTTCCTTCTGTTTAACACTGAAATTATAAGTGTTCAGACGATCAGTGACATTGTTTACTTATATTACGTGTCAAGTTAAGCCACTGTCTCTTGCGGTGTAATAGATCTGCTTAACTTAACTATATGATATTTAATCTGGTACGGCACATGTTAGGTATCCATTGATCATTTCAAAACAGATTTTCACAGACGGAATTCGTTCAGCCTGTTGTATGTGTTAACTGCTGAAAAGTGTAACTAAATAGCAATCCCAAAATAGAATGCATGATTGCTATAAAAAAAAAAGTATATGAATAAATAACAAAATTAAAGAAGATGAAAAGAAGTCTGGCATTTGTTGTAATCTTGTACAATCCAGGCATAATTTCAATGTGTAACTCCTGAAAGCAAAAGGTATAAATAACTCTAATGCTGGGGGAAAGGGTCTACATGCTCTCAGTCTCTTGCTGTCTGTTTTTAGGTTTTCTCAGATTTACCACTACTGATCTGTGTTTCACATTTACCATAGAAGTTTATAAACAATCATTTAATGTTTAGACCAGAGCCCACAAAAAATTATCTATATTCTCACTAATTGAACTTTAGAATGGGGTATAAAAGGATTATAGGGGAAAGTAAAAAGTGCACCACTATACATGTTCATCTCTACAGTCAAGCACAGAGGTGGAAAATCTTAGGCCTCGTACACACGACCGTTTTCCTCGACAGAATCCATCAAGAAACTTGGTGGCAGAACTTTTTTGCCGAGGAAAACGGTCGTGTGTATGTTTTTCGTCGAGAAAACTGTTGTGGAACAAGTTCTCTTTGTCCTCGTCGGGAGTTTCAATTTCCTTGTCGTGTTTCTCGTTGGGCTGGTTTACGACGAGAAACACGTTCGTGTGTATGCTTACAAACCTGCGCATGCTCAGAATAAAGTATGAGATGGCAGCGTGCCTTCGGTAAAAGTAGGGTTTGTAATGGAGATAGCACATTCGTCACGCTGTAACAGACTGAAAAGCGTGAATCGTCTCTCACCAAACTTTTACTTAACACGCAGTAACATGAGATTAGCAAAAGCAGCCCCAAGGGTGGCACCAATGGAATCAAACTTTCCCTTTATAGTGCCGTTGTGCGTGTTGTACGTCACCGCGTTTGAGAACAACGAGATTTTGTCTTGACAGTGTGTACGCAAAGAAAGCTTGTCAAGATTCTCGACAAGCCTGACAAGAAACTCGTCGAGGAAAACGATGTTTAATTTACGACGAGTTCCTCGGTCGTGTGTACGAGGCCATACCCTTACATCTTCATCTTAGTCTTACTACTTCATTGGGCATCAGTTATCTTGCCACACCACCTCAACTTGGCTTTTAACAATGTAATTTTTTCCCTGCTATAAACCTTTATCTGTAGTGCCCCTACTTAGCAAGCTTAAATCCCCCTTCTTAGAAAAGCTATATATAAAAATACTTTAGCACTCAAGCAACAGCCCATCCAGCGATGTCGCCATCATGCTTCGTCCAATGCAGCCCTTCTCAGATTGGGAAATCACACAGGAAGGCACAAACCCCCAGTGCATTATCACCAATAAATTGTATTTTAAATAAAAATCTGTCAGTGTACTCAGAAAGATAGTAAGAAACTATCTTTGTAACAAGCTGAATTCATCAGAATGAGGGGGCATGACCCCCGAAATGTGATAGCCTTTCAACTGTGCCATGTTTGAATATATGCCTTTGACTTGCAGCTGGAGTTTTCATTTGATGCACTTGTCTCTTACTAGCTTTGTGAGTAAATTAGCAGAATTTTATTTAAAACATGTTAATGATGGTAATGCACTAGGCATTTGCGCCTACCTACAGAAAAAACAAACTCCAGCGCACGGGTGGATTGTCCAACAGTTATTCAATATTTCGCATGGAAAATACCAACAATGTCAAAAACAGTAACAGTGGCCTTGCTGCCCTTCATGGATGGGGAATATCCTAGTAGAGAACAAAAAAGAAGAAAAAGAAAGGCGCGCCAGCCTAGTGTGTTACCGTTGACAGTTTAATGAAATAAAATAATAATGGAAAACTACTCACAAGGGAATTATCATAGTAGGCTTATCAACAACGATGTGGTGGATACCCCTTGAACCACACTCCAGAATAGGGGGGGATAGAAGTGTGTCACTGCCGGCTGATGGGTTTCGAGGCGACAAGGACCTCTTCATCAGAGCCCAGCAGATTTGCGCCTACCTGTGTGTGTTTTTACAGCTAGAAAACCTATGTTTCTTGCTAACACTCAACTGTAAAACTAAAATCTCCAAAAACAATTGATCGTTTGGACACACTACAGGGATACCAAGCAGCTTTGCCAAATAAACCTCTTGCCTATGTCTTTTCTTTCCCTATACTTTGAGAGCTACCATCAAAGGCCCAAGTCATTATAAAAAAAATTGCATTGTTTATATCTTTCTTGTCTCTGTGTACACAAGAACTGCTTTGTGTAACTTTTTGGTTCAATATTTGAAGAGCTATAATGATGTATATGCTGCATTGTAATCAGGGAAGATAAACTACTTGAAGCAAAAAGCTAATTTGGCTGTACTTCTCCTGTGGATCACAGGAGTGCAGTTAATTCTGCACTTCTGTGACCTGTTTTCAGAAGACAGCTAGCTGAAGCCCGCTGTTAGCTAACCTCATAAAGCCAGTCCAAGCTGAGGTTAAGATCGTGACAATAAAGTTGGGATCCGCCCACAGCCCTGGAACGGCATCTGGCTCAGCCTCTCAGTGATTTGCTGAGAGCCTAAGACAGCTGCTCCTGACCCCTCCACACCCCAGCGCTCCAGTGAGTGTGGTGGTGGGAGGGGGCAGAGCAATGAGCAGGTGACTGACAGACACTGGCTCTCTGCTCAGGGAGCGACATCGGTCTTTGATCACTTGGTTCTCAGTCTTAGAGCTGGCAGGGGACAGATACAGCATCCGACTGATGCTGCATTCATCTAGGTGAGTATGATTTAGAAAAAAAATCCTGAACTTCTCTTTTAAGCTCTGCCAGTTATCTTACATATGACTGCAGACACTGAATTGTGGAAGAAAGAATGCTTGTACCTTTCATGTATTCCTGCTTTAGAGACCCTTTATGTCTACACTGCAGCTAAACTCATACAATAGCTGCCTGCTCCTAGCAGTCTGATCTATAATGATTGCATTAGTGCACTGCAGCATTGACATATTCATTTACGGATCCTGGAAACAAACACATTGGGGAGATTTACTAAACCTGAAGCACTCAGTATCTGGTGCAGCTGGGCATGGCAGCCAATCAGCTTCTAACCTAAGCTTGTTCAATTAAGCTTTGGCAATAAAACCTGGAAGCCGATTGGTGTCTATGCAGAGCTGCACCAGATTTTGCACCATTAATTTTAGTAAATAACCCCCTATAGGTCACAGAGGTATTTGTGGAAGATGCATCCCTTGTTTTTACATCTGTCTGCAGTTACTGTACAGATGCAGACACACTGAATTCATCAGAGCAATATTTACATCGGTCTGATGGCAGCTCTCACAGCAAAGGTAATTAAAAGGCAGAAATAATTTTCTTGGAATCCTGGGATAAAATAAAAGTTAATGTGTTTGTTTCAAAAGTACAGTTATCCTTTATAAACTATTATTTATTTTCTTCTTCACTTGATAGGGACCACAGTCTGACTAAGACCTGCAGACTCTTTGAGACCAACTTTACAAATACCATTTGGATCAAACTGATATACAATGGGAAAGTATGCTTTGCTTTACTAACTGGATGTCCTGTTATCAGAAGAGCAGAATGATATTAATGTACACACAAGATTGAGCCCTTCTCCAAAGCTGCCAGGGCAGATAATATATGATGGGATTACTTGTGTCTTGTGGCTTTGGGATAAGAATAATTAGTATCAAGCTCATTCCAAATACTTGGGAAAGATAATGGGCTGCTTGTTTGTAGAGAAGCTCTCAAGCACATATTTATTACTAATTCATACATCACTCACAGTTCCAGTGTATACAAGTCAGAGATGTTTAATTACACTTTGATCTTTGTGGATTAACTGAGGTTTGTCTTAAAAGGAAAATTAATTTTTCTGCTTGCGGGTTTAGAAATGTAAAATAGGAGAATTTTTTTTTTAGCATGTATCAGTGGTGGAGATGGAGGGTTTACAGCAGCATATGTTCTTGTGGCTGCAAGTAGCTTGAACTCTGACACTAGACACTGGGGAAGCAGTATGACCTCCAAATAAAACCCTAGAGAAGGGAAATTATTATATATTTTGTCAAAAACAAGTGTCCATACTTGGTGCAATGTTTTCATTGTGGTTCATCAAGACATGACAATTGTAGTCAAAAGGCCAGATATTGATTCTGAATTGTGGTGCTACCCTTGCACCTTAGGCCTCGTACACACGACCAAGTTTCTCGGCAAAAACCAGCAAGAAACTTGCTGGGAGATATTTTTTTGCCGAGGAAACCGGTTGTGTGTACATTTTCATCGAGGAAACTGTCGAGAAACTCAACGAGCCAAAAAGAGAGCATGTTCTCTATTTCCTTGACGGGAATGGAGAAAATTGGCTTGTCTAGTTCCTCGACAGCCTAACAAGGAACTTGACGAGAAAAACAATGTGTTTCGCCCGTCGAGTTCCTTGGTCGTGTGTACGAGACTTCACACATTGGGATATTAGGGCAGGGTAAAGACTGCATTCCACTCAGAGTACAGCCAACTTCAGGGTGCTGTGGAAATGTAGGCACTGCCCAGTGGATTGACATCCTACCTGATAATGTCTAAAAAGTCCTGACAACACTTGGCAGAACAAGTGGCAATAGGGCAGCAGATGTTCACCCCGTGATCATCAATTTAAGTAACACGACTCTTAATGCCTATACGGTTTTCTACCCACTGACTGATTTTCAGGTATTGTCACTGGTTTTGGCATTACCTTTGTGTTGACATGATTAATATTCTATTGCCAGTGTATTGTCATGATTGCCTATTTGTTTCCCACATACAATGCCTTGAAAAACTATTCATGCCCCTTGAAATTTTCCACATTTTGTCATGTTACAACCAAAAATGTAAATGTGTTTTATTGGGATTTTATGTGATAGACCAACGCAAAGTGACACATAATTGTGAAATGAAAGGAAAATGATCAATGGATTTCAAATGGTTTACAAATAAATACCTGAAAAGTGTGGCATGCATTTGTATTCTGCTCCCTTTACTCTTATAGCCCTAACTAAAATCTAGTGGAACAAATTGCCTTCAGAAATCACCTAATTAGTAAATAGAGTTCACCTGTTTGTACTTTAATCTCAGTATAAATACAGCTGTTTTGTGAAGCCCTTTAGAGGTTTGTTGGAGAACCTTAGTGAACAAACAGCATCATGAATGCTAAGGAACACACCAGACAGGTCAGGGATAAAGTTGTGGAGAAGTTTAAAGCAGGGTTAGGGTATACAAAATATCCCAAACAACATTTCATGGACCACTGTTAAATCACAACTGCAAACCTACCAAGACATGACTGTCCACCTAAACTGACAGGCTCTGCATTAATCAGAGAGGCAGCCAAGAGGCCCATGATAACTCTGAAGGAGCTGCAGAGATTCATAGCTCAGTCGGGAGAATCTGTCCACAGGATAACTATTAGTCGTGCACTTCACAAATCTGTCCTTTTTGGAAGAGTGGCAAGAAGAAAGCCATTGTTGAAAGATGCCATAAGAAGTCCTGTTTTCAGTTTGCGAGAAGACATGCGGAGGACACAGCAAACATGTGGAAGAAGGTTCTCTGGTCAGACGAGACCAAAATTTAACTTTTTGGCCTATAATCAAAATGCTATGTGTGGCAGAAAACTAACACTGCACAGCACTCTGAACAAACCATCCATTGTGAAACATGATGGTGGCAGCATCATATTGTGGGGATGCTTTTCTTCAGCAGGGACGGTGGTCAGAATTGATGGGGAGATGGATGGAGCCAAATACAGGGCAACAAATTGAAGAAAATCTGTTAGAGTCTGCAAGACTGGAGACTGGGTCTTACCTTCCAGCAGGACAATGATCCTAAATATACAGCCATAGCTACAATGGAATGGTTTAGCTCAAAGCATATTTATGTGCTAGAATGGCCCAGTCAAAGTCCAGACCTAAATCCAATTGAGAATCTGTGGCAAGACTTAAAAATTGCTGTTCATAGATGCTCTCTAGTCAATCTGACAGAGCTTGAGCTATTTTTCAAAAAAGAAGGGGCAGCACTGTCACTCTCTAGATGTGCAAAGCTGGTAGAGACATCCCCAAAAAGACTTGCAGCTTTAATTGCAGTGAAAGGTGGTTCTACAAAGTATTGACTCAGGGGGGCTGAATACAAATGCACACCACACTTTTCACATATTTATTTGTAAAGAAAATCATTCTTCATTTTCCTCCCACTTCAAAATTATGTGCCACTTTGTGTTGGTCTATCACATAAAATCCCAATAAAATACATTTACGTTTGTGGTTGTAACATGACAAAATGTGGAAAATTTAAAGGGGTACGAATACTTTTTCAAGACCCTGTATTGTCACTATTGCCCATTTGTTGCCTGTGTAGAGTAACATCTGACTGTATGTTGCCTGTATATTATAACAAATTAGTCTTTGTTGCCTGTGTATTATAAATTATTGCCTATTTATAGCTCATATATTGTCAGGATTGACATTTTTTGATAATGTCTTGTCTTGCCATTGATTAAAGGACCATATTATAATGCCCTGCAGACCTCTAATAATCAAACCACAGTATTATTACTGTGTTTCAACACTATTAGACACTCAATTTATTATTGTTTCAACACTATTAGAACCTTAAAGCGGGAGTTCACCCATAAAAATTTTTTCCCCTTAGATGGATGCTAGATGGATGCTCGTTTTGTCTAGGGGAATCGGCTAGTTGTTTTAAAATATGAGCTGTACTTACCGTTTTCGAGATGCATCTTCTCCGTCGCTTCCGGGTATGGGTCTTCGGGAGCGGGCGTTCCTTCTTGATTGACAGTCTTCCGAGAGGCTTCCGACGGTCGCATCCATCGCGTCACTAGTAGCCGAAAGAAGCCGAACGTCGGTGCGGCTCTATACTGCGCCTGCGCACCGACATTCGGCTTCTTTCGGAAAATCGTGATGCGATGGATGCGACCGTCGGAAGCATCTCGGAAGACTGTCAATCAAAATAGGAACGCCCAGTCCCGCAGCCCATACCCGGAAGCGGCGGAGAAGATGCATCTCGTAAACGGTAAGTACGGATCATATTTTAAAACAACTAGCCGATTCCCCTAGACAAAACGAGCATCTATCTAAGGGGAAAAAATGTTATGTACGGGTGAACCCCCGCTTTAATTTACTATTGGATTGATTATATATACAATGTTCAGATAAAGAACACGTTCACTGCCTCTGTTTCTTTTCTGGCTATTATTACATTACTCTTTAGAACCCTTTAAAAAAAAAACCTGTACACAACATATACAGTACACGCAATGCGGCTTTGATTTGAACATAGTTACATGTGAAATTTGATATAATTTTTCTTCCTGGTCAAGTTGCCAAGTTAATTAGTTAAATTTTATACCTGCCACAGCAGTGTATATATGGAAATGTATCCTTCAGTCACTCAATGGAAACAACTGTACACTCTGCTGTATATGCTAGAAAATGTACCTCCTTAACATAAAGCAGAACTTTATTATATGTTACATATATCCCTTTAAATCAGGGGTATCAAACTGACGGCCCTCCAGCTGTTGTGAAACTGCAAGTCCCACGAGGAGGTGCAAGGCTGACAGTTACAAGCATGACTCCCACAGGCAGAGGCATGATGGGACTTGTAGTTTTTCAACAGCTGGAGGGCCGCCAGTTTGAGACCCCTGCTATAAATATATCATTAAAATATATAATTAAACATGACCCTATAAATCAGTGGTTCTCAACCTGGGGTTCGGGACCCCCTCGGGGGTCAAATTACGATTTTTCAGGGGTCACCGAATCCTGGGCTGTTCCTGAAGCCAGCAGAACTCACAGTCTTTTCGCAGCTGCCCAGCTGGGCTGTTCCTGGAGCCCTCGACCGCCCATTCAATTCATGACATGGTGGGGGGCAGAGACTAGAGGTCAGCTGACAGGTGAGAAATGTGAAGTGGGAGGGGCTGGAGGAGACTCTATCTCCTGATTTCGGCATAGGTGTCACTGCTGCGAGATACCACAGAGCTGGAGACACATTGAGCAACACTACCTGTGATTGCCATTTAAAGTCCCCACTACAGTTCTCAGATCAGCAAATCAGCAAGAAGGGCAACCAAACTGATAAGAGGCATGGAGGAGCTCAGCTATGAGAAAAGATTAGAAGAACTAAATCTATTCACTCTTGAGAAGAGGAGAATAAGGGGGGATATGATCAACATGTACAAATATATAAGAGGTCCATACAGTGAACTTGGTGTTGAGTTATTCACTTTACGGTCAACACTGAGGACAAGGGGGCACTCTTTACGTCTAGAGGAAAAGAGATTTCACCTCCAAATACGGAAAGGTTTTTTCACAGTAAGAGCTGTGAAAATGTGGAACAGACTCCCTCCAGAGGTGGTTCTGGCCAGCTCAGTAGATTGCTTTAAGAAGGGCCTGGATTCTTTCCTAAATGTTCAGAATATAACTGAGTACTAAGATTTGTAGGTAAAGTTGATCCGGGGTAAATCCGATTGCCTCTCGGGGGATCAGGAAGGAATTTTTTCCCCTACTGTAGCAAATTGGATCATGCTCTGCTGGGGTTTTTTGCCTTCCTCTGGATCAACTGTGGGTATGGAGTTGGGTGTATAGGATTTTACTGTTTTTTATTTTGTTTTTTTATTTTTTGTGGTTGAACTGGATGGACTTGTGTCTTTTTTCAACCTGACTGACTATGTAGCAAATGATCTTGATCAAGAGCACCTAAGCTGGCTGATCAGAACTCCCCGCCAGCACTGCCACTCATCCCAACTCCCCGCAAGCACTGCCACTCATGCCAACTCCCCTAAAGCACTGCCACTCATTCCAACTCCCCTAAAGCACTGCCGCTCATCCCAACTCCCCGCAAGCACTGCCACTCATGCCAACTCCTCGCCAGCACTGCCACTCATTCCAACTCCCCTAAAGCACTGCCACTCATTCCAACTCCCCTAAAGCACTGCCGCTCATCCCAACTCCCCGCAAGCACTGCCACTCATGCCAACTCCCCGGCCAGAACTGCCACTCATCCCAACTCCCTGGCCAGAACTTCCACTAATCCCAACTCCCCGGCCAGCACTGCCACTCATCCCAACTCCTCGCCAGCACTGCCACTCATTCCAACTCCCCTAAAGCACTGCCACTCATTCCAACTCCCCTAAAGCACTGCCACTCATCCCAACTCCCCGCAAGCACTGCCACTCATGCCAACTCCCCGGCCAGAACTGCCACTCATCCCAACTCCCTGGCCAGAACTTCCACTAATCCCAACTCCCCGGCCAGCACTGCCACTCATCCCAACTCCTCGCCAGCACTGCCACTCATTCCAACTCCCCTAAAGCACTGCCACTCATCCCAACTCCCCACCAGCACTGTCACTTATCCCAACACCCCCCCAAGGAGTAAGAGAAGGAATAAAAATAGAGAATACATGGAAGGGAGAGGAAAAGAGGGGGAGAAACAAAGAAAAAAGGGAGAGAAAGAACAGGAAAGATGGCTGCAGAGAGGGATGGGGGGAAAAAAACAAGAAATTAAGATAGAGAGATGAAAGGAAAATAAAGGAGAACATACAGAGAGTGGTATATCCTAAAATGTACCATAAGGGGTTTTAACCACTTAAGACCAGGACCAAAATGCAGGTAAAGAACCTGGCCAGTTTTTGCGATTCGGCACTGCATCGATTTAACTGACAAAAGTATATATTTTAATAAGGACACTTACCTGTCCTAGCTGCCAGCGATGTCAGCCCCCGCTGAGGCCGATCCTCGATCCTGGTTGCTCCAAGCGCCGCCATCCACAGTAAGGGAAACAGGCAGTGAAGCTGTATGGCTTCACTGCCCGTTTCCTACTGCGCATGCACGAGCAGCGCGGCGCTTTGTGAATGGGCCGGCTGCTTTCTGGGACACACACAGTTCCCAGAATGCAGTGCGCCCCATTCACAAGAAGACGCCCAGTGTAGAAGGAGAACAGAATCCACCGCGAACGATGAAGAGGCAGATTCTGCACTTCCGCATAGCAACAGCTATTTAGGGTGAGTAAAAACATTTTTTTTTTCATTTTTTTCTAGGTTTTTGGTGAAATATTTTTTTTTGGGTGGAACCTCCACTTTAAGTAATTTAAGTGAAAACTGCATCTCTTTCTTTTAATTATCAATAAATGTTCCCATTAGCTGTAGATTTTTATGGTGAACAAATGTTTTCTATAACAGAAATAAGTATTAAATACCCACCGGGTCTGTCTTCATTTTGTGCGTCACACCTTCTGCATAGTTCAGGAATTGTTTTCAGGGATGTTATAGAATACTAGAAAGGAAAAGATGAAAAAAATAGATATCAACATCAACTAAATTCTATCTTAATTTTGTATTTAACAACATTACTCAGCATTACCTATGTATACAGGAAGTAAGGGAAAGATTTTAGAGCTTCCTGTACCATGCAATCAGATAAAAACTGTCATTATAAAATAAAATGATTCCTGAGTCCCATTGTATTTACAAGGCCAGCTGCGTGAGTTCCGTAATATGGGTGGTAAATGGAAGCGCCAGTATTGTTTGGGAAAGCAGCGGCCATTCATACACATTGTGTGAGCCATGCTAGTTAGGAAACTATGTAGCAGGAAGTCTCGGGAAGCAGAGGGACACTTTTTGTTAAACATAATTCAGTGACTGGTTATTTTTGCTTGTAAAGTTTACATTAAGATACATGACACTGTATACACAATATGCTATAATTTCACTGAATTAGGTTAGTTCAATAAAACTGTATCATCTAAACCACATGCATGGGCTTGTAATGCCTCTAACTCAGCAGTATTTCAATACAGCACAAATATAGCTTTTTCAGTGCAACATTTAATAGCATTTCCCAAAGACGTGATCCTTATTACAGATGTATAGTCTGAATTACTAAAACAAACAAATTTAGTACACTACTTCAGAAAGCAGTAATGAGTGGACTGTTTTCTTAGTTTAGGTGGCATTTGAGTGTTCTCCCCTTCCCACCATCACTTGTGATATACAAAAAAATTAGGAACAAGCTATTATTTCCTAATTATTAACATTGCTTCCTGTTTGTGTCTGTTATTAAATACACATTTAGAAAGACTAATTATTTCAGGCTTTAAAAATGTAACAAAGGCTTCAATTATTCCTGCAGAAGAGCAGTTTAACATATTAAAATCGCTAACTTCATGTCAAGTAGCAAAGGGGAAAATGTATGTACTAGCTTCTAGCAGTTTTTGTGTTATTAATGTGTCTGACAACCTATATCTATTGCAGGTGATGCTGAAATCTATTGTGTTTAGAAAATCTCATTATATAACTAACTATAACTAACTTTGTTCTTGATTTCCATGTATTTAAAGCAGAACTTAAAATGATACTAAAGTCTTGTTTTTTTAAATAAAAAATAACAAACATGTTATACTTACCTGCTCTGTTGCTATGGTTTTGCACGGAGCAGCCCCAATCCTCCTCTTCTCAGGTCCCTCTTTGATGCTCCTGACCCCTCCCTATTGTTGAGTGCCTCCACAGCAAGCAGCTTGCTATGGGGGCACCCACGCCGAGCTGCAGCTCCGTGTTTCCATTCAGACACAGAACTGTGGCCCGGCCCGCTCCCTTTCTCTCTCTTTATTGGCTCACTGACTTTGATTGACAACAGCCGGAGCCAATGGGACGCTCCGCTGCTGTCTCAGCCAATCAGGAGAGAGAGTCCCGGGCAGCCCAGTCTCTCCTGCAACATTGCTGGATAGAGATGGGCTCAGGTAAAAAAAAATTTGGGGGGGGGGGGGGCTGGGGGGAGCTGTTGCACACAGAAGTTTTTTTTTATCTTTTTGCATAGAATAAATTTAGATAAAATCCCTTTTGCCTTTACAACCACTTTAATTGTATCTAAGCACCGCAAACTGAATTCACTATTCATTATACTTCATTTTATATTTTCAAAGCAAACTCCTCAATCCATCCATGCTTTATTTTTTTTCGAGAAATCAATTTCATTTGAAATTTGCTTTTGGGAATCCATCTGCTCTCATTGCAATATTGCCCTTAAAAACACGTGGGCACGAGAGGCAGAACAGGGACGTGTGTGTAAACACACACATCCAAGTTCTGTGAGGAGAGGAGAGAGAGATTGTGAGTTCCTACTAGCTGGAAAACACAATCTGTCATCTCCTATAGTCAGTCCCCTCCCCCCACAGTTAGAACACAGACTAGGGAACACAGTTAGACCCTTGATCGCCCCCTAGTGTTAACGCCTTCCCTGCCAGTGACATTTACACAGTAATCAGTGCATTTGTATAGCACTAATCACTGTATGATTGTCAATGGTCCCAAAAATTTGTGAAAAGTGTCCGATCTGTCCGCCATAATAATAAAAATGTTGCAGTACCAATAAAAAACAGATAACCTCCATTACTAGTAAAAAAAAATAATAATAATAAAAATGCCATAAATCTATCCCCTATTTTGTAGACGCTATAACTTTTGCGCAAACCAATCAATATACATTTTATGCGATTTGTATTGCCAAAAATATGTAGAAGAATACATATCGGTCTAAACTGAGGGGAAAAAAATACTTAAAAAAAAAAAAAAAATTGTAATATTTATTGTAGCATCAAGTACAAAATATTGTGGCCCAGATTCACAAAGGAGATACGACGGCGTATCTCCAGATACGCCGTCGTATCTCTGAGTTGTGCCGTCGTATCTATGCGCCTGATTCTTAGAATCAGTTACGCATAGATTTCTATTAGATCCGACCGGCGTAAGTCTCTCACGCCGTCGGATCGTAACTGCATATTTACGCTGGCCGCTAGGGGCGTGTACGCTGATTTACACCTAGAAATATGTAAATCAGCTAGATACGCGAATTCACGAACGTACGCCCGGCCGATGCAGTACAGATACGCCGTCTACGTTAGGCTTTTCCCGGCATAAAGTTACCCCTGCTATATGGTGGCGTACATGCGGTGTACCAATGTTAAGTATGGATGTCGTTCTCGCGTCAAATTTTGAATATTTTACGCCGTTTGCGTAAGTCGTCCGTGAATAGGGCTGGACGTAATTTACGTTCACGTCAAAACCAATACTATGTCCAACAGCAAAAACTACTGAATGTGAATGCCCAGTGCTGTGGGATAGCTCCATGATTACTGGATTATGTTGAATTTCCAGTTTCAGGTGATAATCTTTTAAAATCTATGGGTTCCTATATAACTGGTCTCATGTATAAAGTGATTGTACTGTGCATAGTAACAAACAACTGCCCAGAAACTATATCAAGTTTTTTTGGAGAAGATCTACAGTTTACCTTGCCTCTAACGTTTATACAAAAAGCACAATGAAAGCCTTAAAGTTATAGCAATGTTTTAGTTTTTGGATTGTGCTAGCCAGGCCATTGTGGCTTGCGTCTTCCTATCTGGGCAGGTCGGCACATGCTTCATACTGGTTTGCACTATTATAGTTTTTATCTATATATTTATTTCATTTCAGGTTTCAGCTGATCTTAGTTGTTTCTATTGAGAGCATTGTACCTGTGGTGGAGGTGGAACCTCCTCCCCTTTGGGGGTATTTGTTTACATCTCCCCTCAGTGCACTGTGACAATATGTCATCTATTGTTTCACCGGCCCATGTTCCGTGTTAGGGAACCGACATGTATTTTATGTGGTCCCCTATGTCAGATTATTGATCCACTCCTTACCTACCCCTAAAGTTAGGTAGTCGCTCTAACCATTGTGGGAGTGGCTTGCGCCTGGAGACGCCTGATTGGGTGGTATCTCTCCATCGTTGTGTCCCCACGCTTGGTGCCGGGGCATCTCCGGCTAGTGGATTGTCTCTGGTACGCAGGCCTGATTGGGCAGCGCCCCGGCGTTGTGGCGTCACCGCACAGTATGTCTGGACGCGTGTGTCGATTGGTCGACACGGGCGTGGATCGGACTGGGTGGTGGCTCCGTGACATCATCGTGCTTTGCGCTCGGTCGTCCGCCATGAGTGGAGGGATGTGTGCGGTCACGAGGGGGTAGTGGTTGTGCGTGAGTCCTATTGGACATCCGCTACCCGCCCCCTGTCGTGACGTTCTCCCTCACCGCCTCCAGGCTGTGGCAAGTCTATAGTAAGATGCATTTGCGTCGTTTTCGGGGGCTATTTGGAGCCCAGTTATGGGGATCCCTTCTTAGTTGTTTCCTCATTAGGTGACACACTTCCGGAATTTGCTACCCATTCAGGGTGGATATGCATGAAAGTGTCTCCCCCATTACAGCGGCCATATTGGATCCCATATGGTGTCCCCTATCATCACTTTTATAGGTTGTCACCTATCGTTCACACAGATTGGGCCCTTTAGAAGTTTAACATCTGCTGACGAGCTTATTTATTATTTTGGGTTATTTTAACATAATTTTTTTATATAAAGATTACATTTTTATATACTACTTTGGATTTTTCAGGAAAATGTTGGATGTAGCTGTGGTGCATGATTATGTACGACGCCACTTCCTGTTTTGTTTGGATTGATTATGCTATTTCCTGTCCCGCCCCTGTGGGGGATGGTTCTGGTTCATTATGCATTTAAAAGCTAGCAGTATGGGGGTGCAGTAATATGCCCCTGTCGACGGCACTCTAAGCCGAAACGCCTCAGGTTTGCATTATAGCACCCCATACTGCTTGTATTTGTATTTTTCACGTGATCCTACTTTTATATTTTGTATACCATTTAAAATAAAACCTGTCACGGTTTATTTTGACCTGCACCATTTGGAGCATCTTTTAGGGGAGCACGGAGCGCATGTTCAGGTCCACCTAAAAAACTGGCAGGCGGATCTGAACAGTCCGCCCATGTGAAAGAGTCCACACCCTCCAGTAAGAGTACCCTATTATACTTACCTCTTCTATGTGATGCCTTGATGACCCCTTCAGACAACTATATACTCAACGTTCATGTCAATGTTCCTATTCATCACCTCTCCTATGGAATTGTAATTTGTACACTGAACTGTGTGATCTATTTATTAACCCAGTGTCACATTTAGTGTGATATAGGGTCTTTACACGGACTTTATATATATTTTGTTTGTAGGGTCTTTACACGGACTTTATATATATTTTGTTTGTATTCACTTTTGTGCCTTTATAACCATTGTGCACATCATTCTGCGCTCCACTATTGTTCTACCATTTAGTACATACTGTTTTAAAAGAGAGATAATTAAATGCATAAGGTCAAGGTGCAAACACATGAGGTGCTAAAATAGAATTAAAGCAAACAACATATGCTTTTTTTCAATCTCCTTTAGAGTTTCAATCAGCAGATAAAAAGGCAAGGGGATCAGGAAGTGGGGTGGGTTATGGGGTAACTGTTCCTGAGTCCATGGTGGTAAACCACTGTAGAAAACAAGCAGGACCCTCCGATTTTTACTGTATTGAATTGTATTGAAACTGTACTGTCTGCCCTTATGTTGTAAAGAGCTGCGCAAACTGTAATAGATATTCAAGATCAGTCATTGCTGACCTCTCTTTATGAAAATACTAAATACCAGACAGTCATACTAAATAATATGTTTGCATTAGAAAGAACCTGTGTTAATGCCCTCCCTACACACGTAAATGGAAAGTGCAGCTTGAAGCAAATTCATGTAGCTTAGCAGGAGGTCAACTGCACCATAAATCTGAATGGTATCAGAAGCAGCTAAAACGAATGTACATTCGGAATGCACCTTAGGCAGGCAAAATGTTCCCATGAACCCAAGCCCAAAACCTATTGACACAAGCACTTAATTGCTTAGTTTTGATTTCAAATATTGCATGTTTCTTCAGTAGACAGAAGAACAGTATGACCAGCAGGCAACTTATCAGTCTCAGAAATGGCAGCCTTACTATGGCAGCCTTCATACTTCTCTCAGGAAATGTCGTCTTTAATGCTATCTCCATATAACATCATCTGTGTGCTCATATTACATTTTATTTGGTAGTAGGCAGTAGGCAGCCATTTTTTATACATTTTCTTGCTGTCATCTACTGTTTAAGTCTCTAAAAGACTACAAGGACTAAAAAAAAGTGTATTTTATCCACAATAATTTCAAATTAGCACCTCATGGTCTTAATGGGATAACCTGCTATCTTTGGTTGATTCAGAGCTTGCATTACGGTCCTATGCCTTAAACCACACCTCTTCTAAACGCTTTGTACTGGTGTAGCTAGGGTTAGAAGATATAAAAATGTAATGGACTCATGGCCCTGCACGGAATTATTTCAGATCATAACTCAATATTTCCTGTCAATATTGCCTGCATCAGCTCCAAATTGCTTTCTACATCCCTAGTTGTGGGGGAGCATCTGGTAGGTGGTATTAAAAAGGGGTTACTTTGGGACCCTGGTAATAGTTTTACTTTGGAGCCCATAAAAGCTTAGCTACACCCCTGTCCATGTAACAGGCTCCTATTCTTTAAACTCTATTTTCCTGCAAGAATAAATAACATTGGAAAATCAAATTAGTTACTGAAACATGTGTTCAAGCTCCCTGTGGATCTATGTTAATTTAGATCAGTACTTTGTAAATCTATACTCATCATGACGTAGTAGTATGTTCTGGTCTTTTCATGATCGTAATATTTATCCTCTAGGCCTGGTGTTATGTACAAACTTTCACCCTGAATTTTATGGGAACTGACAATCTGAATGGTATGTACTTCAATTTGAAGCAAAGGGTGCGTCTGTATAATTTAACCACTTGAGATCCGCGCTATAGACGAAATACGTCCGCAGCGCGGCTCTCAAGTGCCAAGTGGCCGTTTAAAAACGGCCTTTTATGTGCATTACCCGCGCGCGCCACTGGGTGGCGCGCGGCGGGTAAAAACTGTCCCGACGCATCGCCGAAGACCCGATGCGTGTACCTGGCGGCCGCGATGTCCGCCGGGTACACGCGATCGTCGGTGACACGGCAGGTGACAGCAGGGACGTGGAGCTCTGTGTGTAAACACAGAGCTCCACGTGCTGTCAGAGGAGAGGAGACCGATCTGTGTCTCTTGTACATAGAGACACAGCATCGGTCCCCTCCCCCAGTCACCCCCCTCCCCCCACACAGTTATAACACACCCAGGCTACACAGTTAACCCCTTCCTCACCCCCTAGTGTTAACCCCTTCACTGCCAGTCACATTTATACAGTAATTCGTGCATTTTTATAGCACTGATCGCTGTATAAATGTGAATGGCGCCAAATTTGTGTCAAAAGTGTCCGATACGTCCGCCGCAATATCCCAGTCCCAATAAAAATCGCAGATCGCCGCCATTACTAGTAAAAAAAAAAATAATAAAAAAAATCATAATTCTGTTCCCCATTTTGTAGGCGCTATAACTTTTGCGCAAACCAGTCGCTTATTGCGATTTTTTTTTTTTTTTTTACAAAAATACGTCGAAAAATACGTATCGGCCTTAACTGAGAAAAAAAATAGTTTTTTAAAAAAAAATTGGGATATTTATTATAGCAACAAGTAAAAAAAATATATATTTTTTTTAAATTGTTGCTCTTTTTTTGTTTATAGCGCAAAAAATAAAAACCGCAGAGGTGATCAAATACCACCAAAAGAAAGCTCTATTTGTGGGGAAAAAAGGACGCCAATTTTGTTTGGGAGCCACGTCGCACGACCGCGCAATTGTCAGTTAAAGCGACGCAGTGCCGGACGCTGAGATTTCGCCTGGGAACGAAGGGGGTTTATGTGCCCAGTAAGCAAGTGGTTAAAGAGCTTACATTGCTGTGGGGCAATAATTAAAAGCATACAACGCAGTCATGAAGTTTACTTTAGGAATTTAAAAAGTGGTAGTCAATCTAAAATGGTCAACAGACCCCACAACTCTGCAACTTCAGTTACATCATCATTATGTAAACATTAAGTAATACTCAACCCATTACGGACAATATTTAAAATTCCTAAACAACCACAGTATATGTAAGACAAGAACATAAAAAGGCCTCATGTTTCATTGTTCAAACGTCATTATGGAGAAAACAAATATGAAATATACTAGATAAATTCAAGCAATGCATTCAGTTTTACAAGTAGAAGAATATTTTTAGCATGTTGTGAAACAAAAAGAAAAAGAATAAAGCAGAGTAGAGTAACCACAGATGAAACCACATTAAATGAGATGCTATTTATATCTTCACATGAGCTCCAGCGTGGATTAATAACTCTTTGTTCTGTGTTTCCCATTGGGAGAAGGATGTCCTTGATTGTAGTTTTTTTGGCTCCCTTTTCCTCTATTTATTTGCATTTATGATTTTATGTTTTACTTCTATACAAGATTTATTGAGGTCTTAGTTGACTGATTTGTAATTCATTGTTGTTTTGTGGGACTCCAGACATTTTTTCTACAATAGAAAGATTTCCCCCCAAACCCTGTGACCACACAGAAAGCATTGTATGTTATTGGTGCCTACGCACTTTCTGGGGACGCATAGTCAATTGAACAGGAAGTTAGAGGAAAGCTCAATAACAGGGACACAGGTGCCAACTGAAATCTAATAGAAGTTGCAACCCTTCCTCAATGTACCAAAAAAGTGTTTTATGTGTCCCAATGGAAGATATCTCCCTTGCTTTTCTGGTTCCCTAACCACACACAAAGTGAGGGGCAATCTCCACAACTTAGACACAGACAGCAATGAAATCCTCATTGCAAATTGTTTAAAAAATGTTGTGACTTGAGTTTCACTTCAAAGTTAACCTGTCATCCTAAATACCGTTAATTGTCAATTATACTGCAGTAATGGCAGAGATTTCCTAGACAATGTATGCCCAGGAAGGAAGACAGCTTAATTTAATTGGCAACAAAAAGTGCTTTCACCACTTAGTCAAAAAATCAGCTTACATTTACAGTGGACACAGCAGTCTAACAAAAAAAGTAACATAGGAATTTGACCGAGCTAACAGATAAACAAACTAGAGATCAAAATGTCCATTGTCCACACATAAATCTGTATTTACATCAGTAAAGCTGATGGACGCCATTTTGGGATTGGCAAGTACATGAATGAATGGAATATATATGCTGTTGCTGCTCCATTTTTTCATCCCACGGGCCTCGTACACACGACCGAGAATCTCGTTGTAAAAGAAACGCTGTTTTTCTTGACGAGATTCTTGTCAAGCTTTCCTTGCATACACAATGTCAAGACCAAATCTCGTCATTCTCAAACGTGGTGACGTACAACACGTACGACGGCACTATAAAGGGGAAGTTCGATTCCATTGGTGCCACCCTTGGGGCTGCTTTTGCTAATCTCAAGTTACCGCGTCTTAGTAGAAGTTTGGTGAGAGACGATTTGTGCTTTTCAGTCTGTTACAGCTCGACGAATGTGCTATCTCCATTACGAACGCTTAATAAAGGTGCGCTCCCGTCTCATACTTTATTCTGAGCATGCACGGGTTTTTAAGCATACACACGAACATGTGTAAACCAGCCCGACGATCCTGCAAACAGTTTGTTGAAGACAAGCAGACTAAGGACATGGATTACTGAAACCATGTCCTGTGGTCTGATGAGACCAAGGTAAACTTATTTGGTTTAGATGGTGTCAAGCGTGTGTGGCGGCAACTAGGTGAGGAGTACAAAGACAAATGTGTCTTGCCTACAGTCAAGCATGGTGGTGGGAGTGTCATGGTCTGGGGCTGCATGAATGCTGCCAGCACTGGGGATCTACAGTCCTTAGAAGGAACCATGAATGCCAACATGTACTGTGACATACTTAAGCAGAGCATGATCACTCTCCCGTCAGAGACTGGACCGCAGGGCAGTATTCCAACATGATAATGACCCCAAACACACCTCCAAGATGACCAGTTCCTTGCTAAATAAGCTGAGGTTAAAGGTGATGTACTGCTCAAGCATGTTTCCAGACCTAAACCCTATTGAGAATCTGTGAGGCATCCTCAAACGGAAGGTGGAGGAGTGCAATGTCTCTAACATCCACCACCAGCTCTGTGATGTTGTCATGAAGGAGTGTCATGAAGGACTCCAGAGGAAACCTGTGAAACTCTGGTGAACTCCATGCCCAAGAGGGTTAAGGCAGTGCTGGAAAATAATGGCGGCCACACAAAATATTGACACTTTGGCCCCAATTTGGACATTTTCATTTAGGGGTGTACTCGCTTTATTTGCCAGCAGTTTACACATTAATGGCTATGAGTTGAGTTATTTTGAGGGGCAGCAAATTTACACTGTTATACAAGCTGTACACTCACTACTTTACATTGTAGCAAAGTGTAATTTCTTCAGTGTTGTCACATGAAAAGATATAATAAAATATTTACAAAAATGTGAGGGGTGTACTCACTTTTGTGCGATATTGTACATAATTAACCTTATTTGTTTCTTGTTAACCTAGAGATGCTGAACAATATACAAGTGAGTGACTACAAGTCTTCCAGAATCCAATAAAACTCTCCTTAATTTCAGGAACTTTGATGATGCTGATGTTTTGACTTATGGTCATTGTGAGCTCATTATCAAACTCAGGCAAGATATCCACACATTATTAAGCAGAGATAACTCACAAGATACAATCAGCGCTAGGAGACTAGATGGCGTAATTTATTGAGCATGCTGACTGATGAATGTTAAAAGACATCATAAGAGAATAGCACTTTTATCAGTTAGGATGCGGAGGAGGAGAAGCAGCTATTAAAACAGAGAAAGGTGAAACTGTACCCAGAAGACAATTGTGTTGATTTATTAAAGGCAAATAGGCATTTAGTTTACTTTGCAAAGAAATTTTAATTTAGCAAAAAATTTACCTTAAAGCTCTGCCAACTTCCATTATCCATGCACCAATTTTTTTTTCGTGCACATGATTGGTTATTCTTTGCAAAGTGAATTTTCACTGTATTTTCTAAGCTAAAAAAAATTTGCTTGCAAAGAAAACTGTCTATTTGCTTTTGGTAAATCAACCTGTTTGTCTATTACAATCATGGGCTCCAAATACATTAGCTAAATCCAGCCATACACAGAGCTGAATTTAGATCCTTATATAGGCAGGCTGGTTGTACATAAGTTGATTTACCTATCGACATTTCTGTACAACCAGCCTGTCAGATTTTCCCTGTTCGATGAGTGCTGTCGGCAGTGCTGATCAGTGTATTTGATGGTGGGAAAGTCTCCCCGCTGTCAGAATACAAAGGCTCAGTGGGGAGGATTCCCCCATCCACATTGAGTGTGTGGATGGCTTAATTTTTTTATATGTATGGCCTACTTTAGTTTTTTTTTTTTCCAGACATTTAACAAAGATCTTGATAAATTGTTGTGTAATGATGTAAAGACTCTTTGGGCCAGATTCACAGAGCAAGTATGCCGGCGTATCTACTGATACACCGGCGTACTTTCAAATTTCCCGCGTCGTATCTTTAGTTTGAATCCTCAAACCAAGATACAATGGCATTTGGGTAAGATCCGACAGGCGTACGGCTTCGTACGCCGTCGGATCTTAGATGCAATACTTCGGCGCCCGCTGGGTGGAGTTCGCGTCATTTTCAGCGTCGGGTATGCAAATGAGCTTTTTCCGACGATCCACGAACGTACGCGCGGTCGTCGCATTCTCTTACGTCGTCTCTATTCGGCTTTTTCCGGCATATAGTTAAAGCTGCTATTTTGTGGCGTATAGATAGACTTGCCATGTTAAAGTATGGCCGTCGTTCCCGCGTCGAAATTTGAATTTTAGTTTTTTTTGCGTAAGTCGTCCGTGAATAGGGATGGACGTACTGTAAGTCACGTCGAAGTTCAAAAAATGACGTCTTTGCGACGTCATTTCGCGCAAAGCACGGCGGGAAATTTCGAAACGGAGCATGCGCAGTTCAATCGGCGTGGGGACGTGCTTCATTTAAATGAATGACGCCCCCTACTTGTCGATTTGAATTACGCGCCAAGAGATACACTACGCCGCCGTAACTTACGGTGCAAAATCTTTGTGGATTCGAATATATGCCAGGTCAGATACGGCGGCGTAGTGTATCTCTGATACACTGCGCCTGTGTAAATGTATGTGAATCTGGCCCTTTATATTCAAGTTATTTCGGAACTGATTTTAATTAGCTGTCATATTATATTACATGTTACCTAGTGATATTAGGTTTTTGAATGCCCCTAAAAAAATTTAAAACAAGTCTAATAGAAGACAATGGTTGAAAACATGCCATGATGTATACAGTGCATGCTTTGGCTGACTATTATTGGCACACAAACCCCATACAGAAACCTGGACATGTGTACACTACTTGGGATGGACAATTATCTTGTTTTTTTTTTATTACTTTAGCAAACGTTCCAAAAAATATGTTTTTCTTTGCATAAAACTGTTTTAAATTTATGATGCCTTTCAAATGACCTGAAGATTTCATCTTCTTCAATCCAAAGTCAAGGAGAAATAAATAAATAAACAGGCCTTGAAAATTTTTATGAAAACCGTAAGGCATATTTTTCAGGTTCAGCTAGGGAACTTTAGGATTTTGGTCTGGAACTGCTCCTACTCCTGGTTTGTCTGCCAGAAGACGGTGATCTGATGATATCACTAACTGCTTGGATGTCTGTGCCGTAGCTATGTAACTAAGCACTGACTAGAACATATTCCCAGCACTGCAAATTCCAATTTTCTAGCAACTTTCAGCAGCAAAAAAAAAACATTTTTTCTTACTCGGTGACCTTTATTCTTATACAATATAATAACACTACACGCTGAAATAATTTGTGTACAGCTGGCCAAGCACCAACCAGTATTTCTTGTTATAATCAAGTTCTCAAACCATTAGAAAATGGTTCTCTCACACAATGACATTTTGTAGTATCAGTACAAGAAACTTTCCAGCACCCTACAAAATATTTTGTCATTTCAAAAGCAGAAGGCCAATGAAATGATTTCCATAAGTTATAGTCAATAAGGGCCAGATTCACCAAAGAGATACGACGGCGTTTCTCCTGATACGCCGTCGTATCTCTTGTTCTATCTATGCGACTGATTCATAGAATCAGTTACGCATAGATATCCATAAGATCCGACAGGTGTAATTGTTTTACACTGTCGGATCTTAGGATGCAATACCGCGGCCGCCGATGGGTGGAGTTCGCGTCGTAAACCAGCGTCGGGTATGCAAATTAGCAGTTACGGCGGATCCCCGACGGATTTTCGCGTTCACTACGTCGCCGCTAGTCTAGTTTCCCGTCGCAAAGTTAGTCATCGTTTTAGGTGCCCTAACTTTAGTCAGCAAACGTATTGCTGTCTAAAGTATGGCCGTCGTTCCCGCATCGAAATTAAAAAATGAACGTCGTTTGCGTAACACGTCCGGGAATACGGAAGTATTCGAAAAAATGACGTCACGGCGCGCAAAGCACGACGGGATTTGCGAAACGGAGCATGCGCAGTAGGTCCGGCGCGGGAGCGCACCTAATTTAAATGGCACACGCCCATTTGAATTGGCCCGCCTTGCGCCGGAGGCCGCCGGCGTAGTTTTCATCGCAAGTGCTCTGTGAATCAGGCACTTGCGATGAAAACTTGCGGCGGTGTAACGTATCTACGATACGTTACGCCGCCGCAGTTCTATGTGAATCTGGCCCTAAGTCACTGAAATGGTTTGGTAGCAGAACCTGAAATACCTCAAGTCTTCAAGTTAAAGGGGTTGTAAAGGTAAAAAATGTTTTTCCTAAATAGCTTCCTTTACCTTAGTGCAGTCCTCCTTCACTTACCTCATCCTTCCATTTTGCTTTTAAATGTCCTTATTTCTTCTGAGAAATACTCACTTCCTGTTCTTCTGTCTGTAACTCCACACAGGTCTGGAACTGCTCCTACTCCTGGTTTGTCTGCCAGAAGACGGTGATCTGATGATATCACTAACTGCTTGGATATCTGTGCCGTAGCCATGTAACTAAGCACTGACTAGAACATATTCCCAGCACTGCAAATTCACACTTCCTCCCCTTGCAGCTAGATTGTCCATTTCTTTCCAATTTTGGCATTATTAACCACTTAAGACCCGGACCAATATGCAGGTAAAGGACCAGGCCCCTTTTTGCAATTCGGCACTGCGTCGCTTTAACGGACAATTGCGCGGCTGTGCGACGTGGCTCCCAAACAAAATTGGCATCCTTTATTTCCCACAAATAGAGCTTTCTTTTGGTGGTATTTGATCATCTCTACGGTTTTTATTTTTTGCGCTATAAACAAAAATAGAGCGGCAATTTTGAAAAAAAAAAAAATATTTTTTACTTTTTGCTATAATAAATATCCCTCAAAAATATATATATATATATAAAAAAAAAATGTTCCTCAGTTTAGGCCGGTACGTATTCTTTTACATATTTTTGGTAAAAAAATTGCAATAAGCGTTTATCGATTGGTTTGCGCAAAATTTATAGCGTTTACAAAATAGGGGATAGTTTCATTGCATTTTTATTAATAATTTTTTTTTTACTACTAATGGCGGCGATCAGCGATTTTTTACCGTTCAATACATTTTTATTAATAATTGAAAACACAACGTTCAACATAACATATAAAATTTCAAGCAAAATTTCAAGCAATGGATACAAGGTGCTACATATTTGCAGATACAACTTAGTAAAACTTGTATTGTTGTACTCTATAGTCAAGTACTTATATATGACATAGCACCAACAAAGAAAGGGAAAGATAGTAAAATAAAATAAAATAAAATAAATGAGTTCACTAGTACGATCATCATTTAATGTTCGTTACATCCATGTGAAACGATCAGCGATTTTTTTCGCGACTGCGATATTATGGCGGACACATCGGACAATTTTGACACATTTTTGGGACCATTGTCATTTTCACAGCAAAAAGTGCTATAAAAATGCATTGTTTACTGTGAAAACGACAATTGCAGTTTGGTAGTTAACCACTGGGTGCGATGAAGGGGTTAAGTGTGACCTCATATGTGTTTCTAACTGTAGGGGGCGGGGCTGGACGTGTGACATCATCGATCGCCTTTCCCTATATCAGGGAACAGACGATCAATGACGGCGCCACTGTGAAGAACGGGGAAGGTGTGTTTACACACACACCTCTCCCCATTCTTCAGCTCCAGGGACCGATCGCGGGACTCCAGTGGCAATCGGGTCCGCGGGTCCCACGGCCACTGAGCTTCGGACCGGTTCGCGGGCGTGATTGTGCCCATCCGTGCCATTCTGCCGAAGTATATCGGCATTAGGCAGTCCTTAAGTGGGTAAGAATGCACAGGAGATAGTAGATAAATAACAGCACTTATTTTAATAGCTGTGGCAAATGTGAACTGTACATTTTGGTAAGGATATCTTGACAAATAAATCCCAAAGTAGATGGAAAGCCATCATACACAAATCTATCATGGACACGAAACAAAATCTTACATTTTGTTACCTTTGCTAAAAGATCCCTATTATGTTAAAGCGGGGGTTCACCCTATCGACAGGAAAAAAAAATTTTTTTTTCTTTTACCTTTAAATCAGGCACTGTAGCGCGAGCTACAGTATGCCTGTCCCGAATTTTTTCCCCCCATACTCACCTTGTAGTCGTCCATCGAAGATACCGGGGAATGGGCGTGCCTCTGGAGACGGAGGATGATTGACGGCCGGCTCTGGCGCGTCACGCTTCTCCGGAAATAGCCGAAATAGGCTTGGTCTTCACGACGCGTGCGCATAGCCTGTGCGCACGCGCCGTGAAGAGCCGAGACCTACTCCGGCTGTCTTCGGGGAGAGTGACGTGCCAGGGCCGGCCGTCAATCATCCTCCCTCTCCATAGGCACGCCCATTCCCCGCGGGAGCCGAAATCTACGATGGACGACTACGAGGTGAGTACGGGGTTAAAAAAATCGGGACAGGCATACTGTAGCTCGCGCTACAATGCCTGTCTCGATGGTAACATCATGTGGGTCAGGGTGAACTACCGCTTTAAATTGTAACTAAAGGCAACACTTTTTCTTGTTTCTTGTTTTGGATAGAGTGGGGATTAAATTTAACACTTATCAGTTTTTATTAAAGTCTGTTCCCCCATTAGGGAGATTCATCCTCTCTATTTGTCCTGTTTACCATTACCATTGAAAGTTAACGGAAAAAGAAAATGAAAAATGTTGGGTTGTCTCCAGAAAAGTAATCGATGGGAAGCCTTTCCAATGGGAACACTAGTTCTGGTGGCCTGGTTATCCCCAGGGGATTCCCTCAATTTACAGGGATTTCCTCTTGCTTCCTGTTTGGCTATTGAACAGGAAGTAAAGGTAAATCTCCCCAATGGGGCACAGATGGCAAAAAAATAAACCAACAGTGGTTATAACACTCCCTTACTCTATCCAAAATGAAAAAAATAATAGTTGTGTCTATAGTTCTACTTTAAGTTGATGCATCTTGAAAATCTCTACAGTAAATTTTTTGTACTTATTTGCAGTTTGTTGGCTTGTTAAACCAGACAGTTGCCTGTGTATCTGTAGCAGCTAATCACTTTACTGGCGAAAAGTCAGACTTTACAAAGGACTGTTAAATGTGTGCATAGTGCTGAAAGCCATGGTGCCATCGCACCAAATAATTCAGCCAGTTCCTGTTGACGTGCTAGAAGTGTTTGTCAAGAACTCACAGGGTTAACATTTCCAACAGATGCATTGCACCAGATGCCAAAAGTGTTCCCTTTCCTATAGTGATCTGATTGTTAACAGGTCCAAGTGTGCTATTATAATGAGGAAAAAGCGAAAGCTGGGATTACGTGAGAATGTTATGAAGGTAATAACTTTATTTTACAAAGTGACTTTCCCTATCTTGAATAATGTTACAGATCACTCTACAGTTATATCCTTCTCCACACTGAACCAGCCTCCTCGCTGAGAACAATGACCACAATGTATTTTCAAAGGAAGTTGTAGAAAGTGATGTGTCAATTGAAGGAAAAAGGAAACCATTCAGAGCTTTAGAAAACAGTTTTCCTGACTACATTTTTGTGGAAAGCATTTAGTACTTAAGGTCAATACACCGCCAAAAAAAAAAAAAAACCTTCACCTTTAAAGTTAAGTCCAACATCTACTCACTGTATGAAAACATACAATACCCCCCCCCTCTTTCTTTTGCATCCACTGGCATTAGTTAACAGAGAAGTCCAAGCAATCATGAATGTCTTGTATCATTGCATCTCAATAAGAGTAATGCATAGTACACATGATAGGTTTTCCCGACGGTCAAAAGACCTCTGGGAAAATCGAGGGGAAAACAGGGAACCATCTCAGTCCCTTTTCCCCTGTACACACGGCCGGTTTTCCCGACAGGACAACTGCCAGGAGAACTTTGGTCGGGAAAACAGGCTGTGTGTATGCTCCCTCGCAGTGTTTCCCATATGCCTTTAAGCTATTTCTATTGTTGTCTTGCCTCTAAAGTCCGACCATTGGTTACCCTTTTTGAGTAATCCTTTATGTTTCTCTCCCAGTTATACGGATGTGGCATTGTGAGTGCTTCCCCTTCCTTTTTTTTAATTATTCAAATGCACGCCACACTTTTCACATATTTATTTGTAAAAAATGTTGAATACCATTTATCATTTTCCTTAAACTTCACAATTATGTGCCACTTTGTGTTGGTCTATCAAATAAAATACCAATAAAATACATTTACGTTTTTGGTTGTAACATGACAGAATGTGGAAAATGTCAAGGGGTATAAATACTTTTCCAAGGCACTGAAAATTGAAACTTGTTATACTTGCTGTGACATCCCCCTGATGCAGTAAGGGAGCCTTCCCTTTTATATTTGGACTCACTGTATGGCATTCCTATATGTAAGAACACCACAGCCCATGTCACAACACTGCTTGACTTGCTTTTGGCTCCAAGGGCACATTTTTTACTAAGTAGACATTTGCTAAATAATTTATAAATATATACCTACTTATTTCCATTAATTCTTTTGAACTGTTCTGGCAAAATTCTTTCTTTCGGCAAGGAATGAATCACAGATCAAAGACGTGGATTTAGTAATTGCTAATTTGCCCTTTAATCCTTTATGCAGTAAGTTAGTTTAGCCTTGTCACACAGAGGCCTTCATGAGTAGGAGACAGTCAACCTGGTGGAATCATGGAAACATCCCCCAGATCCTTTCTTTAATACTTTCCCATCATTAACCAGGAAATTTATCAGAATCTTTAATGATGCTATTTCTTCACACGAGGATGTTAAAAAATATGTAATTATATTGTATAATACTGTTCCTGGCCATAAGTAGAAATAATCAAAAACGATATCACCTACAGGATGAGTTAACGTTATATCCAGATGTAGCACAGGACATTACAGAATAATTTTATGTTATGTTTAAAATCTCTTTTAGATCAAGTTTTCTGTCTGGGCTTATTTCAGTCCCTATAAGGTTATCTAGAGCTGCCTATTGGCTGTGTTTTAGGAACGCACCAATAAAATAATTAAGGAATGCCGGAACAGGTAAATTGACCTGTGTGTTTACATTGGATTTCTGGTGATGTGTGGCAGACACATTTTGCAGAATGTGAGCACTTTGTACTAAACCCAGGCACTGAGGTGACTTATAGGTCAGGATTTCTTGTGTAAGCATTAGCCATGAGTATCACTGATGGGACAGGAACCAGGGAAGGAAAAAATGCAGCTGTTCTGAGACGTTTTTATTCATTCACAATGCAAGATTTTCACATTGATAATTTTAAATGAGGTCACATTGAAAAATGTAAATTTCAATTTCTAAGGAACCATATATGGGCAGATCCATCACTGACAATATTGCAAGATGACAGGTTTACCATCATCACTCTACAACCCCAACCTGTCAAATCAAAATTGGCTACTGTAACCAATATTTCACTGTGGTGCTCATTTAGAGAAGTCTCTGCAGGTGGCAATGAGGACAAGTGCCATATTCAGACATCATACACCTGAAAAAGTGCTGCCCCTTGTGTCATTTGGTTCACTATAAACTGCTGCTACAATGAGCTAATACAGACAGCACAGTACTAATTTCTGACTGTATAATACAGGTACTACAATAAATCTACTGAAGATTGTCTTACTTGGGTTATATAGTGTCGGAGCCCTGATGAAGAGAAAGTGCCTAGATCCCCAAAACATGTTTTATTCAATTCTCACAACATTTAATTAAAATTATTTCTGGTCTTGGCTACTGGCTTGAACTCCTGGACTCCTTTTCTTGAACTGAGCTTCTCTGAGCTTATTGACCATATACTTGTGAGTACTTGATATGGAATTCATAGATAGGAATTATAACCAAGTTATGTAAGTAATTGTGACCTGTTTTACAACACATGTAGGATCTCTTGAAGAAGCCATTTTTTGGCAAAACAGGTAGAAATCAAGATTGGCATTTGGATTCTCCATACAATCTGACCCAGTAAAGTTTTGGAAAGGTGTTACTTATTTTGCATGTACACATGTAGCATATATACTTTTGGGATAGATTTGTTATGGGTCAAGTGCATTGCTCTCCCATTGGGAATATAGTTGACATTTACTACAAGTGCTTGAAGTTTTCATACGGATTTAAAAGATTTTTGGATTGTGAATAAACTTTGCATTTATATATAAATGCTAGTGCGTGTACTCACCTCCTTTATTTTGGAGTTAGATGTGGCAATCTATAAAGTCTGTTAATTTTTTCCTGTTTGGTTTTGGAAATATTGGTAGTTTGTGAAAGATCAATCTGCCAGTGCTCTAGGTACCTTCGGAGGAATCCAAGGGTTAAACAAAAGCCTTGTTGAGCAAGACTGGCCTAACAACTCATGATAAACAAATAATAAAAATTCTCAATTTTATTTTTTTGTCAGCTGAATATTTGAATCAATAGATGGTAAAAAGTGATCCAATATACCAATTTTCATTTTCTATGTAGAGGAAGATTAAAGTGGTTGTTAAGCCACAATCTCATCTTTATACCATCCCCTCTGTCAGATAAAAAGCTGCATCCTAGTGCCTGTGCTTTATAAAAAAAAAAGGACCTATTTCTACTTGTTTTAATAGAGTCTCCCAGTGATCACGTGACTTCAGCCTCTCTGTTCTCCCTGTCTAATAGCATCAGATGGCAGGGATGAGATTCCCCTGCTGACGTCAGCCAGGGAAGAGAGGAGCAGAGAGCCTGGAGTCATCTAAAGTCAGTGATCGCTGGGAGATGCTGTTAAAGGAAATCAGTTTTTTTTATAAAGCACAGGCAATAGGATACATCTCTTTATCTGGCAGAGGGGATGATAACAATGTCAGGTAGTTTTGTAGCCATGGGGAGAGGAGCAGAGCAGCACTAGTGACAGCTGACAGGAAGGTAGGGGACTGATAAAACAAAAATATATGGACAGCCACACTCCAAACAACCTTGATGGTTGTCTTTATCGTAAAAAGGATAAATGAGCACTAAAAGTCACAGTAAAAATTAGGGGATAAACGGCCAACACGTTTCACACTATTAACTAGTGCTTAGTCATAGCTAGCATATATAAAACATCACTTCAAATATATAGTGTATCTTTCAAAAAACCTGTGATCAGTACTGGCCACCAATAGATTGAAACCAATTAGTGAATGGAATGACCGGTGTTTGATCCATGATAAAGATCACCTGTGTATGTGAATGAACACTGAAAAGATAACCCTAAACCACTGAATCACTAAAAGATGTTTAAAATGTACGCAATTTATGCACAAGGTCCGTATGAATGTGTGTATGTATGTGTGCCTTAATAAAAAAGCGTAAAAACTTGTGGATCTTGTGTGTATTATTGAGACTGTTATATGCCAAATATAAAACATGGTATTTCAAATGTATAGAAAAAATGCCAAAATACAGTGACAAAATCCATTAACGTCAATGTAAATGTGACCAATTAGCAAAAAGTCCCAAAGGGTAAATCCCTTGGGATCTAGATTCGTAGTTAGTTTGTGAATGAAAAAAACATAAAAATTAACAAAATCAAGTTCCATTAAGGACTAGTATAGTGGATGGGAATTAAGTGATGCATATAGATGAATGATAACCACCTGATATGCAGACAATAATGAGACATATAAAAATAATAATAAGTGAAAGCGCATGGATCGTGTAAAAAAAAATCCAATAACATCAATGATGTTGTGATAAAGAAAATTATGACCTATCAAAAAATGACTGTGAAAACTATAAATATATAGTGATGAATGCTAGTGATAATAAAAAATAATAATAAAAGGAAGGTAGGGGAGGGGGGAGGACGACAGAGGAGACACAGCGAGAGCTGCACATAACAGCGTATGACGGAGCTCAGCAGCCCTGATATATGGTGGTCAGCGACAGAGGGGAGGGTAGAAACTGTCAGGATCAACCAGGTATTTTAGGTGATAGAGAGGGTCAAATGATACAGCACAAGCACTGTGCTGTATACAGTAACATGCTTTAAGGCAGGGGTCTCAAACTGGCGGCCCTCCAGATGTTGCGAAACTACAAGTCCCATGAGGCATTGCAAGGCTGACAGTTACAAGCATGACTCCCACAGGCAGAGGCATGATGGGACTTGTAGTTTCGCAACAGCTGGAGGGCCGCCAGTTTGAGACCCCTGCTTTAAGGGAACATGATCTTTATTTACTTTTTTGGGCTAACAAACGCTTTAAGCTACAGCAAAGTACAGGCATCACAAACACTTGGTGACTTCACATCATTTGGCAGGATCCAATAAGGGTTTTTCTTTTAGCACTGAAAGGTTTTATATGGCAACAAGACAATGATGTGATAAGTTTATTACTTCAAAAACAGCACAGTAAGGCTGGCCATATATTATACAATCTTTTTGTACAATTTTCCTTTAGATTTACCAAAACATATACGAGATTAAACCTAAACACTTTAAATTTGTATGCAGTCAGGCAGGCCCTTGCACTACATAGTTGAAGGTAAATCTAAAGGAAATTGAACAGGAAAACTGTAAAGCTTTAGTCCCTTGAATAAATAGCAATCAATCTACACAGTTTTGGCACTAACATGGGTTATGTAACAAGAAGACAATAGTCCTCAAAACAATGAAAATTATATTGCTCGAATGTCCCTCCAAACCTGTGTCAGTTAAATCAGCAAGTGAAAAAACTGGTGCAAGACAGACAGAATCGGCTTGTCAGGCACCAGTAGACTTCAACACAATGGTGTCTGCACACAGACACCTACTCCCTGTTGCATTAATGTAATGAGATGGGTAAAAGTTGGCTTCAGATCCTGTTCTCCACCTGTAGAAAACTTCTCAGATGTGTGTTGCTCTTTTCAGAGCTTATTCGTAGAGGCCCAACACATCTGAGGAGTTCTCTACAGGGGGAGAACAGGAGCTAAAGCCATCTTGAACAAAAACAGAATAAAATCATTTAAACTGTGATTCCAAATTCTAGTGTAAAAACCATGAAATACAATATAGGTAATGTATTTACAATGGATACATCAAACTGCAGTATCATTATTTAAGAAGACAAAGAGCTATGGCCACAAATACTACTCTGCAGGAATACATTTTTACTACAGTTAGGTCCATTAAAGGGAAACTGTAAGGCCTCGTACACACGTTCGAGGAACTCGACGGGCAAAACTCATCGTTTTGCTTGTCGAGTTCTGTGTGAAGCCGCCGAGGATCTCGGCGAGCCAACTTTCCTCATTGAACAACGAGGAAATAGAGAACATGTTCTCTATTTGGCTCGACGAGGAACTCGTCGGCTTCCTCGGCCGAAAGTGTACACACGCCGGGTTTCTCGGCAGAATTCAGCTCCAATCGAGTTTCTGGCTGAATTCTGCCGAGAAACTCGGTCGTGTGTACGGGGCCTAAGGGCTCTTTTACACTTGCTTCGGCTTCAACACATTAACGGCTAGTTTACACTTGCTTCAAAACAAAGCTTCGGACAGGCTTTGTTAAAGCGCTCCGGATGCTAGTCAAAGCTCCTGCCACTAAATAAAATGGCTAGCTTACAGTCCTGTTTACACCTTGCTTTTGCTTTGGCTTCACTTCAAACATTATAGCCCATGTAGCTTTAGTGGTACTTAAAAACCTCTTCAAAGCCTCTATAGAAGTCTAAGGTAAAGCTTGCTTGAAGCCCCACTAAAGGCTCATCGAAGCCCCATTGAAGCTCCACCAAAATCTTGTCAAAGCCCCACCAAAGCCTCATCGAAGCACCAAGCAAAAGCAAGGTCTAAACAGGACTGTAAGCTAACCATTTTATTTAGTGACATGAGCTTTGATTGGCGTTCAGAGAGCTTTAACAAAGCATGTCTAATGTCATGTTTTGAAGCAAGTGTACACTAGCCCTTATTGACAATTTTATTTTAGTATTTTGTCTTATATAATTAGTTTTTACTACATGTATACAGTCTTTGTTTTACAAGTAAGCTTTAAAAATCTGACTGCAGATTCCCAGAGTACTCTGGGTTAGCTAAATACATAAGAAAGCTGAAGCAGCTGCTTTCTATGCACAGTTGTCTCTCATTGAACCTGATCTGATTAGGGATCCATCATTGCTCTGACTCATCCAGTTCTGTACAAACATTTCACTGTGCTCTACAGACCTGTGGAAACAACATTTTCAATATGTAATAGATGGAGAGAGCAATGAAAGGAGCGCCACTTGCTGGCTGAATAAAAGGCCACATATTATTCACATGTATTCAGGAGAAAAGTAAATATGCACATTACACTACATTATTTTACAGATTTTTTCTCAGTGTTTCACCATAAGTGTGCGCAGCCTATTATATTAGGGTGTGCCCCCCAAAGCTCAAACACACATGCGTAATATATATATATATATATATATATATACACACACACACACACATACACACACTTATGGCAGAGCCGGCAGTGAAAGAGAAGTACAGTAGTACTTCATTAATGGCAGAAGGGAGATATTTCTCATCTCCCCGCCGCAACACAGTGTGATAATACTAATGCACACCCGGCACACCCCCTGCGCACGCCTATGCACTGCACTTAGAATTGTGCAGTCTGCAGGTGTAATTTTTCTCCACATGAAAAAAAAAACTTTACTGGTTACAAAGACCAATAAGACCTATTGATTTTGAGAAGCCTATTTTATGTACTTACAGATATGTCATCACTGAAGTCGATCTCATCTAAATCGAGGTACTCTGGAGCTTCCATCATTCGTCAATGCTCATTTTCAGCTACAGACAGCAGTTACCTAAACCTGGTAATAGGAAAAGACATTCATGAGACTCCACACTCTGTACTTAAACTGAATACCCAGCAATAAGAGCGCCATGAATTTACCGCTTACTGAGTGTTAACAGTGGCATGAAAGGGAGAAGAAGGATCAATGTTTGCGTACAAGCCAAATAGTTTCTTTTAAATGGTTGTTAAAAACAAATTATGGTGTTACCTAATTGAGCATAACAGAGCTCAGATGTTGTTAGCCTAGATGAAAGACTTGCTAGGATGCTATTTGGTTTCAGAATATTTTAAGAATCTCTACATCCAATTTCCACCCTAAAGACTAGTAACATCATTTAATTGACTGTCAGAGGGTGAAGGACAGGAGAAATCTATACATGCTTCATAGGATTTTATTATTATGCCTCACAATTTAAAATCCCTATCACATATTGTAAATAACATGGACTATGGGCCAGATTTACATAGAAGAGCGGCGGCGTAACGTATCGTAGATACATTACACTGCCGCAATTTTTCATCGCAAGTGCCTGATTCACCAAGCACTTGCGATGAAAACCTACACCGGCGGCCTCCGGCGCAAGGCGGGCCAATTTAAATGGGCGTGTGCCATTTAAATTAGGCGCGCTCCCGCGCCGGACCTACCGCGCATGCTCCGTTTCCGAACTCCCGCCGTGCTTTGCGCGAAGTGACGTCATTTTTTCGAACAGCGGCGCGCGTATCGTAATTCCGTATTCCCGGACGGCTTACGCAAACAACGTTATTTTTTAAATTTCGACGCGGGAACGACGGCCATACTTTATACAGCAATACGATTGCTGTGTAAAGTTAAGGCACCAAAAAAACGACTAACTTTGCAACGGGAAACTAGACTAGCGGCGACGTAGCGAACGCGAAAAACCGTTGGGAATTGCCGTGACTCCTAATTTGAATACCCGACGCTGGTTTACGACGCAAACTCCCCCCAGCGGCGGCCGCGGTATTGCATCTTAAGATCCGACAGTGTAAAACAATTACACCTGTCGGATCTTATGGCTATCTATGCGTAACTGATTCTATGAATCAGTCGCATAGATAGAACAACAGATACGACGGCGTATCAGGAGATACGCCGTTGTATCTGCTCTGTGAATCTGGCCCTATATTATTAACAGTTTAAGTTCTTTGTAGTTTTTATACTGGTGTAATTCCATGATTGAAAAACTATAAAGAGAAAACCAGAGAGTATGGCAGCCTTGATACGGTAATAGAACAAAGTGTCAGGCAACCTTTAGGAATGATCACTGTATGTATTGTATATTTATACAATACGTATGATCATATAGAGTACAGTAACAGAGAGAAAATGGATACAAAGTACATTTTTAAATTGCTGTACCTGTATAAAGAATGGTCGGTAATTTCTGGAAAAAAAAGTGTAAGCAGATATAAAGACCAGTTAGTAATCCATGAAGTCAGTCTGTGTTTTGCCTATGCAGGGCAAAGAAACAGGTTCACTTTAAAGGGAGCCCCAGCAACATCTTAATATTACCTTCTTAAAATGGCTGTAAAGGCTGAAGTATTTTTTTTTTTTACTTTGATGCATGCTATGCAAGAAAGTAAAAAACCTTTTGTGTGTTGCTCTCCCCATAGCCCCTCTCTTATACTCACCTGATCCCACTCTTGTTCCAGCGATGTGCTGTCCTGGGTGTCTCTCTCCTCATTGGCTGAGACACAGCCTTGAGAGCCATTGACTCCCACTGTTGTCAATCACAGCCAATGAACAAATGAAGAGAGAGTGGGTTTGGGGCCGAGCCATGGCTCTGTGTGTCCATACGCAGGACTCGGAAGTGAGCATGCACCAGTGACCCCATTGCAAGCGACTTGATATTGGGAGCATTGGTCCAGGGGAGAGTAGTCAGGAGGGTATACTAAATAGTACCTCAGTCTGTCTCTGTGTTCTCCTACCATTCAACATTTAGACTGAGAGATGGAGGGGCAGCACTGTAAGCTAGTTAGACTTTACTCCAATTACAGTGCTGTAATTCTAAAAAATGGAGATTGCTGACTGAAGGAGAGAGTACAGAGATTACCTCATCAGTGAGATCTGCCCCTCCAGCGATGTGCACAAGAGCAGCTGCGCTCTTGGGTCTCTGCCTCCTCATTGGCTGAGAGACAGCAGCAGGAGCCATGGGTTCCCACTGCTGTCAATCACAACCAGGAAGGAGGGAGCAGGTGCAGGGCAGAGCCCCATTCTATATGTGTCTTATGGATACACAGAACGGAGCTGGGGATCAAGCACCCACAAGTGCCCCTGTAGCAAGAGGCGTTCTATGTGGGCACTCAGAGAAGAGTAGGAGCCAGAAACACCAGCGGGGGACCTGAGAAGAGTTTGATCTGGGCTGCTCTGTGCAAAACAATTGAACAGAGGAGGTAAGTATAACATGTTTGTTATTAAAAGAAAAATGACCTTTAATATCACTTTAAGCCACTCCCGTTGTTTCAAGTGACTTAGGCACCCCTACAGCTCCTCTCTTGAGTGTGCCCGGGGTCTTTCAGAATCCTAGTCTTTCAGGTTTTGCAAACTGCCTTAACAGAATTACACATTTTTTGGCAGGCATGATGCAGATTAGTTACATGATTTTTTAAAGTGTGCATTTAGCAGTTTGCCTCACTTTACAGTTCATTGAATAAGGCACGTCACAGAAAAAACTGTAGCTAACATTTTTTCCTTATGTATCTTGAAATAATTCACAGGGGTAAAATCTGGGTATTTATGAAAAAATGCAGTAATAATGCACTTAAGTAAAAGTAGAGGAACGCAGTACAATATTCCAGTAGTTACACTTTGTGTTACTTACACCACTGATCATTATACCAGCTATAAAAATGAATAAGAAGCACAGGACTCCTGAATCAATCAGACACCTTCCTTGGGAAATAATGAACTGTGCCAGATCTGACTTTGTATTATAATAGCTGAAACATTTACAGAACTGTGTTGATTAAAAAAAATTGAGCATACAAATACCAAATTTGCCTTTTGGAAAAAGGAGCCCATGGTGCTCATAGTAGGCATCAGTCCACCTAGGCTTCAAAAAGAGAGTTTTTTCTGAAGTCTACCAAACACCCCTCAAAGCAAATTACTGATAGAAGTAGGGCCAAAGCTCTTTTGGCCGTACTTCCCCTGGAGGTCACAGGAGTGCACTTCGTCCTGCACTCCTGTGACCCAGATTCAGCCGACAGCGGGTTAAAGGCCACTGTCGGCTGAAGCCCACTGTCGGCTGACAGAATCCTGACAGCCTGCCACTGAGAGTCAGCCGCTTCATCATCATCACATTCATTAAACTCCAAGAAATTTCACAACTTCAATTGCAAGCAAACAGCCTATTCGCCTTTAGTAAATCAACCCTTATGACTTCAATACTTTCTGGGTCATCAGCACTAAACTTTAGAAGTTATATTATATATCCAAGTCAGTGACTCAGGATTTATTGAACCCAGAGACAGCCATGAAGCAAGCATTTTCAGGAGTTCAGCAATGACCTGACAGTTTTTCTTTAATATATACACAAGTGCTTAGGGAATCATGTGGCTTTCTAGATACTTGGAGGAGATAATAGACACAAGCAGTAGTAAAATGCAAAAAAAAATAAAAAATCAGGCCCCTGTTGAATAATGTCAAAATGTGCTAGTATGAGCAGTGCAGATCTGATAGCCAAAGTCTGCACTGCTCATCCTCCCTACAGTATACCATAATTTGTTGACATCTTTTTATTTGCAGACATTCTGCAAGCCCTTCACCTCTTCCTCTTGACTCTGCGGTTGCCTATCTGTGAACTCTTGGGTGGGCCCTTGCGGTAGCACATATTTGGCATAGACACCTTTACACCTTCTGTGAACTAGGAAATGTGTCACTCCAGCTCCATTTAAAGGCATGAATTTTTCATACCATATGTCAGGTTGTACCGTGAGATCCCCCTAGCCAGTCCACTTCATGTAGGCAAGCTATTGTGGGTTGCATCTTCCAGTCTAGGGTCCTATCTAAACTAAATCTTGTATTTGTGTATTTACATTATTATTAATATACAAGACGTATATAGCACCAACAGTTTGCGCAGCGTTCTACAATATGTACATATTTTATGGACCTCTGTCTGTTTTTATCATTGTATATACATAAAATTGGCTTCAGCCTTTTAAACTCTACTATCTTGTTCTTCAACTGCCACAAAGTCCCTGAGGGGTGTCTCTGTTGCATGCACATGCAATATTTGTATCTTTACAGTAATTGGGATGTTGGCAGTTCTTAAGACACTCCACTTGTTTTTTTCTCTCCTCTTCTTAATTAACTACATAGAGCACTCAACAGCACACTGGTAGTTAATTAAGAACATAACCTGACAGCCGCATAGGCTGTTGGTACTTGTAATTTCTCCGTCATAGAACTCTGAAAGAATGACACGGCAGGGTGGGTGGAGCACCACATGGCCGTGTCTTTTTCAGCAGGCGCAAGGAGAAGATTCCCGTCCTGCAGTCACAGCGGGGACAAGGGGTGGGGAGAGGGGCATGGAGGCAGCTGCAGCAGTAACACCCATATTCAGGGTGTAACACATTATGAAAGGTGAACTTATCCTTTAAGCCATAGTACCCAACTGTCCTTGATTTTGAGGGACTATCATGAATTGGATCAATCTCCCTCTGTCCCTCTTTGACCCTCATTTGTCCCTCATTTTGATGTGATCTATATAGTTGTATATAAAGAAAGTGTCTCCCAGTCCCAGTGCTAAACCTTTCATCCAATTTCTAAATTGTTGCATTTGTAAATTTCAAAAGCCAGTATAGAAGGAATAGTAAAATGGTAAAAAAAGAAAAAAAAAACACTTGTGGGTTTGAATAATGCTTTAAAAAAAATATTTTTAAGGGGCCGTGGCAGGGGGTGTGTCATATGTCTACATACTTTTGCTGATAGGTGTTCCTTGTTCCCATCTCACGTGGTTGGGAGGCATGTTTAAGCCAGCCTTTTTCAACCAGGGTGCCCGGGCACCCTTTGGTACCTTGAGGTTTCTTCGGGGGTGCCTTGGCAAAAGGCCTAAAAATGTATCAAAAATTGTATACAAGCCGCCGGTAGGTGGATCTGCCTTTTAGTTACACAAAGCCATGCGTTTTCCTTGTGCACCATGCTGGGGTGACATTAGCTGACTGATGAAGAGAAATTGAGGAAGTACAGAAACATTGGAATACTAATCATTACCAGTGTGCAAAAGTGTATTTGCTTTGGAAAAATAAATCACCTCTAACGTTGGGTGTCCTACGTGTGGATGTTGCTGCATTGTGTAAAGCTATAAGAATCGTTTTTTACATTATAGAATGGGGTGCCTCAAGACTGTTCATAATTGTAAAGGGCGACTTGAGATTGTCTATAATTTTAAAGGGTGTCTTGACTGAAAAAAGGTTGAGAAACACTGTCATTGGTCATAAAGTTATGGCTGATCGGCACTCACAGCAGCACAGAAAAAATAACGTCTATTACAGCCCATACAAACCCAGCAGTAAGAAATATTCACTGCTTCTCCCTCTACCTGCCCCTGTGCTTCACGCTTCAGTGCCAAAAATAAGAAGCTATTGGCCCATATAGGTGTTCATTGCTTCCATGTGGCAGATGCATATAACAATCACATTCAAGTTGTAGTCCGGTGATCCAATCAATAACAGGTGAGTGCTTTGCTGTGCAACATTAGTGCTGCTGTGGTGGGCAGACAGTGGGGCTGATCAAAGGGCTCTCTCTCTCTCTCTGGCATAGACAGGAAGTCCTGGCCTAGCAGGAAGCAGGAAGTCCTGGCCTTAGCAGTCCAGTGGTAGAAAAATTACTAACAAATTAATTATATTGCTTGATTTTGTAATGGGCTGAAGAATTAACTAACCTCTTCAAGTTAGGTAACACTGTTACCCTTTTTACCTTTTTTAATTACAAATTAGATTTAGTTGCTATAATCCTTACAATTACTTTTCTCCCTTGTTTATTTAAAAAGTTCCCTTCAGAACTGCTTTTTCTTGGCTCCCAGTACTACATTGGTAGATGGAAGTCAGAACAAGGTTTAAGTGTAGTCAACCTTACTGTGTACACATGTGTTCCAAGCTAGAAAGAAAAAATCTTGTCAAAACAACAGTTGTAATGAGCCAAATAACAAGGAAGCAATAGCTCATATCAAGCTCGTCAATGTGTCACGAGCAATCTTTAAAAACAGTTCATTTACACAAACGTGCAGATGGAGCAGTTTGACAAAAAGATCAGTTTGCATTTCCAGTTCCAGTGTAGCACTGAAATGTTCTCAGCGGACGATAGTAATGGATATATCAGGTTAGGTAAGATGTGGAAATACAAACTGCGTGCTGCACATACCCTTCCTTCTTCATTGTAGTGAAATTGGAATAAGCTGCCGCAGCTGGGCATACGTCCTATCGAATGTCAGTGAGAGCCTGGACACGTGGTTCCTGAGGAGCTGTGCTCTGATTTTGACAGCTAGGAGCTACGTGTAGTGGCCTCATGAATTAGGGATAGGATGTTAGGCATTCCTAGTTCAGGATTAGGAAATGTTATATATTACTTCAGGAGGCAGCCTTGCGGACAGCAGCTGATGTGTGACAGATAAGATTTTTTAAAAATTGGGTTCAAAATGGGAGTCGATTTATGAAAAACAAAAATCAGCTCAGTACTTTAACCAGCACTGTGACATTACAGCACTGTAGCCCTGAGTTCACTTACATATTTGCATGACTTTAATCTTAACATTGGTTTGTAAGTTTTGACTACTACATGCAAATGCAGGCAAATCCTCAGAAAATACCCTCCCAACTGTCCCGGACTCCATGGGACTACACAGGAATTTCAACAAAAGGCTGTGTCTTGGAGCTAAGTTCTGAAGTGCTTATTCCATAGCACAGCTCCAGATCTACTGTATCAAATTCTGTGTGACTCAATGATCTCCTGCCGCACCGAGTCTGCACCAAGAGCAGGAGACAGCAGCAGCACAGGACATAAAGGTAAGTGTGTTGTCTACTGACACCAATGTTCACATCCCCCACTGGGCACTATTGTTCCTCTAACTCCTCGCTGGACATTCTGAAGTTGGTTTACTCAAGACAAATAGACTGTGCACATTGTGAGTGACACTTCACTTTGCAAAGAATACTCAATCATATGCAAGAAAAAAAAAAAAATGCAGTTTTGATTGCAAATGATTGGATAATGGAAATCAGTTGAGCATTGACTTATTTACTGAGCTCTAGAGCAACTGCACTTGAAAAGTGCACACTCTATTTGCCTTTAGTAAATCAACTCCTAATTCTACTCTTCATCACCTTCTGGCCATTATTAGTCCACCCCCCTGGGATTTAATAATCTACTCCCTTCCATCACCTGCTAGGCACTGTGTCAGGAACGTTACTTACCGAGGCCGAGATGCTGAGGGCGGCTCACCTTTGCGACCCTGTGCAGACCACTCCCTGGAGTTAGAACAGAGGAGGGACGGCACAAGGAGGCACCTGTGCCGGGAACTGGTAGGCAGACTTGGTGCAGCTGACGAAAACAGGGCAGGTGCAGAGGACTGAGACAGTCGTTGATCAGGCAGGAACAGGCAGGTAAGTCCAGAAGGAACCAACAGGAAACAAGGCAAATCCGGGTCACGGGCCGTGGGTCAGGAGTTGGAGAGATCAGAGGAAGTCCGTGAGAGCAAGCCAAGGTCAAGGGGCAGGAGACAACAGCAAATCCGATAAGCAGGCAGGGGTCAAGTGTAGGAGACGGCAGAGAGTAGTCAAGGTCCAATCCGGGTCAAACAGGTCAGGGTAGTCAGGTTACAAGGTTCTCTCACAGGGTAAAGCTGACAACGAACCAGCAATTAGCAAAGGGGAAGGGGCTGGCTTAAATAGGCCGCACTGGCCACTGATTGGTCCACAGAAGTACAGGTTTCAGAACCAGGCTCCAATGGACAGCACACAGAATAGAACTGAGCAGTGGCTCAGAGACAAAAGAGCTGGACCTTCAATGGAGAGATCCTGGGTTCGATTCCACCCAGGACCAACTAGGGAAAGAGACCGTAAAAGGTCTGTGCCCTGACAGTGCCCCCCCCCTAGGGGCGGACTCCGGACGCCCAACCTGTCCGTTAGTTCCGGAAGCTCCTGATGGGAAGCTTGGATAAAACGGGGAGCATGTAGATTGTTACTTTTTCTTTTTTGGCTTTTTTGATCCTGAAGTTCTGGTAGGGGGCGCCCTCCTTGCTTGTAAAGCTCGTTCCAATATCTCCAGATCCTGTTTACGGACCATAGTACCATTTGAGGCATATGTGCAGTCTGGAGGGAGAACTTCACTTGGGGAGATATGATCTGGAATTTCAACTGGGGACACTGGAACTGGGGACACAGGAACCGAAGACACTGGAACTGGGGACACAGGAACTGAAGACACAGGAACTGAAGACACAGGAACTGAAGACACAGGAACTGAAGACGCTGGAACTGAAGACACTGGAACTGAAGACACTGGAACTGAAGACACTGGAACTGGGGACACTGGAACTGGGGACACAGGAACTGAAGACACTGGAACTGGGGACACAGGAACTGAAGACACTGGAACTGGGGACACAGGAACTGAAGACACTGGAACTGGGGACACAGGAACTGAAGACACTGGAACTGGGGACACAGGAACTGAAGACACAGGAACTGAAGACACAGGAACTGAAGACACTGGAACTGAAGACACTGGAACTGGGGACACAGGAACCGAAGACACTGGAACTGGGGAGGTAGGTACAGATTCTGAGGCATAGAAAAAACTTCCAATAGTACCCACTTGAAGAAGCTTTGGCCGAGGTGGGCGAGTTGGGCAAAGCGATATAAGGTGCCCGCTAGCACCACAATAAAAGCAAAGTCCATGGGCTCTTCTCCGCTCTCTTTCTGCCCTAGATAGGCTGGACCGGATGACCCCGATCTGCATGGGTTCTTCCTCCTCCAAGGTAGGCGTGTGTGCATCCACAGAAATGTCAAGACCTTGTGATGGGGAAACTTCCAGGCTGGGCACATACGGAGTCTCATAATTTGGCACACACTGGGCTGGCTGGAGGTCATAACCGTACTGGGGCTTCCTATCCTTGGGTACCCGTAGGCCTTGTGAACTAAGAGCAGACCTGGGAGTGCTGGTCCTCTTGGAAGCAGGGATATATGAGTCCAGAGCAGACATGAACGTCTCCCAGCTGTCCAAGACTGGACTTTTTTCCTGCAGCAGCAGGTGAGCCCACGATTTGACCTGCCCTGTTAGCAAGTTGACGGAGGCTCTAACCTTAATATAGTCCGTGGCATAGGTCCTAGGTTTAAGGGTGAACAATAGCTCACAGTCAGTTTTAAAGCACAAGAAGGATGCACGGTTCCCATCGAATATTTCTGGCATAAGAACAAATGGCTCATAATATACAGGTTCCGGGGCTGGGCGTGTTGTCTCTTTAAATTTTTGGACTTCTTGTTGTAGTTCCTGAATAATATGGTTCAGGCTGGAGACTTGCAGAGCCAAGGAAGTGAGCATTTTGAACAAGTCTGCGGACTCCATGTTATCCGTCAGTCCATTATGTAATTCTTGCAATTTTTGAACGGCAACCGTCAAAACAGACACCTGTTGACACAGGTTTTCAAGGGGTGAGCATGCCCTGTCGGCCTCAGACATAATGGCTGGTTCGTAATGTCAGGAACGTTACTTACCGAGGCCGAGATGCTGAGGGCGGCTCACCTTTGCGACCCTGTGCAGACCACTCCCTGGAGTTAGAACAGAGGAGGGACGGCACAAGGAGGCACCTGTGCCGGGAACTGGTAGGCAGACTTGGTGCAGCTGACGAAAACAGGGCAGGTGCAGAGGACTGAGACAGTCGTTGATCAGGCAGGAACAGGCAGGTAAGTCCAGAAGGAACCAACAGGAAACAAGGCAAATCCGGGTCACGGGCCGTGGGTCAGGAGTTGGAGAGATCAGAGGAAGTCCGTGAGAGCAAGCCAAGGTCAAGGGGCAGGAGACAACAGCAAATCCGATAAGCAGGCAGGGGTCAAGTGTAGGAGACGGCAGAGAGTAGTCAAGGTCCAATCCGGGTCAAACAGGTCAGGGTAGTCAGGTTACAAGGTTCTCTCACAGGGTAAAGCTGACAACGAACCAGCAATTAGCAAAGGGGAAGGGGCTGGCTTAAATAGGCCGCACTGGCCACTGATTGGTCCACAGAAGTACAGGTTTCAGAACCAGGCTCCAATGGACAGCACACAGAATAGAACTGAGCAGTGGCTCAGAGACAAAAGAGCTGGACCTTCAATGGAGAGATCCTGGGTTCGATTCCACCCAGGACCAACTAGGGAAAGAGACCGTAAAAGGTCTGTGCCCTGACACACTGTTGGTCCTTCATACTTCACTATTGGCCTCTTCCATCCCTCACTGGGGTCTATTTGTTCTCCCTCCACCTTACTCTGCTAAAACAAAAGCATCTTTCCCCCTTTTTTTTGTTTTTTTTACCTACTGACCACGAACGTTCCCTTCCCCCTACCCCACCTCACAGACACTACAACTGGACATTTTTTCCTTCCACACTGATTACTAATTCCGCACATTTTTTTTCTTACCACAGACTGCCAGTTCCAGGCATTTTTTCCACTTATTGACCACGGACTCCAGGGCAGTCCCCCCATTCATTCCCATAATACATACTAAATACTGCTGCACCCTGTACAGAGATAGATATAGATCTATCTATACACATACACAGGCTTACCCCATTTTTAAGTACATAATGGGGTTTATTTATCACTGGAGAGTGAAAAATCAGGCTCACTTCTGCATAGAAACCAATGAGCTTCTAATCCCAGCTTGTACAACTAAGCTTTGGTAATAAAACGTGGAGGCTCATTGGTTTCTATGCAGAAGTGAGCCTGATTTTGCACACTCCAGCAATAGTAAACAAACCCAATTGTGTACTTAAAAGTGGGGTATGCCTGTCTATACACACACACTCACAGGTACACTCTGCTAGCACCAGGTACTGTACTCCCTTTTGCTTTCAGAACTGCCTTAAATTCCTTGTGGCATAGATTTAACAAGGTGTTGAAAAACATTCCTCAGAGATTTTGGACATGATAGCATCACGCAATTGCTGCAGATTTGCCAGCTGCACATCCATGATAAAAATCTGCCATTTCACCACATCCCAAATGTGCTCTATTGGATTGAGATCTGGTGACTGTGGAGGCCATTGGATTTCCGAGACCTCATTGTCATGTTCAAGAAAGTTTGAGCTTATTTGTGACATGGTCCATTATCCTGCTGGAAGCAGCCATCAAAAGATGGGTACACTGTAGCCACAAATAGATGTATGTGATGAGCAACAATACTCAGGTAGGCCGTGGTGTTTAAACGATGCTCAATTGGTACTAAGGGGCCCAAAGTGTGCAAAGAAAATATCCCCCACACCATTACACTACCACCAGCCTGAACTGTTGATACAAGGCAGGATATATTCATGCTTTTATGTTGTTTATGCCAAAGTCTGACCCTACCATCTGAATGTTGCAGCTGAAATTGAGACTCTATTGTCCAATTTTGGTGAGCCTGTGCCAATTGTAGCCTCAGTTTCCTGTTCTTAGCTGACTGGAGTTGCACCCGGTGTGGTGTTCTGCTGTTGTAGCCCATTTCTTTAAGGTTCAATGTGTTGTGCATTCAGGGATGTTATTATGCATACCTTGGTTGTAGCAAGTGGTTATTTTGTTACTATTGGCTTTCAATCATCTCAAACCAGTCTGCCCATTCTCTGACATCAACAAGGCATTTTCGTCAACACAACTTCCGCTCACTGGATATTTTTTTTTTTTTTTCGGACCATTCTCTGTAAACCATAGAGATGTTTGTACGATGTGAAAATCCCAGTAGATCAGCAGTTTTTAAAATACTCAGACCAGCCCGTCTGGAACCAAAAACCATGCCACATTCAAAGTCACTTAAATCCCCTTTCTTCCCCCATTCTGATGCTTCGTTTGAAGTCGTCTTCACCATGTCTTGATGCCTAAATATACTGATTTGCTGCCATGCGATTGGCTGATTAGCGATTTGTGTTATCAAGCAATTGAACAGGTGTACCTAATAAAGTGGCTGGTTAAGTGTATATATACAGTATATATCATTAATGTGTCCATTCCTCAAACACTTTTTTTGTGCTGTTTATATTTCTGTTTTTACACATTTTGCAAGTGAAATATTTAGGTATAAGTAACAACCTGCACTACTCCACACCACTATCTTTGCATTGTTTCAAAAAACAAACAAACGTTTTAATACAATCCTAAGTAATAATAGTAGTCTGTGTCAGAAAAAAAAATTAAAACCATTACTCGTTACCTGTCTGTCGTGCTTACGCTCCTGCTTTATTACAGTTAAGTAGCTGACAAAGACACGTGTGATGATAAAGGGTGCTTTCACACTGCTCCATTGCAAAAAAATGCAGTAAAAGTGTATTTTGTTGCTTTTTTTTATTGTATTTTCTGGGTGCCTGACTCCCAGCATGCACCTGTGAAACATGGACATGTAACTAAAAAAAACACACCAAATACGCAACCGTGGTTCATTTTTGACGCATTTTCCATTCATTTTGTTGGCGAGCTGGGTTTTTGGTGTAGTTTTGGAAAGCACACCAAAGATACAGGACTTTTCAATCCACAATGCACCCACAGCTCAGTGGTGTAAAGAGTCCCCTAAGCTATAAAGAGAACTATTTTTTGAGGTTTTCTTGCTTTTTAAGCAAGGTAAAAACACATCAATAACGCATCAGTGTAAAAGTAGCAAAAAACATCAAACATTTCTCAGATTTTCCTGATCTTCAGGCCAACAATTTAGAGAGTTCTCAAGCCAGGTGGTCAGTATAACAGTCAACTACAATTTTAGAAGGAGGAAGTAGAAGTTACCATACTGTATTTTTTTTTATGACAAATAAAAATAAAAGAAGAGCAGATACAAAGCTAAAACATACTTATTTTACATATTTTTACACCTTTGGGCTTCAGACATACTGTAAAATGCACTTCTTTGATGGATCAGGGGATTTGAGTCCAACTGAGGGACAGGGGGAGCAACGTTAATACACATTAGATGCCTGATGTTCAGTATGGACAATATTCATCTGTCCCGAGAGTAATTGGTTACAAACAACCACAACATTCTCAGGATACTGAAGGTCTATTGACAGCTTCTGGGGTTGAAATTGTTAAATGGTTCTCCGTTGTATTGTATTGTACTGTTTGCAGAGATCAATCCTTTAACACGTTGTACTGAAACCAATATAAAGTATTTATGAGTTTTTTTCAAGACAGTTAAGGTTTTCAGTGCCTATTTTTCCAATGTATGTGGTAGATAAATCAATTTTAAGATCTTCTTATAAAAAAAACTCTATACAATCTGCTAAGGGAGTGAGCAAACCAATAAATAATTACACAAATACAGTCATACATGTAGATGTATAGTATCAAATGAACAAAAAAAACACAACATTTCTTAAATCCAGAAGTATAAACTTACATGGAGATTTCAAAAGAAGCAATCCTCTGCAATATAGTCCACGCTGTCCAAATAAAAGCAAGTGCTGGGGAACAAATGACAGACTATTTTCAATACTACGTTCCATCCCCTGGGGGTGTCTGTACTCATAATTAGAATTCCCCACATCTGTGAAATGTTAAATATATCTTCTATGTAAATTACTGTCCACACCCTGCGTAAAGATTTAATTTTCTGAAAAATTTACTCACCTAACCTTTACACACAAGAATTTGAGAAAGTCTTCAAATTAGTAGAATATTTTACGCCTTTAAAAAACATTTAAAATCTACTTGCTGTTCCCTAAATTTGCAAATGTGTGAATTAAGAAGAACCAGGTTGCTTGCAGAGAATATATGCTTCTAGTGTTTTGTGATCTTCATGGATTACAAACGTGTACCGCAACATAAAAATTTGCATTTACTGTAAGTAGCTCTCAAATGTCTCATTTGGAGGAACTGTCCGTCCTTGGCAGCAAATCTCTGTTTCTCTCTCTGCCACAACCGTCCCTCTTTTTGGTTTAACCTCTAAAAAAAAATATTATTTAAAGTGGAACTCCAGGCTGACCCCAAAAAATAAATTCATCCCTCCTACTGCAAATGCAGAATATAATGCTTGTTTTGTCTAGAGTAGGGGTCTCCAAACGGTGGCCCTTTGCTTGCCCTTATCTGGCCCCTTGGAGCACTATTCCTCCCACTGAGACCTACTATAGGGCACTATTTTTTCCACTGATACAAATGATGGTGTACTATTCTTCCCACTAATATCAAAGGATGGGAACTATTCCTCCCATAAATACCAATAATGGGACACTACTCTACCTCCTGCTGACCACCAACCCTGTGGTCATGTTTATTCTCACTGATGCGGAGCGTGGGACATTTCCTAGCAACAATACGGACCCTCTAAAGTCTGAAGGGCAGTAAACTAACAATGTGTTTGAAAAGTTTGGACACCCCTGGTCTAGAGGGATCAAATACAGTGTTTTGCTCACCTTAATCCATAGCCCTATAGTCTTTTCACCTGCCAGTTCCCATAATGACAACTGGTACCCCAAAGCCCCTCCTCTTTGGTTGCTACTTTTTGCTCTACCTCTTTCCAGGCATTCATATCAGCCATTTCTATGGTCTCCTAATGCAACCTCTTCTTACTCTTCCTTATCAGCCACATTTTTTGCCCTGCAAATTTTTTCTCCTTCTCCTTTGTCGTAACAGAAACTAAGAAAAGGGTGTTTTTTTCTGCATTTTTTTTCTGTATTTTTTTCATTTATGTAGCAATTTTTTTCCCGAGTAATTGCCATTCAGTGTGGTAGCGATGAGAGCTGAACATTGGCTTGAGCAGGAAGAGGGTGAAAGCATCCACTATTGAAGCAGTTAGACTAAAATTAAGCTAAAACTAAAAACCAAGGTTTCTGTGAGAGGCAAAAGTTCTGGGGTAAGTGTTTTTGTTTACCTGTATTTAGTATTTACAGTTTTGGACAGGGACAGCAATACAACCTAGGAGGTACATTTAAACACAAGACAATTACTAGACCTCATTTTTGCCTAAAACGCTAAATGTAACAGGATGTTGGTCCCCTTTAGGGTTTCTTCTGCCCTTTTCCCTCTTGTCTGTATTGGCTGCACCTGTTCATTTGTTGGGAGCATATTTAAGGGGTGGAGTCGGCTGAAGAAAGTTGGAGTTAGGAATTTTGTTCAGCAGAGATGGCAAGATTTAGGGAGGAGAGGAATGTTTCCCCCCCAGACACCCCCTTATGATGTGCCTATTAATTCCTCCTACACTGGGACAGAGGAAGATTACCTTATGGGATATTTATGTGTACTTGGTGAGCAGTTTATCTCAAGTATGTTAACTGCCCATTTCTTTGGAACTATTTATAAGTTATTTGTTCTGCCATCATGAGAATGCATTGTCCAGTGCTGCTGCCAATAGGCATGGTGCTGGATCGAGGTAAGTGTTTAGAGAGGGAAGAACATGTAGTGGGACATTTTTGACCTTATTGTAGAATGCATTAAGGTAAAAAATGTCTTGACTTTAGAACCACCTTAGGGTGTATGCACCCTTTCAAAGTCTGATACTATGGGGGGGGGGGCAGGAGTAGCTGGTTTTCTTTCCCATGAGGCCCCGTACTCACGACCAAACATGTCTGCTGAAACTGGTCGGCAGACCAATTTCAGCAGACATGTTCCCTCTTGTGTACAGCCGCGCGGACAGGATTCCAGCAAACAATTGTCTGACAGACCGTTTCTGAGCAGACAACTGTTTCCCGGACTTGCTTTAAAACAGTCCGCTGGAAACCTGTCCGCCCGGACATGTACGGTCGTCTGTACAGACCTACCGTACATGTCCTGCCGCCCGCCATCCCTCGCATGCGTCGAATGACTTTGACGCATGCGTGGAAGCATTTTCAAGGCAGGCCGCCCACGCCGGCGCGTCATTGTCGCGGCGACACCGCGTCATCGACGCGTCGACACCGCGGACACGCCCCGCGTATTGTTTACGCGCGGTCTTCTGTTCGATGGTGTGTATAGCCATCGAACAGAAGTCCCCGGGCAGTCCCCGGCCAGACATGTCCGATGGAAACGGTCTGCAGACCGTTTTCATCGGACATGTCCTGCCGTGAGTACAAGGCCTCAGTGTCAGTGTTGAGGATTCCACTCGTGGCCTCATAGTAAGAATGAGAGACTGTTCTTTGAATGTCATGGGTATCACTAATTACATGGGGAACCAATTGTCCTGAGGGAAGGTAGCACCATAACCTTGAATAATACCGAGTATATGGCCACTGTATGTGACATGGGAATAGAAAGTGGTTGTACCTTTAGGTCTTGAGCCTCCCACAAACAGGCATGCCCTGAAGGTCTCCTAGATGGCGGCATGCATCAGAGTCATGAAGGGGAAAAGGCCTTGACTTTGTGCTACATGCATTTTATTAACCTGGGGTGAAGGTGCATGTTTTTTGGATGCACGCAGTTTAAAAAATAACATACTTTAAGAGGGACAGATCAGCTCTCCATGCACAGTCTTTGTTGTATCGCTATATACTCCAGGACTGTCCCACACAGTGAATGTGTCTGTGACTCAATGTACAAATAACTTTTTTTTAGGAGTTGCCAGCACCAACAGCAGCTCTCCCTGTAAACACTCTGATCTATTCCTTACTTATCCGTGTGTCCTCCAACACACACTAAAAAATTACTGTTGGGAACCCATGACTTTTGTAGGGAGGAGGGTGGCACATAACAAAACATGTAACTGATACCCATAACACAGAGTATCCTTATAGGAATACTGTGATTCACATTTGTACATAAGTCTTAGCTAAACTGTGTCATACATAATTAATGAGATAGAAACTTTAAAGCGGAGTTCCAACCACAATTAGCATTTTTTAAATCTATGTCCTTTCATCCTGCGTTTTTATAATATAAATCCGGTCACTTACTATTTTACAATATGCCGCCGATCCGCATAGATATTCAAAAAAGATAGTTTATAAAACTATGTCTACACCGTTGTCATTTTGCTTGTGGGCATTGTGAAGCCTACAGGCACTTACTTCCTGGAAGTCTTGGATGGGGAGTGATAATTGGACAGCACACTGCATCCTGGGAAATGATGACACACATTTCCCAGGAGCATTAGAGGGAGATGATGTCAGAATCCTAGGTGGTTTCAAAGGCAGATTTCGTGGGACCGCATAGCAACAGGCATTTCCAGATGAGTAAAAAAAAAAATGTTTTCCTTTTTTAGTCGTAAGCTACAGTTTAACCTCCCTGGCGGTATGATTCTGTCTGGAATTACGTACCAAAAGCGAGACAATTATTTGCAAGGAAATTTGGCATTTTATACTGTAGGCCTGTAATTTTTAGGAATAACTCACTTAAATCTGACCAAACAAGAATCTAATAGGCATCCCGGGTATGACATTTTTTTAAAAACAAAATTATAAATTATAATATAATAAATAATTATAACAAATAATAATATAATTCTAATAAAAATTATTCAATAATGTAATCAAATCAAAATCACTGAAATTTTCTCAGTTGCAAAATTGTCGCTGTCATTATTATTTTTTTTTTTTATAACGAATTTCCCCACAAATCGCTATCGCACAATTCTGCAAGTGATTATAATTTATTATCGCTGTTTTTTAGCTGATCTAAAACCATTTTTGACATAAAGGGACACTTTTGGTTGCTATGGACAATCTACAGTTTGCAGGGAGAAAAAAAGGTTTTTATTATATAAAATGACATGTAGGGCACTGGGCAGACCACTAGGGACAAGGGGTGTGTGTTTTTTTTACATACAGTACTGTAATCTATAAGATTACAGTATACTGTATGTATAGTGTTTGTTTACGTTTTTGAATTTGGCGCCGATCTCGGCTCCCGGGCGTCGTAACGTCGCAGGGAACGGAGATCGGCGGCACAGGAGGACGCTGTGTGAATCGAGCGAGGTCCCGCTCGCTGACACAGGGCGGTGACATCGCTGGATCCAGGACAAGGTAAGCCAGCGCACGCTGCAGGCTCTGCATAGCTACCCCGAGCATGACTCGGGGTTACCGATTTCAGCATAAAAAACCCACCCCGAGTCACGCTCGGGGATACCGCCAGGGGGGTTAAAGCAAAATTGTTTTTTTGATGAAACCACTTTAAGGAGAATCTGTCAGTGTTAGAATACAGGACCTGCCACTGTTGTATTTCCATGCTCGGGGGCTGTAATCAAAAACCCTTCCCTCCTTTAAAATGCAATGCATTTACATACATTTAGGCAATATAACACAACTGCATTATAAATTATGTGTTATATTTGCATACAGGTAACTTTACATCTGAGTCAAAAACATGAACAAAATCTCCTAAATGCACATAAATGAAACAATCTGTGTAATAGATGACTTCCATACCAGCTCATACAAGAATGGGAACACTTTGTAAAGCAGCAAGAAAGATGTCTTTGTGCACAAGTTCTGAAGATGGCAGACTAGCTAAGCAATAACATTAGGACTTATGAATGTTTTTCATTTACTTTGGGTCTATAGCAGGATGTGAGGGAAGCATAAGGAAAACCAATATCCTTCAATAGATAAATTGCAAGCAGGTGCAAAACTGGACATTGGGTTCAAACAACCACCTTGAAACACCACAGTATCTTCATACATATGCAGTTGAAATTAACTGACTCATCTGTTATTCCACTGCTTTCCCTAATTTACCAGTTTGTAGTTTCCATTTAACCATTTGATTACTAAAGGACTTGCAAACAATAAAAAAAGAGAAACATGGATATTGTTTTTAAAAATTCGTCCTACTAAAATTAGTATGCTAAAAACTTTAAGGGAAAAAGAGAGGATGGAAGTTTCTGATCGGTTTTAAAAGAAGAATTCTTGGTTTTCATCCAGATCTTGGGTTTACTGTCTTTAAGGCAAATCATTTATTATGCTAAATGCAGTGTCCAGGTCTTAATAATGCTAGAATAAAAGAGCTTGTACAGGTAGATGCTAGTTTAATATTACCACATTGGTTGCTCTCCAGTTCTACTCGTAACTCACCTCTGTAGCAATGTTGTCCAGTTGCTGCAGCCACTAGTGGAAGTTAGGATTCCAGGAGATCCCGTATAAGCAGACAAGCATTCTTTTATGCATTACAGGTTTACATTAAAGGCCCATTCAGACTAGTTAATTTTTGTGGGTTGCTTTATTGCACACTGTGTTGCGTCTTAACAAGGATTGTATGAGAGCAGCCGATTAATTTTGAACATGCTACCAGTGTTCATGAGTGTACCAAAATATGGACATGCACACTTTTGTGTGATGCAGTACACCGCACTCCACTGTGGTGTGTTACTGTGCGTTATGCTGTGCAACAATAAATGTGGAGAGCAACATTGCCTTAACCGCTTGAGGACTGCCGCACAATGATATACGTCGGCAAAATGGCAGGGCTGGGCACAAGGGCGTACATGTACGTCCCCTTTAAGATCCCAGCCGTGGGTCACGAGCGGCTCGCGACCCGGTCTTCTTTTCTGTGACCATCCCCGTGGGAACAGTGGACCCGATTGCCGCCCGTGTCCCGAGATCGGGTCACAGAGAGGAAGAACGGGGAGAGGTAAGTGTAAACAAACCTCTCCCTGTGCTTCCTAGTGAGCCTGTCACTGATCGTCTGTTCCCTGTCTTAGGGAACGATGATCAGTGACGTTACACACCCAGCCACACTCCCTAACAGTAAGAATCACTCCCTTAGGGCACACTTAACCCCTACATCAACCCTCCTGGTTAAAACCCTTCACTGCCAGTGTCATTTTTACAGTAACTAATGCATTTTTATAGCACTGTTCGCTGTAAAAATGACAATGGTCCCAAAATAGTGTCAAAAGTGTCCGATGTGTCCGCCATAATGTCGCAGTGACGATAAAAATCGATGATCGCCGCCATTACTAGAAAAAAATTATTAATAAAACTATCCCCTATTTGGTAGACGCTATAAATTCTGCGCAAACCAATGAATAAACTCTTTTTGTGATTTATTTTACCAAAAATATGTAGAGGAATACGCATCGGCCTAAACTGAGGAAAAAATTTTTTTTTTATATATATATTTTTGGGGGATATTTATTATAGCAAAAAGTAAAAAATATTGAATTTTTTTCAAAATTGTTGATCTATTTTTGTTTATAGTGCAAAAAATAAAAAACGCAGAGGTGATCAAATACCACCAAAAGAAAGCTCTATTTGTGGGAAAAAAAGGACGCCAATTTTGTTTGGGAGCCACGTTGCACGACCGCGCAATTGTCAGTTAAAGCGGCACAGTGCCGAATCGCAAAAAGTGGCCTAGTCCATTAGCTGCATAATGGTCCGGGGCTTAAGTGGTTAATGTGTTTGTGTGCCATTCAAAATTAATAGTACCGCAAAGTGCTATAGCACATAACGTGTACTAGTCACAGCACACACATCCCAAAGATTGCCCTAATGTTTGCAGATACATTAGATGACATTATGTTCTAAATCTGGCAGTTTTAGTCAGTTTGGGCAACAATCTAATTTTAAAGTGGCACTAAACAAATGGTCTCAAAAAATAATAAAGAAGTTCTTTCTATCGTTCTCAGTCTTCTCCAAATTTTTTTTTTTTTTTTGCTGCTGTGATCCAACACCCTGTTAGAGGGTGGCTATGTTCATTCTCTTGCTTATTCCCAAAATGAACTTTAAATGATGGGATTTGTGAGGTGCATAGAGCAGTGCACATGACAGCAACTAACGTGCACCACTTATTCTAAACAAACGTTACAAATAGGCATGAAGATACAAGAAGAATACAATTTAATGAAAAACAGGTTACATGGCCACTAAGTAGTGGATGTGTATTGATTATTTTTGGAGATTAGAAATATTGTTTAGCGTCACTATAATGCTTCACTTACAGACACTGCATTTTAGTCCAAGAAAGATGTAACACTGCTCAGACTGTGGATAAACAAATCCTTGCAGGTGCTGGCCCTAGCTCACCACCGTCAATGATCAATGAAGAAAAAGAAAAAGGAGGATTGGCCACACACCACAGAGGGATAACTTTGATAGACGATATATTTATTGTCACCATGTCATAGGAAATTACAGGAGCAAATGTTGACACGTTTCACACGGGTAACTCGTGCTTGTTCACAACATGCTGTGAACAATCACAAGTTACCCGTGTGAAACGCGTCAACATATGCTCCTGTAATTTCCCATAGCATGGTGACAATAAATATATCTTCTATCAAAGTTATCCCTTGGTGGTGTGCGGCCAATCCTCCTTTTTTTCTTCACTGCATTTGAGGCTTAGAGCAGCAATTGGATAGGTTGGTAAACATTTTCTGATCACACTTGTTTTTACTCTAATATATTGAAGCCAGATAGATCTTTAGTTCACTCCTCAGCCCACAACTCACACCACTAGCCTAAAAAGAATGATGAAGGGCACCTATATGTGTTTGAGGTATGCGCTTACTGACATAGATGCCTGAGGGTAGACTGTGTCTGCATGTCTTACCACCTTATAGTTTACACAAAGCTAATGGAACAGGGATTTCTTTGTGCTGGCACAACGGCTGACTAAAGCTGGCCATACATTGTTTGAATCTTTGAACCGTTAATGGGCAGGCTGAGTGTACCAAGTTGATTGATCGATCAACTTGGGTACAAACAGCCTGCCAGATTATCTTACAATTATTGCTAGTGGCTGCTATAGCCACTATCAATAATCACTGTCTTCTCCAGGTGGCGATGGCTTCCCTCTGGGGAGTACATATGGATTTGGGGGGTACATATGCCAAAGGCTTGCATGGGCAGAGTGACAGTTAGCCTTTTTTTTCTCTGTACAGGGAGTGCAGAATTATTAGGCAAATTAGTATTTTGACCACATCATCCTCTTTATGCATGTTGTCTTACTCCAAGCTGTATAGGCTCGAAAGCCTACTACCAATTAAGCATATTAGGTGATGTGCATCTCTGTAATGAGAAGGTGTGTGGTCTAATGACATCAACACCCTATATCAGGTGTGCATAATTATTAGTCAACTTCCTTTCCTTTGGCAAAATGGGTCAAAAGAAGGACTTGACAGGCTCAGAAAAGTCAAAAATAGTGAGATATCTTGCAGAGGGATGCAGCACTCTTAAAATTGCAAAGCTTCTGAAGCGTGATCATCGAACAATCAAGCGTTTCATTCAAAATAGTCAACAGGGTCGCAAGAAGCGTGTGGAAAAACCAAGGCGCAAAATAACTGCCCATGAACTGAGAAAAGTCAAGCGTGCAGCTGCCAAGATGCCACTTGCCACCAGTTTGGCCATATTTCAGAGCTGCAACATCACTGGAGTGCCCAAAAGCACAAGGTGTGCAATACCCAGAGACATGGCCAAGGTAAGAAAGGCTGAAAAACGACGACCACTGAACAAGACACACAAGCTGAAACGTCAAGACTGGGCCAAGAAATATCTCAAGACTGATTTTTCTAAGGTTTTATGGACTGATGAAATGAGAGTGAGTCTTGATGGGCCAGATGGATGGGCCCGTGGCTGGATTGGTAAAGGGCAGAGAGCTCCAGTCCGACTCAGACGCCAGCAAGGTGGAGGTGGAGTACTGGTTTGGGCTGGTATCATCAAAGATGAGCTTGTGGGGCCTTTTCGGGTTGAGGATGGAGTCAAACTCAACTCCCAGTCCTACTGCCAGTTTCTGGAAGACAACTTCTTCAAGCAGTGGTACAGGAAGAAGTCTGCATCCTTCAAGAAAAACATGATTTTCATGCAGGACAATGCTCCATCACACACGTCCAAGTACTCCACAGCGTGGCTGGCAAGAAAGGGTATAAAAGAAGAAAAACTAATGACATGGCCTCCTTGTTCACCTGATCTGAACCCCATTGAGAACCTGTGGTCCATCATCAAATGTGAGATTTACAAGGAGGGAAAACAGTACACCTCTCTGAACAGTGTCTGGGAGGCTGTGGTTGCTGCTGCACGCAATGTTGATGGTGAACAGATCAAAACACTGACAGAATCCATGGATGGCAGGCTTTTGGGTGTCCTTGCAAAGAAAGGTGGCTATATTGGTCACTTATTTGTTTTTGTTTTGTTTTTGAATGTCAGAAATGTATATTTGTGAATGTTGAGATGTTATATTGGTTTCACTGGTAAAAATAAATAATTGAAATGGGTATATTTTTTTTTTTTGTTAAGTTGCCTAATAATTATGCACAGTAATAGTCACCTGCACACACAGATATCCCCCTAAAATAGCTAAAACTAAAAACAAACTAAAAACTACTTCCAAAAATATTCAGCTTTGATATTAATGAGTTTTTTGGGTTCATTGAGAACATGGTTGTTGTTCAATAATAAAATTAATCCTCAAAAATACAACTTGCCTAATAATTCTGCACTCCCTGTATACATGACTTGTATCTTGGCAGTCTCTCCCTGGAAATGGGTAGTCTTTTTTGTAAGTGTGCAGTCTTCACAATCTCTCTGAACTTGGCCAGTAGCCTGTACTGTAAGTAGCCTAAAAGACTTTGTAGCGTTCATATTATTGCAGTTGAATAGCTTGATTTGGAATAAGATGAGGATACACACTCTACAGGTCAAGTTGTAGACAAAAGCCAGTACTAGATGTCAGGCTACTGGTCTGGTGCGGGTCTAAATACCCTGTGTCTGTAGGGTAAATTGAAAGGGAGAATAAATTATTTATTGCAATCCTTGCAATAATAATAGCATTTTTCCATATGACTCATCCAGGTGATGTGGAGTAAGCTCCAGCTGCAGAGGAAAGAAAGCAAAATGGCAAGGTCAAGTTTCTGCGAGGAAGGAAGAAGAACTGTTTGTGGCTGAAATAGAGAAGTCTAACCCTGCCTGAAGTATGTGCTTTGGATCTTTAATTCCATTTCAGATTAGGCAAGCTCTAAGATTTAAATTGGTCAGGAAACAGAAGAAACAGTCATCAGCTATAACAAGGATGAAGAATTATTAAAAATGAAATAAAGCTGAATTAAGTGGACGTCCAGAAGCACAGTGAAACAGTCATCCATTGTCAGCAGACTGGGGTAAAAGTTAAATCATTTGAAAAATGTATATATTATGGAGCACACATGATTGTCTAGTTCCCAGGGATAAAATAAATTACCCTAAAATGGAAAGCCATGTGTGTAATCACAATCAGTAGAGACTTAATACTATCATAAGCTATGGGCCATTGTGTATGACTTATCTGATCATCTGTTAAAACAATCAGAACTTACTAATATCTATTTTGGTTCACTGACTTTTCAGTGAAAACGTTTTATCGATGCATGCAACATTTGTCCTGTATCTGCAGTAGTCAAGTTGTAAAGGGGAATATATTCCTAAATTAACAGCAATAAAGAACAATTTGCAAGTCACTTCTTCAGGTCTGCTCTAGTGCTCTGGTACTTATAGCATTTGCTTGAATGGGAGTCAATGTTAAACAGACCTTGTCACCAGACCATTTATTTCAACAACAATCTTCCTATAATATTATATATGTATTTACATGTGTTAAGCATTGTATTTACATGTAAAAGCCTCTCTTGTGTAGACATAAAAAAATAAAAAATCAGAGACTGCTGCTGGGTGTTATCATCTTGGATGTGATATCAGCAGCCTCAGAGCTGTCATTCAAGTGACATTCTGTAGTATTCCCCTTTACTCCTACCCCAGCTGCTACATGCATAGCTTCCAACTGTCCCTGATTTTGAGGGACTGTCCTTGATTTGGAACAACGTCCCTCTGTACCTTTTTCCTCCTCATTTGTCCCTTATTTTGGTCTAAACTATATACTGTATTTTTCCATGTATGAGACGGTACTTTTGTCTAAAATCATTGGACTTAAAATTGATGGTCGTCTTATATATGGAAGCAAGCCGAGGAGAGAACCACGCGGTTGCGAAACTGCCCATACCTTGCAAACAAGCCAATAGCTTGTCACTAGCCTCCAATCATGAGCCTTATGTAACGGACGTCAGCTGATGCAGAACAAACCAACTGGAACACATCCCATCGGAAGTGGAGAGCGTACAGGCAGTGCATAGATGTGACAGGGACTAGTAATGTCAGAGCGTTCTGAGCCCATAAGTGTGATGCATATTATCAGAGTACTGGCATATAAATGTTACCTAATTACTAAATACAAATATGTTCTGTTTTATCTTTAAAATATTGATTTCTTAATTTTTCTAAAATTCTGGGTTGGAAAAGTGGTGGTCGTCCTATACATGGGGGCGTCCTATACAAGGAAAAATACAGGGGGGGGGGGGGAGTGCAGTGCTAAACCTTTCATCCAATTTAAAAATTTCTGCATTGGTAAATTTCAAAAGTCAGTACATAGGAATAGTAGTGGTTAAAGCACTTGTGGGTTTTTGTATAATTTTCCTTTAAGGGGGCATGGCGGGAGGTGTGTCCTATGCCTACATACTTTTTCTAATAGGTGTCCCTCGTTCCTATTGCAAAACGTTGGGAGGTACAAGGGGGTGCTGATAAGTTCTGAGCCTTATCCAGAAACATTTGAGCAAGGAAGCTGTAAATTGTATGGTGTACTGGCCAATTTGTCTATATTCAATGGTACAACAATCAACTACCTATGATTTTAACTTATCTTTATTTTTTTGGTCCAAACTGAACATGGCAGCACCTCCAGAAAAAATCAATGTGGAAGAGCATAACACCATAATCAAGTTCATGTTTCTCCAAGGGAAAGGTACGAAGCAGATCCATGATAAAATGTCACAAACTGTGGGTGACAGTGGCCCTTCATATGCAACATTGGGTTGTCAATTTTAAAACTGCCCATTTCAGTGTTAAAAGTGAGAAACCGAGTGGAAGGCCTCTGTGCCTGCAAAATCTGAAAGCCATACATGACATGACCGCCGAATATCAGCCAAAATCTGGGAATATGGGAATATCACATGAGAGAGTTGGTGCCATTATGCACAACGACTTTTGACCTTTGCAGGCACAGAAACAGACGTTCCACTGGGTTTCTCACTTTTAACACCGTAATAGCCAGTTTTAAAATTGACAACCCAATGTTGCATACAAAGGGCCACTGTCACCCACAGTTTGTGACATTTCATCATGGGTCTGCTTCGCACCTTTCCCTTGGAGAAACAGAAACTTGATTATGGTCCTATGCTCTTCCACACTGAATTTTTATGGAGATACTGCCATTTTCAATTTGGACCCTAAAAAAAAAAAAAAAGATAAGTTAAAATCATAGGTAGTTAATTTTAGCACCATTGAATATAGACAAATTGGCCAGTACATCCTGCAATTTAAAGCATCCTCGCTCAATTTTTTTCTGGGTAAGGCTCAATACTTATCAGCACCCCTCGTATTTACATAAAAAGGTAATGTATTAAGGTGAATGGAGGGTTGGAGGACCTGGGATAACACAGTAATCATACTGTACACTCCCTAAATAGGACAGGGCCATGACATGCAAGGATAATTAAAGTTCCACCCAAAAATGTAACTTCCGCTTTTAGGAACCCTTCCCCACTTCGATGATACCTTTGGCACCTTTCAGGGGGGAGGGGGGAGCAGATACCTGTGTAATACAGGTATTTTGCTCCCGCTTCCGGGCATAGATGCCCGAGCCACCCGCAGGTATCTACGCCACTTCCGGCACCTTCTCCGGCCCCCTACTGTCTTCTGGGAGACACCCAGGTCCCAGAAGACAGCAGGGACCAGTGGGATAGCTCAGCGCGAGTCGCGCATGCGCAGTAGGGAACCAGGGAGTGAAGCCACAAGGCTTCACTTCCTGATTCCCTTACCAAAGATGGCGGCGACCGCACCGGAGAGCTGAGGGTGCCGATATCGCGGGCGCTCTGAACAGGTAAGTGTCCTTATTTTAAAAGTTGCTGACTTTATTAAAAAAAATGGTGGAACTCCGCTTTAAAAAAAATATATTATTGGAAAGGAATAACACCACAAGTAAACATTTAAAATATTTAAGTTTTCTGTGCTTTTGCAGCATTTTAAGGTAGCAGGTAGATTTGTACCTACTAACTTCCTACCGCTCGCTTATTGTCAATTTAAAGCAAAAACAAACAAAAAAAATTATAGTGATAAACTAACTTATAAACCAAGCTGGCACAGAATATTGTTATTCGTTTGATTTTTTGTTTCTTTTTTGTTTTACTTTTCGAAAGCACTAAGAACCTACAAAAACTACCTGAATCTCCTAACTCTCCCACACGACCAATTTGCTATACTTCCAGAAGGAAACAGATATTAATCCGTTAAGTTATAAACAGTCTATATTACACATGAAGACAAAATATTAGTTCAGGAAATTTCAACTTCATTTTTTTACCAAAGTTATGTGAAGTATGCAGAAATTCAATACAGACTCTATATTTGCACAGCCTGTTTGATCTAAATGTGCTTCATTCTGGATCATGTGGTACAATTTAGGACTGGCAAACGTTCTACAGAAACTAATTTTTTGCGTGATGACATTTCTACAATAATTGTTACCATTTCTGCTTTCCTGTTCAAGTCACATATTTTATATTAAAGAACTACCCCCCTAGGCTTTTGAATTGAGTAGCATTTCTAGAAATGCAATGTTTTGCAAGTATTCAACCCCTTTTCCTTGTTTTGAAATATTACATCCTGGAATTAAAATGTATTTAAAGTGATTCTAAAGGTTGTATTTTTTTTTAATAACAAATATGTAATACTTATTACTTACCTACTCTTTACAAGAGCAGCCCGATCCTCTTTTTTGGGTCCACCGCCAGTGGTCCTGGCTCCTTCTGCCTCTTGCTATGGGGCACTCGAGCAGACCCACTCCTGTGAATGAACTTTGTCCATTCACAAACAGAGTGCAGCTCTACCATACCACCTGCTTTCTCCTCATTGGCTCACTGGCTGCGATTGACAGCAGTGGGAGCCAATAGCTTCCACTGCTGTGTGAGCCAATGAGAAGAGAGACCCAGGAGAGCTTCTGCTCTCATGCACAATGCTGGTTCAAGATGTGGCTCAGATAAGTACCGTATTTATCGGCGTATATCGCGCACTTTTTTGCCCTGAAAATCAGGGCAAAATCGTGGGTGCGCGGTATACGCCGATACCCGCTTTCCCGCGCCGAGTTTGAATACTGCGCCGACATATACCGAGCGCAGTACACTCGGGTATAGTCGGGCAGTCTCGGCTCCTTCCGCGCTCACGTCCTGGACGTCAGCACGAGAGTTGCCGAGCCTGTCCGACAATACACGAGTGTACTGCGCTCTGTATATGTCGGCGCAGTATTCAAACTCGGCGCGGGAAACGAGCGGGGAGGACGCGAGGACGCCGCAGAAGGACGCCGGACCCGACGAAGAGGACACCCGAAGCCGCAGACGGACGCCAGACGCGACGAGGCCGCCGATGGACGCCGCACAAGACACCAAAACTGTAAGTACAAAAAACTTTTTTCCACAGGAATCCGCTGCAACTTTAGCGCGCTCCCGCGATATACGCGGGAGCGCGCTATACCCCAATAAATATGGTATAAAAGGGGCTGGGGGGGGAGCTGCACCCAGAAGGTTTTTAACCTTAGTGCATTAGATGCATAAAGGTAAAAACAACTTCTGCCTTTAGAACAACTTTAACTGGCATTTTACATCACAGATCTGCACAAAAATAGTCCAATGGTGAAATGGGGGGGAAAAAAACTGGCATTTTTAATTGAAAAAACCCTGAAAAGTCTTAATATTCACTCCTCTGCTGTGATGCCACTAAAAAAAAAATCTTGTGTATCTGACTGTCTTCAGAAGTCATGAAGTGTTACATGATCTCAAAATTAATACTTCTATTTCTGGAAGGCCCCAGAGTCTGTTTTTTTAACAAAAAATACCAAGAAGACCAAATAGCTACCACAACTAATCCACAATAAATGTCTGGAAAAGCATTAGTCATGGTTGGGTTATAAATAAAAAAAATAAAAAAATCAAACTTTGAACATCCCTAGAAGCCCATTAAAAAAAACTAAAAGGATAGGGAACAATCTTCACTACATACAGATGTTCATCAAAACTCAATGACTAGGTAATGATAAGAAGGGTTTTACTCAGTGAAGCAGTCTACAGCTCAATAGTAACTCTAAATGAGCTCTACAGCTAAAATAGGAAAAAAAATATATTATATTCACTTATTTTAATTTACTTTATTTCACAGCAATCTCTTTTCTTTTCACATGCTGTGGTGTCAAACTACAAATTCGCCTATTGTCATCTGCCACAATGTTTTCAGCCAACAAGCCAGTAAAACCGTACAGGTTAGGCTGAGAAGGGACTCAATTAAAATGTGCTTACTTTAATCAGTGCGTAGTACAGTAAAGTCTTTTTAAAACAGGAGGTAACCACATGTCTCATTCCATTACATATCCTAAAAATAAGAGGATTATTCCTCATTCCAGGACTGTGGGTAGAGCTATGTAAATCATTGATTTACACCCAACTGGCCAGATGCACAACCAGAACTGCTGGAGTATAGTACAAATATAGCATGTTTTAGGCTATTTTACCTATCATTAGTGCAGTGTATGGAAGCCATGGGGCAGATTTACTAAAACTGGAGCACTCAGAATCTGGTGCAGCTGTGCATGGTAGCCAATCAGCTTCTTACTTCAGCTTGTTCAATTAAGCTTTGACAATAAGACATGGAAGCTGATTGCAGAGCTGCACCAGATTTTACTCTCTCCAACTTTAGTAAATCTCCCCCCATATCTTCTATGGACTAGGGTTTGGTATGCAATGAGACAATATAACCAGGTTATGCATATACCATATATACTCGAGTATAAGCCGGCCCGAATATAAGTCGAGGCACCTAATTTTACCACAAAAAATGGAAAAACGTATTGACTTGAGGATAAGCCTAAGATGTCCATCTGCATGCCTCACTGTGCCTCACTTTGCCTCACTGTGTCCTTGTGCATGCCTCACTGTGCCAGTGCCTCACTGTGCCCATGCCTCACTGTGTCCATGACTAGACTAACGTTTACCATGGGAGTCTATGGAAGGGGTGCCCGGATTTGAAAAATCAGTGCTCCCCAGCTGTAGGTCCTCCAGACAACAAACTTTGCACACTTGTAGAGGAGAAATGGGGCTACATGTGTGCCAAGTTCCGGGTCCAGGGGACCTAGGTCGGCAAGTACCGGGTCCCCAAAGTCACTGGAGAAATGATCGTTTGACATGTAAGTTTATGGAAGGGGTGTCCGGGTTTGAAAAATCGGTGCTCCCCGGCCGTAGGTCCCCTGGACAACACAATTTGCACACTTGTAGAGGGGCTACATGTGTGCCAAGTTTGGGAAACCAGGTTCCCAAATCCGTGAGATCAGGCGCAAAAAGGTGGCTCAAGTATAAGCCGAGGGGGGCATTTTCAGCACAAAAAAATGTGCTGAAAACTCGCTTATACTCGAGTATATACGGTAATAAAATGTAATCTACACAAAATAGGCAATTGAATTGGAAAGTAAAAAAAAGGAAAAACCCTTGGCAGGGGCCTAAATTAGGACAGAAATTGTACATAGCACTATTATTTTAATTGAAGTTGAAGCTGTCAAGGAAGCCTGTTTTCCTTCGGGGCTCTGATCAAAGGTAAATGGACATTCCAATAAGACTTTCACACTCACAATGAGGTGGAAAGGGTGCCTGGACTTCTTATCTCTAAAGTATCTGTTCCCTGATGACACTTCTAAGCCCTGATCTTCATCTATATATCCTACAATTTTACAACAGCCATTACCATTCACGGGCCTTGGAGAGAAAACTGTTATATTTCCCTTTATCACTTTATTGCTAAAGGATATCAAAATATATGGTAATAGACCCAATATTGTATGCCTAAATAAAAACGCTTTCATAGTTAATAACCTGAACTGGTAGTTAATAACCTGAACTATAAACATAGTTAATAACCTGAACTGGTGTCCCTGACACCAGTTCACACTTTCTAATTAGAAGATTTTTTAAATAATAAAAATATATAAAATGAATGTGTTTTGACTTTCAATTTGCTGACTGTGATTTATTTACTAATGGCATGTGGCTGTTCACTTTGCAATGGAAGTTGCACTTTACGTGAGAGTTTTTTTAATAGAGCTTAGTAAATTGGGTGAAATGGCACTTTGCAATGCATACCTAATCACGTACAAGAAAAACAAAACAAAGAAAAACAGCATTTTGTTTGCACATGCTTGGATAATGGAAGCCAGCAGAGCTTCACCTCATTCACAAAGCTCTAGGGACAATTACTATTATTACAGGTATTTATGTAGAACCATCAGTTTTTATACATTCACACCAGTACAGCCCTCAAGAAGCTTACAATCTAAGGTCCCTAATGCATACACAATTCTTACATACACATATTAGGTTCAATTTAGACAGGAGCCAGTTAACTTACCAGCATGTCTTTGGTGTATGAGAGGAAACCCACACAGGCACAATGAGAAGAAACAAACTCCATCCAGGCAGTGCAGTGGTTGGGATTTAAACCTAGGACCCAAATACTGCCAGGCAGAAGCGCTAACCACTGTGCTTCATTGCAAAGTGAGCAGTCTCTTTGCCTTTAGTAAAACAACTCCTATATGTAGATACAAGCCCTGAAAAATAATGACCCAGGAATGTTGAGTCCTACTATCTGCAGACCCTTCTCCCTCATCTTATATTGTGTTAGGGCTCACAGCAAAGCTGTCATGAAGTGGTTCTGACCCCAGACCAAATTTCAAGATACTGTCCAGTGATACTGTCTACACAGTTAACCCTCATGAAAGAGATCTGTTTATTACCACATACTCACTGCCAAAAAGATGTTGCTGTAAATGCTGAGTGGATTATAGGTGCTGGTATACCACCCTGGCATAGACATAATACTGAAGTCAATCTACGGCCCTTTTTATACTTTATTGGTTAAAAGGCAAGTTATCCAGAATATCCACAAGATCCAAGATACTGCTGTCTCATGGGCCAGAGAAGTATGGAGGTAGAGGTAAACTTTGTGAGTGTGGTGTACTACCCTGGCCCTTAATAAGCCTTCGCACTATGGTTACACCAGATGATTTGACTTGAGGCCAGAAGGTTGCTCCTGACCTCCTGGCCTCAATTACCGTTTTTATATCTCATATCTTGATCAGTGCATCCTTTCATACAGGTAATCCTTGCTCTTACCCTAGTCTGTCATTTTGGTCTCAGCCAACTTGGGATAAAATGTTAAATTTGTATCTTGTTTATTATTTTTGTATTTCCGTATTGTTTTGAAATATGCTGTATTGTTTGCTTTCTATTTCCAGTAGATAGTGCCTGATAAATTTGATTCTCCTGAGGAAGCTACTAATCGTGGCGAAACATGTAGAGAATTTTTCAGCTTGCATTCTTGAAACTGTATTGTATAATTGGATGGATTTACTATATTCTGCATTTTTTTACTTTTATAAATAAATATTTGTTCATATAAATGTTGTTGTAACTCTGCACCTTCAAAATCCCAAAACCCTTATTTTCTCTAAAAGCATTAGCACTGTTAGTATCAGCCGGTGGCTTTGCTCCAGAGCTGTCAATAGTCACTGTTTGTTCTGTACTTGGTGGAAACACTTTTGTGAGTGAGTCAGTTAGTGACAGATTGATTGGGAACAAGAGACAAACAGGTAAATACAGATGGCGCAGGTTTATTCATGGAGATAGGGAGGGGGCAGGGGTTTTTGTGTTTTGGCCACTGCCTCTAAAATACATTGGGCCATCCACCAAGGGTGGAGCAGATATTAGGTTCGGGGCTCTGGAGAGTGACAGGAGGACTATTTATTAATAACTGTGCTTTCTGAATGAGTGTAAAGCAAGAAGATCCTTTGCTCCACAGAGCTCATGTCAGGCAGCTGTGTCTAATAGGCAGCTCTCTTTGGCAGGTCCTGAAAGGAGTATTGTTACGTAAGGGTATCTTGTCACCTCTGCTCCACCCCCAGCACCCTCCTTTACTGTTTTTTTTTCCTCTGCGTCCAGCATCAATGCATTAAATATTTTTCCCCATATTGCAAGCATGTTGAAGAACTATAGGCAGCTTTCAAATCCATGTGTCACATGATATAAGTGAAGTTGAATATAGACTACGAGAGATATTTCATTTTATTATCAAATTGTGTGAGTGATGAGCCAAGACTTTCATGCAATCTGATAAATTATTCATCTAGCCTGAGTTATGTTAGGTTTGTAAACAGCTCTTTGTAAAAACTCCCAGCAGGATTTACTTCATGCATAACTAAAAGGAAAGGTTATGTGGTGAAGTCAATTACAAGCATTCATTCTTGTCTTTTGGTCTGATATGTTGGCAGATTGCTTTATTCCCTCCACCATGTTTTGTTTGCTACACTCATATCAATTTGCACATTAGTGCTCCATTTCAATGTTGAAATTAACCTTGTCTACATGGCACACTTCAGAACAAAACCCCTGTGTAGAGAAGATGTTTTTTTTTTTAATTTTGCTTTATTTAAATTTTTTTAATATTATGCCTATTTTCTTTTATCTGTCTTCCTTCTTGCCTTTGTTCGTCCTTTTAAAGCTATAACACAACTCTATGAATTTGCCGGAGCTGCTAACACTGAGCACAATGGCACTGGAGTGTAAGTGGTACTAATATCTGTTGACATGGCAGCTTCACAGATCTGTCGGAAACAGAGAAATCATCTTTTAAGTACAAGCTGTGTTACATGCATGAGTTTCATGCATTTTTAAAATGTTGAGCATTGGCACGAAGATTCTAAATAAATTTACTAACCATAAACACGGCAATACTGTACCGAAATTATGTAGCGACTCCATGATTGTAAATGCATGTTCATTACTGTAAATTATAAATATAATTACTCCAATAGGCTGGTCAGATTGTCATTTGGTACCTTTTTTTATTCTTTATTTAGGTTAGACAGGACATTTATAGACAAAAGTAAATAATTTGAAAATGTAGAACAATGAAATAATAAAGACATCAGCATATTTGCATTAAAAAAAAACTCTGACTTGGTGAAAGCAAGGTCAGCCCAAGAAGATGAAGCCTGGATACACAATGAGAAAGATACATGCTACAAAAATTATAGCAAGATGGGGAACTTCGAACAGCAGTGTACAACAGACAGACTCTAAAGTTGGGTGTTGGTTGATTTCTTTAGAAACACCTTCTGCATGTTTACTTTAGTAAATGCAACAATAAAAACTAATGGGAAAAGACCTTAAATTTTAGTGCTTCCGTTTTGAACTTTGAAGATGAATTTCTCCACAATGCCTATAGCTAGAGAAACAAACAAGGGCTTGTTTTAAGGTGCTTTTATTGCCTAATCTAGGCACAGATTCACTCTGGCAAATCAGTCTGTTTTTCATACTTTTAAGAGTCTGATGTTTAAAAGAGAAGTATGAGAACTAAAAAAATAACAATCATACTCACCTAGGTGGATGCAGCATTGGTCTAATGCTGCATCTTTCCCCCACCTGCTCTAAGACCAAGAAGCAAGCAATCAATGCTGATCATCACTGGCTCTCTGCTCTGCCCACTGGAGCGCCGGGCTGCCGAGGGCCTGAGCCAGCCACTCCAGCCGAGCAGCTGGCTCAGGCTCTTGGCAGTGTGCTGAGAGGCTGAGCCATCTGCCAATCCAGGCACCTGGGGTTGGGTTCTCTCCAGAGCCTGGATAATGCTGATCGTCACTGGCTCTCTGCTCTGCCCACTGGAGTGGCGGGCGGCCGAGAGCCTGAGCCAGCTGCTCCTGCCGAGCGGCTGGCTCAGGCTCTTGGCAGTGTGCTGAGAGGCTGAGCCATCTGCCAATCCAGGCATCTGGGTGTCAGGTTCTCTCCAGAGCCTGGAACGGCTCAGTGATGTCATCCAACAGCAGGCATTAGCCCGCTGTCCGCTGAATATGGGTCATGGGAATGCAGAATGAAGTACACTTCTGTGACCCACAGGTGAGGAGGTAGAGCCAAAAGAGCTTGAGCCCTATTTCTCATTTCAATTTTAGTATATCATATACACCTAGCATAGATATACAACTTGGATAAAGCAAAGACCATTTTAAACGATTGATGCACATTATATACTTTTCTCTTCAATATCAATTACAGCGAGAGCTGAGGCCAAAACCTTAGATATTTTCTATCTAACCTTTTAGATGCAAAACACTAAAACAAAAAAGCAGTTTGTATCACCTGTATCAGTAAATCTACCCTTTCAAAATCATTCAAAATCATCTGAAACATTTAGAGTAATTCAACATGTCAATCAATGAATTGATCAGTGCACTTATGGCAAATTGACACAGTGTATAATCATTTTGTTCCACCAGACTGTGCTTCACACTGCTCTCAATTTATAAAACCAATGATTTTTCAATCAATGAACCACATTCTTCATTCTTTTAATCAGCATCACTACTGTACTGTTCTTCTTAGGTTTCTTGTTGCGCCACATGGGACATTTCCATAGTAATTAGTGACATCAATTTTAACTAGTCCAATGACCACAAATGTATAATAAGAAACAGCAAATTCATATCAATATGCACATTTTGAATAACGTTGTCAAAAAGCAATATGCAATCTAAAATAACCCACAGTAACCAGCACCTTTTTATGTAATATTTTTATTTAAGTATAGTAAGGCAAAGAAGGATTCACTGATTTAAAACAGTACTCCAAAGTATATTTAAACAAAAATGTAATAAATTGCAGCTTAACAGACCCTAGATGTTATGGCTACAGTGGTTTTCATTTTTTCAGCAATGAACTGTTTCTGCAAGTAGAGAAAATATCTATTGATCCTGCACAGAAATGTTGTGTTCTTCCTGAGCACTACACTGAAATATCAAACAATGTTATCCAGTTGGAGATAGGAATACATTTTGACTAATAAAATGGACTTTTTAGTGCATTTAGGTGCATCCCATGCAAAGGTATGGACGACGGAACAGCCGTCGTATTTACATTGTTTACGTAAGTCGTACGTGAATGGGGCTGGGCGTAGGTTACGTTCATGTCGTAGGCATTGAGCCGTCGTATCTTAGGGAGTAAATTTGACGTGATTCTGAGCATGTGCGCGCATGCGCCGTTCGTTCAGCCCATCATTTGCATGGGGTCAAGCTTCATTTAAATGGATCACGCCCACTTCCTTCCTACTTTGAATTAGGCGGGCTTACGCCGGACAATTTACGTTACGCCTGCGCAACAATGGGAGCGAGTGCTTTGTGAATACTGTTCTTGCCTCTCAATGTTACGTCGGTGTAGCGCATATGAGATGCGCTACGCCCGCACAAATATACACTGCTCTACGTGAATCCGGGCCGTAAAACTAATGCAGGGAGATTTGTTTTCTCTCTGTGTATCATCTGATGCTGTTCACTTCACTGGGTATAGGAGAGGGTTTACAACCAGTTAAAAAAATTTATGAAAAACAAATCACCACATCTAAAGATTAGTGAGATGCAATATATAAAATTGCTGTTTTTGGGTTTATATATGCATTAAGAGAGAAGTGGTACAGTCAGAACACACATATTGTAAGTAAAATAACAAAAATTACTTAAAGGATAAGTTCACCTTTAAGAAAACTAAAAATAAATGCACATCTGTTTGCAGGTATAAAAATGTGGATTTTTTTTCTATCAGGAGCCTATGCATGGGTGCAATCTTAGGCTCCTGAACACTGTCAGTGTAGCTGTCTACTCATACCTTGTATGGGCAAGCAGTTAATGAATGGCAGGATGAATCATTGAACTACCTAGAGTGCTCATCAGTGTCCTCATAGTTCATTGAGAACTACAAGCCATTAGCCACAATGTAAATGAAGATTTGTTTTTTCTTTTGAAATGTTTTCTTTATTTTCACCTGGTGATAAGTGTACACAGTACATGTCTGGCCAAATGCAAAATCTTCATAGATATCCTGGTCCCGCCAACGATGGCAAATCACGGCCACTGGGGCTGCTTACAGGAATGGGAGAGATGTAGAGGCGGTCCGCCCCCAAGCTGACATCACTTCGGCCCTATACCCATGGGGACCTGGAACTTCTCCTCCAGCCCTGTGAGCACCTCCTGCAGCCGTGATTTGCTTTAATCACTGGGACCAGGATACCTATGAAGAGTTTGCATTTTGCCAGATATGTACAGTGAGTTCGAAAATTTTTAATAAACTGGCCACTAGATGGCGATTTTCCCTTTCTAGACACAGAAGCAGTGGGGGAAATGCGATTCGGACAGGAATTGCACCAGATTCCTGTTCAAATCATATGCCATTTTTTGCAGTGCGATTTGCATCAATTTTTTGTATTGACGCAAATCGCACCGCAAAGTATCAGTAATCGGTATCGGCTAGCACTTAACCATAAGTAACGGTACTCGTAGTTGCCTGTTAAAAAAGCAGGATCGGTGCAACTCTACTTTTGAGTGTGGCAATAGTCACTTATTTTTTTTAATGATCTGACTTAAGCTGAATTCTGACACTGCCTTGGGGAATAAGCTAAAGGTTTTATGTTTGGTAATTTCCAGTCTGGGAACACAAGCACATCAACACAAGTTTTACCTTCACCGTATAGTGACACCACAATCCTCTTCACATGAACAGCCCATTATCCCAGAACACTCACTGTATTCTTTGGAATAGATACAACACATTACATCAAGCTCTGTTAACTTCCAGCAGTTAGGCACACAAAACTTATAGATTACTTTGATTGAACCCATATAACTCAATGTAACTACTGAATGAGAACATAAAACCAATGAAGTGGCATGACATCACGAGGAGAAAATCACAAACATTTGTCCATGAAGCCAGGGAACAATATTTCAGAGCATTACTTTCCCTCACGCAAAGTCCAGTGAATTCCCTGTAGTATGGCTGACTTGTGCTGGAACACAAAGACAGATGATAAACGGTGCAGGGGTCAGCCTGCCCCCGGCAATAACCACATGCTGGCTTGTAAAGCAGAATAAGATGTGTTAAAGCGTACCCACTGCCTACCCAAAATGAACCAACATTCGAATAAAGAACACATTCTATATACATATTTTATTGCTAGAGGCATAATGTGAAACTTAAAACTGAACTCCATGTAAATGCCTAAATACACAAATTAAATACATATACAAGAGCTGCCTTACACGCCAAAGGATTCATGTTTCTGTTCATCCAGTCCCAGGATTTACTGGCAAAGCAGGATATCTGATTTTTCTTTTCTGCGGTTAAAGTGATATTAACACCCCCCCCCCCAAAAAAACTAAATATTAATATATTGCATCTTGTGAACAAATGGTTTGTGCAACAAGGATACTATTGAGCTGCAGGCACACTTAGGGGTTGATTTACCAAAGTCAAATAGACTGTGCACTTTGCAGTTGCACTCTGCAAGAGCAAGTTGCTCAAAAGCTTAGTACAGCCGTTTTACAGGCGTTTTTGCGCTAAAAATAGCGCCTGAAAACTGCATCTTCTGCAGCCCCAGTGTGAAAGCCCGAGTGCTTTCACACTGGAGCAGTGCGCTTGCAGGACGGGAAAAAAGTCCTGCAAGCAGCACCTTTGCGGTGGTATACACCACTCCTACACCGCTCCTAAACCGTGCCTTCAAACCCTTTCCTCGGCCACTAGCAGGGGTTAAAAGCACCGCTAGCGGGCAAAAATCGCTGTTATAACAGCAGTACGGCACCACTAGCTATGAGTAAGCATCGGTTATCGATGTGAAACGCGTCAGCTCTGTTACCCCACTGTTTGCAGTTTTTTTTTGCTGTTGTAGTTTTCGTTTTACTGGAATAAAAGGCACCATTTTTTACACTTTATTGGAGTGCAGCTGTCCATCTCCTCCCTCTTATTAAGGCACCACTATAACTCGCAGCCTTACCGCTAACGTCCCCGTCCCCCCAGTGTGAAAGTAGCCTAAATGAGCAGAAGCTCTGTTGACTTCCATCATTGAATCATATGTAAGCAAAAATGCTGTTTTTTTTCCCCTTGCACATGATTGGGTATTCCTTTCAAAGTAACGCTTTACCTCATTTATTAATCTCTGGATCAATTGCACTTTGCAAAATGCACAGTCTATTTGCCTTTAGTAAATCAACCCCTTAGTGTATGTATTAAATGATGTGTTGGGGAAAAGTGCTGCGCTATAATAATCAATAGAGGGTTGATTTACTAAAGGCAAACAGACTGTGCAACTATTTTCGTTGGAATGAGGTCACCAGACTGTACCCTGATGACATCATACCGATGAAACTAGTTGGACAGAGCCATGCTGACGTCACATCTGGATGAGTCATTTCCAGCCATTGGAGAGCATGGTCACTTTGCCCAGGAACTGGAGGTGCCAATGATTCTCAATGTTAATCAAGTTTGTCAGCATGTAAGTGTATTTTAATGTGTGCAGATGTTTTTTAAAATAAATCAAAGTACACTATTGCAGGCTCTATCCTGGCAATTCCTTTGCATGTATCTGGAGTGCAGAGTGGGGGAGAGCTGGATAAGGTGCCATATGGATCCAAACTGAAGAAAATAATGGGTGTTAAAAAGTGATGTTGACCTGTTTATATAATGGGTAATAAGGATCTGGTGAGTGGCTTTTCTAATGGGAGAGGTGGAGAGCACCTTTTGGCATGGTGGAGGAGCACTATTAGTGGAAGCACTTTATTTGGACTGGTTAAATATTGGACGTTGAAAAGTTTCACACAGCACAAGTATATTTTATTAAGAAATGGTGGAATTGGATTTGCAGTTGGTGTATAAACACTGCACTGATTCATATATACATTGTTATTTAACGCTAATATACCTTTTTGATTAATGTTGGAATTTGAATTTTACAAAGTAATAACTGGTAACAGCAGATTGTATGCAAATAGCACCAACAACAGATCACTAATTGTATGCAAATAGCACCAGCAACAGATCACTAATCGTATGCAAATAGCACCAACAACAGATCGCTAATTGTATGCAAATAGCACCAACAACAGATCGCTAATTGTATGCAAATAGCACCAGTAACAGATCACTAATTGTATGCAAATAGCACCAACAACAGATCGCTAATTGTATGCAAATAGCACCAACAACAGATCGCTAATTGTATGCAAATAGCACCAACAACAGATCACTAATTGTATGCAAATAGCACCAACAACAGATCGCTAATTATATGCAAATAGCACCAGTAACAGATCACTAATTGTATGCAAATAGCACCAGCAAGGTTTCCACTATATTTTTTAGGTATTGCTTTACACATTGCACTGAAGTTAATAGTTGTTTAATAATAGCTGGCAACCACCTGTAGCAAGTTTAAGATTTTATTTTTATTTTTTGAGATTTGAATTTAGTGTTTTTGTTGAGCTTGCTGCACCAACCCAACTATATTTAAAGTGTGCTTTTAATAAAGGAATCAACAATTTTCTCCAAAGAGACATTGACCTCAAAAGGGCATCTGTTCCAGGCACGTTTTACATGCATCTGAATGGACAGAAGGACTAACTTAGGCCGCGTACACACGATCAGTCCATCCGACGAGAACGGTCCGAAGGACCATTTTCATTGGTCATGAAGCTGACTGATGGTCTGATGTGCCTACACACCATCAGTTTAAAAACCGATCTTGTCAGAACGCGGACACGTAAACCACGTACGACGGCACTATAAAGGGGAAGTTCAAATCCAATGGCGCCACCCTTGGGGCTTTTTAAGCTGATTTTGTGTTAGTAAAAGACGATTCACGCTTTTCTGTCTGTTATAGTGTGATGAATGTGCTATCTACAAAACGAACGCTAGTTTTACAAGAACGAGCGCTCCCGTCCCCTCATTTAGTCTGAGCATGCGTGGATTTTGAACCGATGGTTGTGCGTACTAACGACCGGTTTTGACCTATCAGTTAGGCGTCCATCGGTTCAATTTTAAAGCAAGTTCTCTTTTTTGGACCGAAGGAAAACTGACCGATGGGGCCCACACACGGTCGTTTGGACCGATGAAACTGTTTTTCAGTCCGCTTTCATCGGTTTTGTCCGATCGTGTGTACAAGGCCTTAGGGAGTGCCCAAGACCATCAATGCAATACTGCTAGGCAGTTGGAAGAGGTTCCAAACACTGGAGGACAGAAAGTTCCATGGGTATAGAACCAGGTTTATGAGCCATTCATTCTGACCAGACCATAGGTTTTCACAAATTTCCATGAAAGCAATTTCATGGCTGGATGGCAGGGCCAATCAATGCAACGGAGCCTCTAAAGAGAGATTTAAGTTGATTGTCCATCCTGTCCTTAAAGATGGGAACGTCCTCAACCAGAACCATTAGAGACCTGTTAAAAAGGAAGAAAACCCTCTGAAAGTTTTCCTAAAAAAAATACCCTGCTAGAGAAAGGCATAATGAGCTAGTATGCATAGCATACTAGCTCATTATGAATTACTTACCTGAGATCGAAGCCCCCGCAGCGACCCTCGTTCCACTCCTCCGCCGCCGCCATGATACCCGGAGTGACTTCCGGGTATCGCTGCTCCGGCGCTGTGACTGGCCGGAGCAGCGATGATGTCACTCCCGCGCATGCGCGTGGGAACCGTCAGGGACAACACAGTCCCATTTATTAACGGTACATTCAGTGCGCCTGCGTATATGTACGTGAGATGGTCCTTAAGCGGTTAAACTACTAACACTATTAATATAAAGCCACTTTCAACTTTTCCATGAATGCACTTAGTGTCATTTTAAATGTATGTATTTTGGTCAAATAAAATAAGTCTACCTAGTTGCTTCGTATGTGTAAAGAAGTAGTCATGGCACCACTTTAACCTAATATTTACAATCCATTGCACAACAGAATATTAATCAATACAGCATGTCATAGTGTAACTCAAGATTAAAAGTAAATACCCCTCAGGTTTTGTAATAAAAATGGTCAAAGACATTCTTTTAATCATATAATTAAATACACCGGAGGTGTCCGATTACTGCCAAAGCCATTGCATAACAAATAAGCTATGGTTTAAAGGTCATTATTATATGAGATTCAAGCTAAGGGCATACAAACACTGTGAACTGGAATCCATTTCTTTCGTTTCCGATTTACTTTGGACTGTATCTATGTGTTGGGCAGATAGATTGCAAGTGAATCTCAGCATCCAGAAAAGATTTTATATCTTTGGCTGTGAAAATCTTGGAGGCTGTTTCCAGGTTATAAACTGCCACTGGATTTCAAAAAATAGCTTGCCATAAGAAATAATGACTTTTCCATAAAAGACAATACGCAAGGGTTCACAGTGCCGTAATTTAATCATCAAGTGTCAGCTTTCCTATTCTGGTTTTCATTTTTATTAAAATAAAGTAAAAAAAAACGTATGATTTTCATGCAATGACTCATACATAAATATTGCATACGTTTTAGTAAAGATAGGGTACTTTTATCAGCTCTGAAAACAGTACTGTCTGAGGCCTCATACACACGACGAGAATCTCGTCGTAAAAGAAACATTGTTTTCCTCAACGAGGTTCTTGTCAAGCTTGACGAGAATCTTGTCAAGCTTTCCTTGCATACACACTGTCAAGACAAAATCTCGTCGTTCTCAAACGTGGTGACGTACAACGCGTACGACGGCACTATAAAGGGGAAGTTTGATTCCACTGGCGCCATCCTTGGGGCTGCTTTTGCTAATCTCATGTTACTGCGTGTTAAGTAAAAGTTTGGTGAGAGACGATTTGCGCTTTTCAGTCTGTTACAGTGTGACGAATGTGCTATCTCCATTACGAAAACTACTTTTACCAAAGGTGCACTCCCGTCTCATACTTTATTTTGAGCATGTGTGGGTTTCTAAGCATACACACAAACGTGTTTTTTGTCGTAAACCAGCCCGATGAGAAAAACGATGAGGAAATTGAGACTCCCGATGAGAAAAAAGAGAACATGTTCTCTTTTTTTCTCGTCGAGATCCACAACAGTTTTCTCGACGAAAAACATACACACGACCGTTTTTCTCTGCAAAAATGCTCTGCCAGCATTTTTCTTGATGGATTTTGCCGGGGAAAACGGTTGTGTGCACGACGCCTCATACCATAAAAATGTATTGTTATCCATAGTCTGTAAAAAAAGGTTTAGATAGATAAAATAACATTTTGTATTAAAGATCCCTTATAGGATCCATCCACATTAGACATTAGTTGAGTCCAACAGCAATGTCTTTTAGGCACTATTGCAAAAAGCATTATTACATCAGAGTTCCCAGCTCTGCCAGCTAGTCATAACTGATAATAGAAGGTCTGACATTTTTTGTTGGATATTTATAACTTTTCAAACTGACTTTTTATAGCTTTTTTTTTACAAATAAGAAAAAAAAAACATTTAAAATAGGTTTCATCCATAATACATGATTCTTTCTATTGAAACTTTGAGCAGAGCTTGCTGCACACTGTGAGAGGAATGTAAGATAATGAGTCACTTCTTTGACTCATTCTCTAAATTTCAGCTTGAGCTATTGAGCTTTGTCAACAATTGACTTTTTTCAGCAATATAGATAGGCACGATAGGAGGATAGAAAGTAAACATACAGGACAGAGACTGCAGAGCCACCTGCTGGTTTAAAAATTACAATTCAAAAAGATTTTATGCAATATTTCATGATACTGTGAATGCATGTAGCACAAATATTTAAAAAGGGCCCAAAATACATCCCTGGCAATTACAGACCAGTTAGCCTAACATCAATAGTATGTAAGCTCTTGAAGGGGATGATAAGGGACTATATACAAGATTTTAGTAATGAGAACGGCATCATTAGCAGTAATCAGCATGGATTCATGAAGAATCGTTCTTGCCAAACCAATCTATTAACCTTCTATGAGGAGGTGAGATGCCATCTAGATAAAGGAAGGCCTGTAGATGTGATGTATCTGGATTTTGCAAAAGCATTTGACACAGTTCCCCATAAACGTTTCCTGTTCAAAATAAGGTCCATTGGCATGGACCATAGGGTGAGTACATGGATTAAAAACTGGCTACAAGGGCGAGTTCAGAGGGTGGTGATAAATGGGGAGTACTCGGAATGGACAGGGGTGGGTAGTGGGGTCCCCCAGGGTTCTGTGCTGGGACCAATCATGTTTCATTTGTTCATAAACGACCTGGAGGATGGGGTAAACAGTGCAATCTCTGTATTTGCGGATGATACTAAGCTAAGCAGGGCAATAACTTCTCCGCAGGATGTGGAAACCTTGCAAAAAGATCTGAACAAATTAATGGGGTGGACAACTACATGGAAAATGAGGTTAAATGTAAAAAAATGTAAAATAATGCATTTGGGTGGCAAAAATACAAATGCAATCTATACACTGAGGGGAGAACCTCTGGGGGAATCTAGGATGGGAAATGACCTAGTAGATGAAAGGCTCAGCAATAGCATGCAATGCCAAGCTGCTGCTAACAAAGCTAACAGAATATTGGCATGCATTAAAAAGGGGATTAACTCAAGAGATAAAACGATAATTCTCCCGCACTACAAGACTCTGGTCCTGCCGCACCTAGAGTATGCTGTCCAGTTCTGGGTACCAATCCTCAGGAAGGATGTACCGGAAATGGAGCGAGTACAAAGAAAGGCAACAAAGCTAATAAGGGGTCTGGAGGATATTCGTTATGAGGAAATGTTAAGAGCACTGAACCTATTCTCTCTGGAGAAGAGATGCTTGAGAGGGGATATGATTTCACTTTTCAAATACCATACTGGTGACCCCACAATAGGGATAAAACTTTTTTGCGGAAGTTGGGTTGAGAGGCGGCTAATACAACTACAGGAGATACAGATTACCATGTGTAAGCATGGCATCCAGTATTTTAGAAGAAGAATAGATATGCAAAGTGACCACATCAAAACAGATCTTATTTAATGCTTTGCATGGTCAGAATGAAAACTAGAGAGGGAGAGTTGGCAGGGCCAGCAAGAATTTGGGAGGAATCAACAAAGTTTAAAATGAACAGGCACTATTAAGCCCAGTACACACGATCGGATATCTGATGGAATCTAATCCGATGGATTTTCTTGTCAGATATCCGATGAAGCTGACTTTCATCAGTCTTGCCTACACACCATCGGTCAAAAATCTGACCGTGTCCAAACGCAGTGACATAAAACACTACGATGTGCTGAGAAAAATGAAGTTCAATGCTTTAAATTAATATGTTTACTTCCACTTTAATTTGCAGGAATTTTCTTTCACGTCCTGTTTGGCTACAGGACAGGAAGTGAAGGGAAATCTATGCAAAATCTGACAGGGGTTTTAACCCTTCCTAACTCTATCCAAAATGAAAAAAAAGTTTTGCTTATAGTTCTACTTTTAAGAAGGACCTGAATTGTGAAAGATGTGCTCAAAAAGGGGCAAGTAAAAGGATAAAAGACAAGTCACCAGTATTGCCCCTGGATTTCCCCATTACAGATGAACTATACCTTGTTCTGCACTGTGCTTCTGTGTGAAGGAAGTATATTTGGTAGAGGATGGCTACCCTATGCTTCAGAGCTGCCTCCAATGGGGTGAAAAGATGGAGAAATCACAGATCCAGAAGTAGGGAGATCCTTGGACTGCAGCGTCTTTCCAGCAAAGACAGCAGTAAAATGCATCATCAATCATCACCTTTAAATCATGTGAAAATAGCAATGCAAGTTACAGTATCTTCCATAGGTTATCTCATACAGAAGAAAAATTGCCAGGAGGCAGAAGGCACAGAAAGTACACCACGATTTTTCAGGTGGGATTCAAGCCAAAAGATTTCGCAGGTTATTGCTTGGGCACAATTTTAGATGTTCCCTTTAGCATAGTAATTAAATGCATTGCATGAACTTATATTCAGGATTCAACTAAACCTTGCCTTGTCTGTAAAAGTAACCTTCCCTATATTATAGGCATGATCTAAAAGCATTGCTAATAAAAAGACATAGTCCTTTAACTGGCTAAAATGTCTTTTGGCTCTCAGAATGTAACTGAACAGCATGCTGTCAGACGCTGCGCACAGCTGTATAACCACTGGTTATCTGATCATGTCCTATAAGCTACTACCTGTGCAATTTGGAGTCTTGTGCTTGCATCAAATTACCCCGTCTTTACAGTTCAGGCTTGACTATGATGACCCCACTGCTGCTGAACTTACTGAGCAGAGTATCCATGTGTTATGAGTTACTCTATCCCAATGCGTAACTTTGGACTGTGTCTACAATTGAAAGACCACATAAGATTTTTATAAAAATCAGGCCTTTGTGGTTACCAAGGTTCTAAGAAAAACACCAACTTGCGTCCAGTAAAAGTTATCGCAGGCTATAAAGAATCCCTCTTTTTACTAAGACAATTAAAGCTAACAAGCAAAATTCTACAGAAGCAAATGTGAAGGGAAAATATAAAAATATGCCAAAATAATAAAATAAGGTTTTATAATATATTATGTGCCTTTTGTGCCTTGGTAATCATCCTGCTCAGATTGTAATGTGCAATAAATTTACAGTATACATTTGCTATTTTTTTTTTTTGTACAAAGAATTTAGTTCACAGTGGATTTCAGAAACCTTGCTTAGGTATCCAGGGGTGTCCCCAAAGATACACTCAGGCAGGGATTAAAAACTTTTTTCCGCTAGTTTGAAGTCCCTTCAACCCCAAAACTGAAAATAGTCCTAAGCTGAACTGTAAAATAAGTGTTATTTGTAATTGTTTGGTAGCAGCAAATCTCTACGCTGTTGCGGTTTATGCGGAGTAGCAAAAAGCATATTTCCTTATCCTCAACTGCGTAGCAATTACTTTTCTAAATAATTATCCCAGGCCTATACTGAACCCTTGAGCATACATCATAATTCTCCCCATCCTACAGCAACAGCATAATAAACACTATTTAGGCAAAATAAACTACAAGAAGCTCAACACTATATTAGTGTACACGATAAAGCACAAAACTTGCCTTGCATGTCCAGCTGCTTCTGGTGGTAAAGCTGCATGTCTAGAAGTCCAGGAAATGGCATGCTCACTTACATTTCAGCTGGATGGCACTTAAAGCAAGACTTATGATATTGTATGCTGATGTAGAGTGGCGTACACCCTCTTACATCTTCTGATACCTCTACCACCTGCATGGTACAGGTAAAGTACAGATTGCATGACTACACATTAATGGCAGCTGCAGACCCAATACCCATCACTCGCATCTAGAAACCCGGGGCACCTAGACCAAGCACTCAGGCCCTAGCCATCCCCTACCTATGCCACGAGTTTACACACATTTATGAGACAGGAAGCAAAAGCATTTGGTGGCAGGAGAACAAGTAACTGAAAAAAATGTGGATAAATTATATTATTTGCCGTTTTCTGAGCACATCATGTAAGAAATATAAGCAATATCACCTAAACTTTAAAGAAAACTTAAAAGATGTGACAAGATTTTATGAAAAACATATATTTGCTGTTACAGACATCCTATAGCTCAGCCTTTCTCAGCAGTTTTACGCCATAAAAACCTTGAAATGATTTCCAGGCCTCGGGGGAACACCTGTTAATTCCAATTCATTGGGGGTCAGTGGGAAAATGCTCCTTACATTGGGTGTCAGTAGGAAAAAAAAAAACTTACACTGGTGGTCAGTGAGGAGAATGCCCCATTACAGTGGTGGTCAGAATGCTGATATTACAGACAGATTGTGTTATGCTGCAGGCTCTGCCAAGTGGCATGGAGCACAAAACAATTAAGATGGGAGGTCAATCATCCATAACTCATAGAACACTTCACAACCCCTGGAAGGACCCTGAATGAGGTTAGGCCAAAGGGCTTTTAGCTACATATTAATGAGTAGAAACATGTGAATGTCACGGACATGGTACAAAATACTTGCTAATCGTAATAAACATTCAATTTACATTATAAAATGGGTTTACAGCACTACTGATTATTGTAAACAGACAAAGCACACATTATCCTGAATCTAGTTAGAACATCTCTAACTAGGTTCCTATGACAGAACTGTCTATCGGGGTCGTAAGTAATGTGATTGAATTTATGAGCAGGTGATATTAATTATTAAAGAAGAAGTTCTTGGTTTTAGAGGTATCGGGGGACAGTTGCAGCATAGGACCGGATATTGTAACACTAAGGAAAACTCTTTACAGCAGTAAACAAAGTAGCTCAAAGAGTACATGTAAATCACCCCAGCTTAATTCATCTCTTGGTGTTTCTCGTTCATCATCAGTGGCAGATAGAGTCACCAAAGGGACCCTGTGCAGGAAATTTCTGGGCCACCAGTCATCTTACTGGCCAAGTAAAATCATGCATTCACAGTTTATCAGTTGGCAGATAGAAGTGAGCTGTGCTCGGGTCTATGTGACTGTAGGAGAGGTCTCAACCCCCATCTGACCCACGGCTATTAAAAATGGCTCCAAAATCCTAGAGGCCCCCTGTGCAGTGATGCAATCTACACAAATGTTTAACACAAGCTCCCATGTACACCTGTCATATCTATAAACAAATTTATATTTTGGGAGAAAATTAAAAAAATAGTCACTTTTTCCATAGGTGCTGGGGAATCTCAGGATTCCAATTATTAGTAGAAAATGCTGCACTACTCAACAGCGGCACATTCTTACAATATTTGCAATGCACAACAATCCCAGTACCACGTGAGAAGGTAATATTTTTACTTTGTATATTAATAAATATTAGCGGATGTGCCTTTCGTGGCGCCTGTTAGCACCATTTTTTTTCTTTGGTTTAGTTTGGAGCTGCAACATAAGACCTTGAATTTCCATCCCCTATAAGTTCAGCTTACCATGCTACTGTTTACTGATTGCTTGGATATGTAGTCATCATTGGTAAAGTAATCTCTGATTTTGCTCACCATATGCTCAGATTAATTTCCCCTGGTCTATGACAGATTTACTTTTAATTATAGTACTACAACAAGGAAAGATCAGTTCCTTCAAAACAAAACATTCACACGAAACAGCGAAACTTACTTTTTTAAAGTGTAAAAATAAAAATTTGGCCACAAGTGAGGGAAAATCCAAAATGTTACAGTCATCACCCAAGCAAGAGGTGAGAGGAAATGTTCCAATGAGGACACCTGTTCTAGTGACAGATGTCTTAAGTAGGAATTCCCTTAATTTTGTGGAGATTTCCTCTCATTTCCTGCCGTGCCTCCAGAAAAAGAGGTGGAGGGAAATCTCCCCAGGAGGGCGTAGCAGTAAAAAAACAAAAACAAAAACAAAAAAACACAACATAATAATAATAATAATTAATAATAATAATAATCTTTCCTATTTTACACAAAATGTTTTTTAAAAAAAACATGACTATACATACATTTAAATATGCATTAGTAGACGATACAACTCACTGAATTCAATCTTTTTTGGTACAAAGAAAAGTCGTTTTTTTTTTACAAATATATTTATTAAATTAAAAAGTCAAACAATTTGCTAGCCAAATAGCTAATTTATTATTAGGCATTTTCAAAAAGCCCTACAAATGAAAAGGTTCAATTATTTTACATTTTTCAGAAGTGAATACCCACTATAGAAAAATATATTATAAAACTATAAAACATAATAAAACATATTTTAGCTGTTAAGCATATAAACTATGATCATCCGTGTAAACTATGTACAGATAGTTTTTGGAATACAAACAGAGTCAGTTTCTTTGGTTCATTAACTAACCAAGAAAAACTGATCACATATCAATCTCAATGACTTTAAGACCACACTCTATATGATCAATCTTCAGCAGGGGAACTCTCAGGTATACTGGTAGATTTTTGACCACCACTGGATGGTTTGTTTGTTTTAGTGTTATTACAGCAAAAGGAGCTCAGTGACCTAATCTGTAAACTGATTCTGTAATTAATTAGCATCAGTAAGTAAGGACTGATGCTAGCATATCCAGAAAATAGTACAACAAGCAAAGTTGACCTCCAATACCATACATTTACATCCTTTATGGTCATAACTATGACAAAATGGGCCACCCACAATGCTGTGACAATGTGCATTAAAATTACTATGACTTTGGAAGCTCGCAGAACCTCAGTCTCCGAAGCATCATGCCCAATCCATATATTGCCATAAGTTGCCCGACTCTGCTCATGGAAAAGCAGCAATATGCGACCACAGACAAAGAATAAAACCACAATAGGAAGTAAATCAGTAACAACCATAAATATCTGATGGTAATAAAGGTCTGTTATGGCATCTGTGAACCTAACATCGCAATCGTCATAGAGAAAGCTATGATGAACAGGATAAGTACCATTATATGAGGCCAAACTTTGCACATTATGTACAAACACCAAGTAAGGACAACAAACGAAGATCCCTATGACCCACAAGGCAAACACGGTGATCAGGTGATGCTTGCGCCATTTGCCATTAGGAGGTGCCCTCAGAGGATGGATGACCCGTTGGAGCTTAACACAGTAGAAGATAGCCATGTAAAGAGTAAACCAGATTTCCAGTTTAGTTGTCATGGATGCAGTGAATATTCGAATTTTACAGATTAGAGAATTAGGGGGAAATCCAGCACTAAAAATTATGTTAATAGTATTGACAACAATATTCTTCAAAACATGGGCAAAGGCAAGGCTGAAGATGAGAACAAAAGATGTAGGCAGTCGTCTTGTAATGCATCTCCATGTGCAATAAATCAGAATGGCGTTTCCCAGTAAGCTGCTAAAGATTAAAATGCAGCAGGCAATTATTTCTGTGTTATTTGATGAAAGCTCCATCTTGATCATCAGTGGGATATCCAAACAGATCGTGTCACTTGTTTAGTGCTAATTGCCACATAAAAGAAACTTTACTTGTGTTGATCATGATCATGAGGAAATTCACAGCTGAGATATAAGGAGATAATCCTTCGTGCTAAGGAAAAGCTGTATATTCTCTATACTCTGAACTGCAGAAATGTACAGATACATAGCGACAAGATGCTGTTATCATGGGACTAAGTGATGGAAGAGAAAAACAGATGTATACCTATTAATTAAAACTCACACAAGCCTGGTAACTGTATAATAACATATTACCAATCCTCCAGGGAATTCTGCTGCAATACTCTAAAGATAGGGGAAAGACAGACATCATCTTATTTAGCCATAAGACAGAAGAACTAAAGAGCCACGAAAAAGAAACAAGTGATTGTATTACAGATAGCAAGCAACTCAGTTGCCTCAAACCAGCAAGGGCAGCTGGTGGACAATGTGACAAATACAGAAATTTGGTATTACTACACCTGCACACAAAAATTGAGTAATTGGCCTATGGAAAAAGTAGTGCTCTTAGTTTGCTACTTCATATTGTTTTACAAGAAACTTTCTACAGTTTTCATAGCCTTGAAACCAAAACTCTGGGCAAATAAAATTTTGTTTAAAGCTGAGCTCTGGGAAAAGATGTATCCTTGCAGTGGGTCCACATCCTCACTACAAGGGATAAATGCTTGTTTTGCCTAGGATTTGATGAATGAGGTGTTATACTTACTTTATTCCTCGCTCCAGCAGGCTTCCATCTCTTCATGCAACTGGTCTGTGTGTCTTTCCAGTACAGCTCTCTGACATCGTCCCATACGATGGAGAACTGATGGAAAACATTGAGGGCCTGCCCACATTCCAGAGATTTGAAAAGCAGAGGAGAGTGCTAGCTGTCAAGGAAGAAAGTGTAGCAATGTAGATCTTGGGTGACATCATTGCCCAAATATGATCATAAACCGCTATGAACATTTAGCTGCAGTAGTACAGCAAGGAAACATCATTAGGCAGAGGGTCATATGGATTGATGAAGGATCTACATCGCTGGATGATGTGATTGACGATGGAATTACATCCATGGGCATTGTATATATTTTTCTTTTTACATTGTAAGAGACTTTCTGATGGTGTGGGCATCTCTATTTGCTAATGTATGCTTAATAAGGCTGCAGGGAGCACCAATGTAGAAGTACGCCACGCTCTCCATCCTGTCCAGAGAATGCTTTGCATACATTCAGAAAATGCAAAGCATTCTCTCAATGGGCTCATGCCGAGTGGCCAACCTCCTGTCTTCCCAATGCAACAGGCCACTACTCAGCATGAAACCCGAAAGCAAGTGGATGTGCTCAGTGTTTTTCAGTTTCCAAAGGCATCAGTCAGGTAGATTATGTACATAGTTACATGTAAGGCCTCGTTCACACGACCGAGGAACTCGACGGGCGAAACACATCGTTTTGCTCGTCGAGTTCCTTGTTAGGCTGTCGAGGAACTTGACGTGCCAATTTTCTCCATTCCCGTTGAGGAAAAAGAGAACATGCTCTCTTTTTGGCTCGACGAGTTGCTCGACAGTTTCCTCGCCGAAAAATGTACACATGGCCGGTTTCCTCGGCAAAAAAAAAAAAAGCAAGTTTCTTGCTGGTTTTTGCCGAGAAACTTGGTCGTGTGTACGAGGCCTAACTGTAAAAACGTACTATGCTTGGACCTATTCTTTAACTACCAGAGGCTAAAGCAGATGGGGCAGAAATGGGTGAATCTGGAGTTCTGCTGGTACAAGAGCATATTGCACTGCTCTTTTTAACAACCATCATCAGCTTTCTTTTTATCCACTGTTGGTAAAAATTTAATTTACCATGTAATGGTACTGTGCAAAGTTTGGTAACCCATACCCATCAAAATTCAGCTTAATGTGACCAAATCAATAGGCCTGTCATTTGCTTTTATTGCTTATGCCCATATGCATTGTCGCCCATGAGAAGTGACTAAGCAAGGTAAAGTGCCAGAATCCATAGTCTGTAATAACATTTTTCCTTGATATTTGTCAAGCAAAAAAGCACAATTATAGAAAAAACTTACATGATGAAAGTATTATAATTCAGGCAGAAATGCTAAATTTGCTTACAGACATATTGGCTTCTGGTTTTCACGTCAAGTGACATTTCCTGAAAATGATAATTATAATTGCTCACAAAGGTTTTGGGTTAGGGAAAGAACAAAGGAAAATAGAAAAAAAATTCAAGCACTGTTATTTTATTCATTGCCTTTCCAGCTCATGACACATTTGATTTATGTTAGTGAGAGGGTACGTTCCAAGCAAAGGATCACCTTATCCCTACCAAGGTTTATTCAGAGTGTTCCCTTCTTTGGAAAGTTCAACAGTTCAAACAAGTCATTTTTAAGAGGTTCGCTTCAGAAGACAGGCTAGTTTGCAAAGCTTTTTCATCTGTTTGCAAGGATAACGACTGTGCCATGACAAATCTTACTTGACAGCCTATTCTGGAAACTAGAAAAAAAAAATACTAAGTGTGCTTGCTACAGTATTGCTCCTCTCACAGCTGAAGTTTAAAAGTTCTCTCTTATACTTAGCGAGAGCATCAGATCGCTAAAATTTTGGACTCATCCAGTATTTGACGCTAACAACTTTGAGCCTTATGATTTGTAGCTATCAAGCGCTGTGTAAATTAAGGCAAAACCATGGTATCTCATTAACAAAATATGTGTTACAGCACTTACTTATAAGTGCATTTGCACTGAGGCCCCGTACACCCGACCGAGTTTCTCGGCAGAATTCAGCCAGAAACTCGATCGGAGCTGGATTCTGCCGAGAAACTCGGTCGTGTGTACACTTTTCACTGAGGAAGCCGACGAGGAACTCGTCAGGCCAAATAGAGAACATGTTCTCTATTTCCTCGTTGTTCAATGAGGAAAGTTGGCCCGCCGAGATCCTCGGCGGCTTCAACACAGAACTCGACGAGGAACTCGATGTGTTTGGCACGTCAAGTTCCTTGGACGTGTGTACGGGGCCTTACAGTTTTCTCTTGTCTGACTCCCCCCTGCAAAGTCCCACAAGTACCTTTTGAGCCTCCTAATGAACTTTGTCTAATGTAACTTATTGCATTGGTGTGGCACCGATACAAGTGACATAAATAAAGAAGAATTTGGTGGAGCCAGGAAAGGTAAAAAAAAAGGTTTTTGTTTATTTTAGGAGGCTTATGCATTACATAGTAACCAGAACAGGGAATTGTTTTGACTCCTTTAGTTGTACTTTAACATACTGAAAGTGCTAGTGCTCTAGTTCCAAATGTTGAGTCAGATTTGCTTTACAGCTGATCCTATACTATATGCAGGGCTGGACTTTTAATTTCCTGCCTCTCAAACCAATTGTCTTTTGCTGCCTTTTGACTTCTTCAACTGACTGACTAAGCTTAGCATCACACTAATAAGAAGGTGTCACACAAGGAATGCTGGGAGTTGAGGATGGAGAGGAGAAAATATATAATTGGATCTCTTTGTGCCAGTGAAAATTGAGCAGATATGGTCATGTGTATAAATGGCTAATGTTGTCACCCTGGAGACCCCCCAACCTTTGTTTTTAACAGCAGTTGTCTGCTGGACCTGTTTTTCGGTAGGAGTGAAGTGACGGGAACAGACTACTAGTATACACATAATACTTGGCTGGGGCTCCTTTTGCATGAATTATTGCATCATTTCAGCATGGCATTAAGGCGATCAGCCTGTGGTATTGATGAGGTGTTATGGAAGCCCTTCATGCTTCATGCTTTCCTCTGCTAACCAGCTTTATGGAGATGCTGATTTTATTTTCCAGCAGGACTTGGCACCTGCCCATACTACCAAAAGTACCAATACCTGGTCACAAGATTATGGTATCACTGTGCTTAATTGGCCAGCAAACTCGCCTGACCTAAACCCCACAGAGAATCTGTGGGGTAATGTCAAGAGGAAGATGAGTGACACCAGACCCAACAATGCAGACGAGCTGAAGGCCACTATAAAAGCAACCTGGTCTTCCATAGCACCTCAACAGTGCCACATGTTGATTACATCCATGCCACGCTGCATTGATGCAGTAATTCATGCAAAAGGAGCCCCAACCAAGTATTGAGTGCATACTATACTGTACATCAGGGGTGCCCAACCAGTGGCCCGGGGGCCACATGTGGCCCACGGAGCCCTCTGATGTGGCCCGCGACCTCCTGCTCTGGAATGTAATAGAATACTGTTATTTATGGTCAGTGTATTACTAAAATCAGTGTATAAATGGGAATATCTTTTCCGCAGTGGTTACTGGGCTGCTTTAAAACTGATCTGCAGGTGCAGAGCAGTTCACCTGCGGGTTACCTGTACTGAGCCATAGACTTCTGTTATTACTTGCGAGTTTGATGAGCTTTCTGAAAGTGCACCGAACCTGCAGAATATAATAATAGAAGTCTATTGCAAAGTGCAGGAAAGCCAAAGGTATACTGCATTGCACCCGTGGTTCGGGTAAACCGCAGCGCATCAGTGTGAAAGCAGCCTTGGGCCTCTTTCACACTGTCAGTCCGACCAATTGGACCCTCCATTCACCTCTAAGTAGTGGCAGACATAAACTGACTTGCATCCTACCTCCAATATGATACGCTAAAAAGTATAGTGGGCGGTGTCAGTGTCCGCTCTGCATATGCAAAGCAGACACGGACATGCCATCCACCCACTCCACTCATTGTGGCCCACGACCGGTTACCAAGTCGCTTAAGTGGCCCTCGCTCTTCAAAAGGTTAGCCACCCCTGCTGTACATGGACATACTTTTCACTACGCAAACATTTCTGAATTAAAAATCTTTTTTTTTTTTTTTGGTCTTATGTATTATTCTAATTTCTGCGATACTGAATCTTGGGTTTTCACGAACTGTAAGGCCCCGTACACACGTCCGAGAAACTCAACGGGCAAAACACATAGTTTTGCTCATCGAGTTCCTTGTGAAGCCGCCGAGGATCGGCGGCATTGACTAACGAGGAAATAGAGAACATGTTCTCTATTTGGCTCGACGAGTTCCTCGTCGGTTTCCTTGGCCAAAACTGTACACACGACCGGGTTTCTCGGCAGAATACGGCTCCGATCGAGTTTCTGGCTGAATTCTGCCGAGAAACTCGGTTGTGTGTACGGGGCCTAAGCCATAATCATCAAAATTAAAAGAAAAAAAAAATGCGTGAAATATATAACTCTGTGGCCTCATACACACGACCGTTTTCCTCTGCAAAATCCATCAAGAAAAATGCTGGCAGAGCATTTTTGCCAAGAAAAACGGTTGTGTGTATGTTATTCGTCGAGAAAACTGTCGTGGATCTCGACAAGAAAAAAAGAGAACATGCTCTCTTTTTTCTCGTCGAGAGTCTCAATTTCCTCGTCGTGTTTCTTGTCGGGCTGGTTTACGACGAGAAACACGTTTGTGTGTATGCTTAGCAACCCGCGCATGCTCAGAATAAAGTATGAGACGGGAGCGCACCATCGGTAAAAGTAGCGCTCGTAATGGAGATAGCACATTAGTCACGCTGTAACAGACTGAAAAGCGTGAATCGTCTCTCACCAAACTTTTACTTAACACGCGGTAACACGAGATTGGCAAAAGCAGCCCCAAAGGTGCCACCAGTGGAATCGAACTTCCCCTTTATAGTGCTGTCGTACGTGTTGAACATCACAGCGTTTGAGGACGACAAGATTTTGTCTTGACAGTTTGTATGCAAGGAAAGCTTGACAAGATTCTCGTCAAGTTTGACAAGAACCTCATTGAGGAAAACAACGTTTCTTTTACGAAGAGATTCTTGGTCGTGTGTACGAGGCCTGTGGGTAATGCATCTCGCTTCTTGAGGCCCTAAAATGCCATGACGATACAAATACCCCCAAAATTATCCATTTTGGCAAAGTAGATAGCCCAATGTATTTGTTAGGAAGCATTGTAAATTTTTGCAAATTGTAATTTTGCCACACTTTTTGGGGAAATTTAGAAATTAAATAAAATATATATTTTTTACAAAGTTGTCATTTCAAGTTATTTCTCACACACAACATAGTACTTGCATATATACATTAAAAAAACATTCTCTTATTCCCCAAGTATGGGGATACCACATGTTTGAAACTTTTTTTTTACAGTCTAACTGCATAGAGGGGCCCAAAATACAAGGACCACCCTCAAGCTTTCTAGGGGCATAAACTAGTAATTTTTGAATGCCTATAATATTTTTAGATGCCCAGAAGCACCACACCAGGACAGTGGAAACACGTACAAAATCACCACATTTTGGAAAACTAACACCTCATGGTCATTTGTTGCCAAAAGCCTTTGGAAAATGCAGTAAGAATATGATTTTTTTTTACACAAAGTTGTAAAGTAATAAGATATTTCTAACACATAGCATAGACACACCTAGAATTATACCATAACACATTCTGCTACTCCTCCTGAGTATGGGGATACCACATGTATAAGACTCACAGTCTAGCCACATAGAGAGGCTTAGAAAATACTTTGGAGCATTTGATTTCCAAAGAGTTTATATACTATTAGGCCTTGTTCACACATGCGAGAGCAGGTGCTCCCAATCTGAAATCCGAGCGCTTGCATGTCCCCAAACTCATATTGTCTGTGTTTGGGTCTTGTACCTGGGAGCAGTGGCTGTGTCTGTGCCCCCACTGTGTTCTTAAAGACATCAATGGAACTGCCTGCATGGGGATGCACAGAACACCTGTGCATCCCTGCTCAGGTAAACATAGCAATGGAAAGGGAGTACGCATTAATATGCCCTATATGAATGAGGCCTTATGGTGACACTGGGACTGATGTAGGGATGTTCAAGGACACTGTGACTAGCTGAACTGGTGTGGTAAGAGCAGTGGCATCGCTAGGGGGCAGTGGGGTGTGCACGCCGCACCCGGGTGACACCCGCTAGAGGGATGACACCCGACACGGCGCTGGATTGAGGGAGGCACCACGGCTCTCTCTTCTTCCTCCTTCCCCTGGGCCCTCCGGTATCTCTGCAGTTGCTGCTGGGTCTCTTTAGTTCCCTGCAATGTTCAGGGAGGGAGGAGAAAGAACTGTAAGGCAGAGGCAGACAGCTCTGGAGTCCCATAGCCCAGTGCCCGACATCAGGAGGAGGAGCCTAGGAGGAGGAACATTTGTGTGGACAGACCAACGCTGATCTGAGGTCTGTAAATGTAGGGAGGGGAGATATACACTGGGGAGGGGGGGTTACATTAGGAAATTATATGCAGATCTCAACTTTCCTGATAATTTAATCTTGTCCATTTTTACCTCCAAAACCTCCCTGTTGGTCTTTCGACATGGTGCGCGTGAGAAATTTTGGAGAAAGCGAGACTACAAAAAAACGTTTTGCATAAAAGTTTATCTGAATATACTGCTTTATCTGCTAATTATTTAGCTAGTCATTTTCAAATACTTTAATATTTTTTCAAAAAAAATTAACTTTTGTGTAATTTTGCTTTGCTAGCACTGGTAACTTGGTATTGTTCAGAGTTATTTATGGTAATGTGAATATTTGCAGAAAATTCTTACTTTGCTCACCGTGCTTTCAGTCCTGTCTGCTAAATCTACAGGTGCCAGGTTTTGGTAGTTACAAAATGTGGCAGCCCTAGAGAAAGATTGTTCCTTGGCTGCTCCAGGGCCTTGCTGCAGCCGGTGTTATCTTATGGATCATTAAGGTCTTAAGCTCCTACTAATACTTTGCAAATGCCAGTAACTCAGCAAAGGCCAACTTTTCCTGTCACCTCTTCCTACTGCAATTAGTAAATTCAGATGTGCATTCATAAATTTGAAGGCTTACAACCAGCTATATTGTTCCTCACATATTAGCAACCTATCAAACGATTATAAAGAGGTATATATGTTGTTACCAAATTGGAAATTTTTCTATATTTTTACTACTAAGGATTGCGTATGTCTACTAAATTCACCAAGTCAGTCTCATACAGCAAGATTATAAGTATCACAGGTTTTTGTCTAGTAATATCTACTTTGTAAAATGCTTTAGTGCTGGTCTTAAGGGAGTGTATCATTTTTTTTAACAAATACTTCTCTCTTTTTTAATAAATAACTAAAAGAAAAAAACTTAAAAAAAAAAAAACTAAATGTAATTATAAAAAAAAAAAATTCTCTTTAAGAACATGTCAACTCAAAATTTCTGCACCACTGGATTCAGTTTTTTCCTACCAAACGACAACCAGCTAAGAGGCCTTTGTTTTCAGAAAACAACTTTTGATTAATGAGTTCTGCATACTTCTGCGAGATTAATAACTATAGTAACAAACCACTTTCTCACTCCATAACACTTTACTGAATATATAAAATAATTCAGATTAGACGCTGTAGGAAAGAAATGAAAATCCAGTGTTCCTACCACGGTTATATAGAAATATTTAAACGCTATGGTTAAGCTGAATGACCTACTAGCACATTTGCACATATTTAACTGCTATAAATAATATTTACATGTTGTCTATGCACCATGATTCAGGCTTTTGTATCCTTTCATCCATATGCAAGAGCTAGGCATTCAGTGCCCAAGCTGATGTGATCTAATTATATGCACCAGAGGTTGGCAATATATATTAACATGGTTTGGAATCATAAATGTATTTAAAATTTAAAGAGGAAGTAAACCCTGATGGGTTTTACTTCCTCTTTGTTTCCCTGCAAAGGTAAAGCATAATGGGCTACTATGCATCGCATAGTAGCCCATTATGTGTCACTTTCCTGAAACCGAAGCCTGCAATGTCCTCGATTTCCTCGCTGGCTGGAAGCATCCATTCTTCACCCCTCTTCCTTCCGTCACGCATGCACGCGGGTGCCACTAGTCACGGCATGACCTCAGCTTGCCCTTTCATGAGTGTGCATGCGCCAATTACATAGGTGCATGCGCAGAAGAAGGCATCGTTCGGGGACATTGCAAATATCTCCTAAACCATGTAGGTTTAGGAGATAGATCAAGCACCTACAGGTAAGCCTTGATCTAGGCTTACCTGTAGGTGAAAGTGGTCTGTAAGGCTTTACAACCACTTTAAGGATGGTATGTTACTCTTTAAAAAACAAAATGTATACATAAACTAATACCAGGGGCTATTATTATTTTTCTGATTTTACAGGAAATGCAACATTGGTCCTTAAAGTTTGCTGACCTCCCTCACAGCATTTGAGGACGCAATGCATTTTGGTGTGAGCAAGCCCTTAAACTCAAGTGTAAGGCCTAGTCTTAAGAAAAGTGAGAAAATATGACATTTTAAATATGTAAACTTTAAATACATTTATTCAAATTTAAAACAAATCTGCAATATTTATCATGTTTGGTTCCCTAAATAAGATGATCTCCTGTCAGAAAACATTTGAACTACTTAATTTTTTACATCAACTGTGAAGAATTATTTTTCAATGCCGATTAAAGCCAGGCTGGTCCGTCGCTCTGTGTCTAAATGGCATCAACATATGGAGAACAGGACCATCATTACCACAATGAATAAGGGCAAAACTCATAAACCTGAAAAGTCTCTGGAAATCGTAGACGCTTGGTACTGTGGGTTAGGATTGAAAGTGTACCCATGAATTGCATCTGTAACTGGTCTGAGTCAGACCTGATACAGTTCATGGGGGCAGTTTAATTTTGAATCCACAGTGCCAAGTGTCTATGCTGGACTTCACCAGGTGTTTTAAGTTTTGCCCTTAGTCATTGTGGAAATGATGGTCATGTTTTACATATGTTGATGTCAGTCAGACCTGATATAGCTAATAGCTGCAGTTTAATTTCTAACCCATAGTGCCAGGTGTCTGTGATTTTACCAGGTTTATAAATTTTGCCCTTATTCATAGTGGAAATGACAGCCCTGTTCTGTTCAGATTCTTCATATGTTGATGTCAGTGTGTCAGACAGTGGGTTGCCCGGTGGGCAGAGGCTCGGAAAAAAATTGCTAGCGAGCACAGCTACAACACAATGGCTAGGAGCCTGCTCAGAAGCAGCATCTGTCTGTCCTGGATGCTCTCCCCCCAAAGGATGCCTGGGGCCATTGCACCCTTGGCCCTTCTGCACACCAATGGAGACTACGTCTTTTAGCACCTCAGCAGCATAGGTTTCAGGCCTTGACCTTTTTTTCACCCTACCTGTTGCTGAAATGGTTAAAGTGGCTGCTTATTCTGCCTACTCTTTGGGCAAGGTAAAAGCATAAAGCAATCTACCCTCTAACCTCAATAGTAGCCACTGAGAGCTCTATGGTAAGGGCTTCAAGTACAGTGAAGTCATATGACCGCTTAGTAAGCTTTAAGTATCAAAAAAGGGCATCCAGACTTACAACATGTCCCTTGTTTAATTTTAGGACCTAAAAGCTTTAATTGAATACTTGAGCTCAACTCTGAATGTACCTTCCAATGAATCTTAATTACCGTAGATACAAAAAAGTAAAGTAAACAGGGGTAGCTAGATGTAATTGTTTAGAGGACAGATGTGGTGGTTGAGAGAAGCTTATGAGGCAGAGGTGGTTGCAGAGGAATGATATGGCTGAAGACAAATTAAGTTGTAGCAGGTTTGCCAGCCAAAAAAATATTTATTTTACTGACAGTTGTCCAAAAATCCCAGGAAGACACTTTTTTTCAGCTATGTACATATATATTGTTAAGACCAGCACACATATTGGCCCAGATTCTCAAAGGACTTACGACGGCGTAGCGCCATGTACGCCATCGTAAGTCCGAATGAGAGCCATCGTATCTATGCAGCTGATTCTTAGAATCAGTTACGCATAAATTCGGCTAAGATACGAGCGGCGTAAGTCTCTTACACCGTCGTATCTTAGGGTGCATATTTACGCTGGCCGCATTGAATATGCTAATGAGCTAGATACGCCGATTCACGAACGTACGTGCGCCCGGCGTATCAAGATACGTCGTTTACGTAAGACATACGCCGGCGTAAAGTTACCCCTCATAAAGCAGGGGTAAGTCATGTTAGGTATGGATGTCGGAAACGTCGGAACAGCGTCGTGTTTTACGTTGTTTGCGTAAGTCGTCCGTGAATGGGGCTGGACGGAAGTTACGTTCACGTCGACTAGGCATTGAGCGGGCGCAATTTAATTTGAAAATTCAAAGTGATACTGAGCATTCGCGCGCATGCGCCGTTCGATAAAAGCGTAATTTGAATTAGGCGGGCTTACGCCGTATCAGATACACTATGCCGTCGTAACTTAGAGCGGAAGATGTTTCTGAATACGGGACCTGCCGCTCTAAGTTACGGCGGCGTAGTGTATCTGAGATACGCTACGCCCGCCTAAAGGTAGGCACTTTTTGGAGAATCTGGGCCCTTATGTTTTCAGAGCAATGACACCATCCACCCAGCACAATATTTTGTAAAGCTACTAAGTCGTGGATGTGTAAAATGGCAAGGCATGACAGTATACTGCAGCCAAAACCAAGGTTAAAGCAATAAATAAGACTGTTTAAGACCAATTTCATAGCTGCAGTATAATTATGCTTCATGCTGTATTGCAGAGCAATGACATGGAACAGGTCTGTGATGTTCAACTTGAATAATTGTTGAGCAAAATTGGTTCCCAGGGCAGGGTAGGATGTGGCCAAGTCAGGTTTGTGCCAGACTGCTAGCTAACCAACCCTGAGTGGTGAATATGGAAAGCCTGCTGCCAGAAAGAATGATAATCGTCATACTTTTCTCCTCTGTCTAAACATAACTGTGAGGCCCCGTACACACGTCTGAGAAACTCGACGGGCAAAACTTGCTCGTCGAGTTCCTTGTGAAGCCGCCGGGGATCTCGGCAAACCAAGTTTCCCCATTGACTAACGAGGAAATAGAGAACATGTTCTCTATTTGGCTCGACGAGTTCCTCGTCGGTTTCCTCGGCCAAAAGCGTACACACGATCGGTTTCTCGGCAGAATACGGCTCTGATCGAGTTTCTGGCTGAATTCTGCCGGGAAACTCGGTCGTGTGTACGGGGCCTGAGAGACAACAGGTTGGACGAAGAAAGATTTTGAAAACCTGTTCTTCACTTCTACTTATTACAGGGACGAGCAACTGGAGGAGTTACTTTTCCATAACACATCATACACTTAGTACAGCACATCTCACTGAGCCTAGCCTGGAGATTTTTAGGACTTTTCCTAATTAATATTGGATATCTCAGACATGCCAAAATATGCAGTTTGTTAAGGACCAATTTGAACTGCAGAAGAGGTTATGTGGACAATGGGTCTAAGGCAGGTGTGATTTTGGGGATGGGGGCTGTTTGTGAAAAATTCTAAAGTGGCGAATGGTCATTTCTTTATTCATGTTCCACCTGACAAAATTTACCACATTTATGAAACATATTATGCCGCTTACACATGATCGGAAATTCTGACAAGAAAACCGTGGATTTTTTTCCGACAGAACGTTGGCTCAATCTTGCGTTGCATACACACGGTCACACAAAATTCCGACCGCCAAGAACACGGTGACGTACAACACTACAACGAGCCGAGAAAAATTAAGTTCAATGATTCCGAGCACATGTCGAATTGATTCCAAGCATGCGTGTTTTTTGCGTGTTGGAATTGCATACAGACGATCGGAATTTCTTTTACTTTTCTTGTCGGAAAAATTGAGAACCAGCTCTCAAATTTTTGCTGTCGGAAATTGCGACAGAATGTCCAGTGCAGCCTACAAACGGTCAGAATTTCCGCCCAAAAGCTCACATTGAACTTTTTTTTGTCGGAAATTCCAATGGCATAAGTCTGTTTAAATATCGGGGTCCCTTCTTCAATTCGAAATTTGGATCTTGGTAACATTCACAATATCTTTTCTATATAGGGAGACATATTTTAGCTCAAATGTCTACAAGTACCCCTGCATGCAGCTGACTTCAATAACACATATACACTAGTTGCTTCTTTGCTAAGGAGGCTGTGTGGAAAAAAACAACATTCACAAACATGTATAGTCTTTTAAGAAAATAAATTAAGGAACATGGCACAGCAAATGTACAAACAAATCAAAGTTAAACTGCTCAGGTAGCTTAGCAATGTCATAGCCATGGAAAGGTTATATTCATTTAATTCCAGGCAATATGATCCCCAACCATATGAATAATGAAGGCAACCATGAATATTAAAAGACTAACACATATCATGCTACAAAGCAGGCTTAGATTATTCTCTTTTTTTCCTTTGTAATACAAGGGTGTTGTACACATGGTGCTCTTCAATGCTGCAAATTTTATATTAGGCCTCGTGGCTAAATTTGGAAGGGGACCAAAATTTTTAGCTACAGTATGCCATTTTGACCAGTCTACACTCCTACAACCATAGCACATCCTAGGCCATTGAGACATCTAACAATTGTTCTCGATGGCCAAACCCCAGAAACTGGCATAGCTTACCTGTCTTAAACAAAGCTAGACTGCTGCACATGTGCAGTGAAAAAATTATAATTTTCTACAAAAACTGGATGCCAATATTTTCCAAAACAATCTAAATCATAGCAAGCACTTCTAAGGCCCCGTACACACGGTCGGACCAAACCGATGAGACTGGCCCGTCGGACCATCGGTTCACCTCTGAAGTGGCCGTACGGCCTGATATGTGTACACACCATCAGTCCAAAATCCAACCGGGTCAGAACGCGGTGATGTCAAACACACGATGTGCTGAATAAAACAAAGTTCAATGCTTCCAAGCATGCGTCGACTTGATTCTGAGCATGCGCGGTTTTTGAACCGATGCTTTTCTGTACTAACCATTGGTTTGTTCCGATGGGGCAGCGGTCCATCGGTTCGGTTTTGAAGCATGTTTCGAAATTTTGGACCGAAGGAAACCAGACCGATAGCCTATACACACGGTCGGTTTGGTCTGATGAAAATCAACTTCTGTTCATTCTCATCGGACCAAACCGGCCATGTGTACGGGGCCTTATACTCAAAGTTGCTGATTACCGTGTGAGATGTCAAAGTACTTTCCAAAGGCTCTTACTTAAATTAATAATATTGGCAATTGCCTTTATGTAATTGGAAGAAGTAAGTTCTCATTTCACCCAATTTATGTCTTGAAAACCATCCACGATCACTCCCACACCCAGGAAAAGAGGTCTATGGTTTGCGAGTTATAATAGTGCTTGCATGACATTTTCTATTGTGCAAGCTGCTACAGAAACCATAACTTTTATAATGATGTTTGAATCAAGTGCTATCAATCAGGAGTTGGGGATAGGCATAGGCATGAGCAGCAACTGATTAATAACCTGCTGTTGATAGTCACCTAATACATAACTGTATCACGCTCCAGGCAAGCTGGTACAATGTACCCAAGGGACCATGCTGACCTGAATTCAATAGCAGTGGTAAAGCGTTGTCACCCTAAAAAAGGAAAAGGAAGTGGCAGAAAAATCGTTTTGCTTGTAGAACCAACTGCGGTCATTTCTAGGAGCACCATAGACAAACAAATGGTGTTGGATCCCTAAAATATTACATTTTGTAGTTTGACCAAAGTTTTCCTTTTGGCCCACACTCTTGCTAATTACAAGTGAGGCTCAGAGTGTTTGTACTTGCTTGCATATATAAAACAATATATGAAAACTTCTACTGAAGGTGCAATATGCTTTTATTACATGAGATATGTTTTTAATGTGAATAGACAAAGATATTATTTTGCTATTCTTGGCTTGAGATCCATACTTAATGTGTCAGTGACTCAGCTATTGAACAAATAGGATGGCTGATCTGTCAGTGGTCATCACATGCCTGCTTTCAATGTCTTACCTAATAAATCTAAGGTTTCATTGTTTCCTATGGATACAATAATGGAAGATACCATGGGACCTATAGCAGTGTTTAGAGCCCATGAAGATTTTTTTTTGTGTTTCAGATAAAATTAGGTCTAAAAAAAAATTAAACATTTGGCATATAACAGATTTCACTTAAGAACGTAATATTCACATTCATTTTCATAGGATTTTATGTGAAACAGACACACTATTACTGTGAAATAAAGCTTAAGAAAACGGCAAAAAACGCAGCAGTTGTTTAACCTGGCATTCAAAAAATCTGGTACCTTAATTCTGAAAATAACTTAACGTCACTATAAAATTCTGGAAGGAAAGCATTTGAAATAATAATGATAATACTGTACTGTTTGTTTTCCTGACCTCTAAAAATTAAGTTGGGTTTACAGCACAGAAATCGTTATCCCTCTAAAGTTCAAACAGATGTTAAGGATAAATACCAAGAAAGTTTTACTCCTAAAATAGAGTATAAATGACTAAATACAGTACAGAAGTCTCAGGAGCTTATTTAAAAAGCAGCTGCACACCTTTCGTTTACTCTCTCTAATCTTTTCCAAGAAAAATATAATATTAAGAGCAAAAATCCAAATTTAAAATGTATGTGTGTACGTGTGATGGCAAAAAGTTAAATCCCATTCCAGTTGGTTAAAAAAAAAAAAAAAAAACAGCCTAAAATCCTACAAAACAGCACCTATTACAATGAAAGTCTTCCTTCCTCTTTGAATCACTGCACTAACCAAGCAGATTAGGTGGGAGGCTTACCTTCACTTTGGGTATCAAATTCGAACTGTGATGCCTAACAGTATGAAAAGCAACTCAACTAGAGCATGGCCCATTGGCTGCAGCAGGCTCTGTGATTACATTTAAATTTACGATCCAGATTAGGTTTTATCCTGCACCTTTGAGTTCTGATGAGGGTGCCCTTGGGACCCCTGAAAAAACATGTTTTTTATTTATTTACTGCATGTTTTTTTTGTTTTTTTGCAAGTGCCCAGACGTAGCCCCCACTAATCAGGAGAGCAGCATAGCAAAAGCATTCACAGTAGATGGTACATCCAACTCCTACTTATATTGATTGCTTCACACACTCACCTTCTATCAACCATATTTCTACCATGATAGGTTTATATTAAGGATATCTTAAAATCCTTAGAGAAAAGATCTGGAAGCTTGGTATAGAAAAGCATGGGTTGTCTGCTTAGCTTGGCAAGCATAGTAAAAAAAGGATGGTGGTATTACAGTAATGCCTGGTACACACTAAGAGCTTGCGGGGAGGTCTCTATACTAACTACTATGCAACGTTAGTACAGTGATCTCCTCACTGCGCTATTGTGTCCTGACAGGTCTAATCCCCCCACCAGAATGCACCGACTGCTAGCACTGATCGAATGCCAATCGACATATTTTTTGCTGGCATGCCCGTTCTACAAAAGACAGATGTTCGGCTGACTTCTGTCTGACAGGCTGCTGTACACACAAGTCGAATATCGGCCAGTTTCTGTTGAACCTGCCGATACCAACCTATATTCAACCCGTGTGTACCAGGCCTAACAACGAATTCTATGACACAAGTTTGGGTCTCTCTCAGTAACCCCTAAATCTATTCTGCTTGAAAACATGTTCTGAGATCCCAACCCCAAAAAAGTGGTCACTCTAAACGATAGGTTCTCAGCCCAGTGTTGCCTTTTTTTTCCCTGCAATCTATGGCTTACCTTAGATATATTTTTTCACATTTTGATTTGTATAATGATATGGCTCTTGTGGAACCATGCCCATTTTTAAATAAATGCCTTACCCCTAATTAAAATACAAATAACCACCTACAATGGCTAGCTGGATGCACAGCTAAAAAGATGTCCCTGCAATTTGTTTTTAAATGATGGCACCAATAGTATGTCGGTATGTCTTTACTCGTGTCCAGAAAACATGGCAGGCAGAGTTAAACTTCATACAGTTGTGCACACCAGTAATGACTCCCTAAGCCTGGATAACTATGTATTATATGGGATCCTTAGGCCCCGTACACACGACCGAACATGTCCGCTGAAACTGGTCCGGCGGACCAGTTTCCGCGGACATGTTCGGTCGTGTGTACGGCCGACCGGACAATTGTCCGGCGGATCGGACAGGTTTCCAGCGGACAAATGTTTCTTAGCATGCTAAGAAACATGTCCGCTGGAAGCCTGTCCGTCGGACATGTTTGGTCGTCTGTACAGACTCACCGGACATGTCCGCTCGGCCGAAAGCCCTCGCATGCGTCGAAGTGATTTGACGCATGCGTGGAAGCATTGACCTTCCAGGGTCGCGCACGTCGCCGCGTCATCATCGCGGCGACGGCGCGGCCATGTCACCGCATATCCTGTCCGCGGGGATTTTGGTTTGATGGTGTGTACAACCATCAGACCAAAATCCGGCAGCGGACATGTCCGATGAAAACGGTCCGGCGGACAGTCCGTCCGTGTGTACGAGGCCTCAGAGTCTGTTATCATTTGTCTTCTCTTTCATGAACATGCTAATTTTATGGCTAATAGTGACTAGTAATTCATTATCTTCACCTTTTCATACCCTGTACTCTATATCCCTTTATAGCCACTATTAAATGGTGTAGTAATTCTAACAGCTGTGAAAATATTTAAATCTAAATCCTTTGCAGCGTAATGAAGGTGCTCTGCCAAGTCCTAAACATGCAGTTATAACAGCAGTACTGATGGCACAGCACATTTACACAGGGTTTTATCATCAATATCAAAAGTGGACTGCAGGATACAAATGCATTTTATCTAAATATATAAAAAGTCATTATTACAGGGAAACAAACTGACCACCAACTAGTTTAATTGAGACTAATTAAGAAAACTGGCACCTGCACATTTAGGAAAATTGACAACAGTCACTAGGTTTTCTCACCTCAAAAAGAATGTTGAAAGTAAACTGAACACAGCCTGTGATTTGCCAATCCAGGGCAAGCCAACAGATTCACTATAACTTAGCCCTCACTAAAAGAATACAGTATACTTAATTACCTTCCTTTTACTCACTCGCCTCTCCGTTTAGTCAGCAGCAGCCAAGCTACAAGTCATAGCTTATTCAGAGCTATGGACTCCCAATAGGTCAACACTAAGTCAATGGCACAGAGAATCACATGCTCCTCCATAGGTACTAGGTATTCCTTTGGCTCTGGTCACTGAACTGAGTATAATAGGCACGATGCTAGGGGGTTGATTTACTAAGGGTAAATAGAATGTGCACTCTGAAAAGTTCAGTTGCATTCTGCAAGTGCAGTTGCTTCAGAACTTACAAAGAATACCTAATAACATGCAAGGAATTTTGTTTTTTTAAATAGCAGTTTTTCTTGCACATGATTGGATGATGGAAGTCGGCAGAGCTTTTGCTTTTCTATTAGGCTCTGGAGCAACTCCTGTTGCAGAGTGCAACTACACTTTGTAAAGTGCACAGCCCATTTGCCTTTAGTAAATCAACCCCAAGCTGTCTATGATAATCAAGTATCTAATTGAGATATCTAAGATAACCCAAGATGCTAACAGGTACCTGAAAGGCATGTCCTGATACTTATAAGAAGTGGTGTGGATAAGCTTTGAAATGCCTTCAACATTACAGAACAAGTAAATTTAAATGCAACCAACTACTTCGAGACATACTGTGTCCTGGATAAATGGGGACCTTCACAAATATCGTGTTCTATGGACTTTGAACAGGTTTCAAAGGTAAGGTAAACTTAAAGTGGATGTAAACTCGATTCATAAAATTTGAGCTGGGCACATATATCTGCAGTGTTTTCTTATCTCTCTTCAAATCACTAAGTCCCGTGGCTTTCTCCTGCTCCGTTCTTCTGTTATTAGCCTGATAACTTCTGACAAGGTCTCTGACACGTTATAAAACCAGCCTGAATTTTGTGCCAGTGTGGGTGCTATAAATAGATTAGCAAAAAGCTGCTCTACTCACAGCAAAGCTCTGAAAGTTTCTGCCTATGTGGAGGGCGGTGTGTACCTTTCCACCAATCAGCTGTCTCCCAGTGTAATTCAACTACACTGCTACTGCTGAATGAGGAAGTGAGATTTCTAACACAATGTGCACTTTCTAAACAGTATATAAAGTTGAAGACAGCAGATATACATATAAAACCTATGTAGGAGGATTTGTTTCATCTCTGCGTATCATCTGAGGCTGTTCACTTCACTGGGTGTATGAAGGGTTTACATCCACTTTAGCTCCAATGAACATAAAATACCGCCTTAACTTATCATTTCATTCTAGTACTAGTACTTTGAAATACCCACGTGCCAGTCACAGTGGGATGAGTGACTGTCTCTTTACAGCTGCTGTGTCCCAAAACACTTACAGCATCTTGTGGCTCTAGTTGCTTAAACGCACATCCCATTCTTGGACTAAGAGCATTGAGGCCTGGTACACACGACCGAGAAACTCGACGGGCGAAACACATCGTTTTCCTCGTCGAGTTCCTTGTTAGGCTTGTCGAGGAACTCGACAAGCTTGCTTTGCGTACACACAGTCAAGCCAAAATCTCCTCGTTCTCAAACGCGGTGACATACAACGGCAGGGGAAGTTCGATTCCACTGGCTAAACTCTTGGGGCTGCTTTTGCTAATTTCATGTGTTTGCGTGTTAAATAAAAGTTTGGTAAGAGACAATTTGCACTTTTCAGTCTGTTACAGCTTTAAAAATGTGTTATCTCCATTACAAATGCTACTTTTACTCCTGTCTCATACTTCAATCTGAGCAAGCGCGGGTTTCTTAGCATACAGACGTCCGAATTTCTCGTCGAAAACCAGCCCGTCGAGGATCTTGACGAGCCAAATCAGACTACCGTCGAGGAAATAGAGAACTTGCTCTCTTTTTGGCTCAACGAGGTTCTCGACAGTTTCCTCGACGAAAATGTACACACGACCGGTTTCCTCGGCAAAAAAATATCTCCCAGCAAGGTTCTTGCTGGTTTTTGCCGACAAACTTGGTCGTGTGTACGAGGCCTGATGTTCATGTGAGGCCAAAGTGACCCTCTTAACGCAGTACAATTAAACATTCAAATATTGTTGTCACATGAGTGACTGGATCTGTCTCCTGTGTTTTCAATTATTCGCACCAATATTTTTGTGGTTGATTGATGTAGTCGTAATTCGCACAGTTTGCATGGAGGCAGAATCCCAAAAATGAAGACATGTTCTACAGAGCACTCAGCGTAACGCAAAAATATTGGCCTCCTGAAATACTGTACGTAAGTGACTATAATTGTGACATATATAAATAATTTCAAATATGAAATAAATAAATTATTTTCAAATTTTTCCTTCTCTGATGAGTATTGCTCAAGTCATACACACATAAGCCAGAGAATGGTAACTTAAAGGGGTTGTAAAGGTAAAAAAAAATTCCCCTAAATAGCTTCCTTTACCTTAGTGCAGTCCTCCTTCACTTACCGTATTTTCCGGCGTATAAGTCGACTTTCTGGATGCAAAAACATGCATCCAAAGTCGGGGGTCGTCTTATACGCCGGGTACAGTCTCAGTACTCACTTTTTTTCCCCAGCGCTGACAGTCTAACATGCTACGATCGCGAGCTTGAATGATTTCAAAGCCGCGCCTTCACTGCAGAGTGTTCTGTGATAGGAGGAACAAAAATCTTCCCAGCAGCGCCTCTGTTCTTTGTTCCTCATATCACAGATGCCTTCTCATCCTCGGACGAGATGAGAAGACGTCCGTGATAGGCGGAAAACATAACAGAGGCGCTGCTGGGAAGATTTTTGTTCCTCCTATCACAGAACACTCTGCAGTGAAGGCGCGGCTTTGAAATCATTCACGCTCGCGATCGCAGCATGTTAGACTGTCAGCGCTGGGGAAAAAAAGTGAGTGTTATTGCACTGGGGGGGGGGGGCAACAAGTTCAGGCACAGTGGGGGCAAGTGATGGCAATGTGGGGGCATGTAATGGCACAATGGCAATGTGAGGGGCAAGTGATGGCAATGTGGGGGCATGTAATGGCACAATGGCAATGTGGGGACATGTAATGGCACAGTGGCAATGTGGGGGCATGTAATGGCACAGTGGCAATGTGGGGGCATGTAATGGCACAATGGCAATGTGGGGGCATGTAATGGCACAATGGCAATGTGGGGGCATGTAATGGCACAGTGGCACAGTCTGGGCATGTAATGTAATGGCACAGTGAGTAATGTAATGGCACAGTGAGTAATGTAATGGCACAGTGAGATTTGAAAAAGCCCGTTTCTGTCAGCGGTTCTGGCTCCCCCTCAGCTTCCAGAAAGACTAGAAGGAAGGGGGTAGTCTTATACAGCGAGTATATCCCAAAATCAAAATTTTTCCTGGAAAAGTAGGGGGTCGTCTTATACGCCGGGTCGTATTATACGCCGGAAAATACGGTACCTCATCCTTCGATTTTGCTTTTAAATGTCCTTATTTCTTCTGAGAAATACTCACTTCCTGTTCTTCTGTCTGTAACTCCACACCGTAATGCAAGGCTTTCTCCCTGGTGTGGAGAAAGCCTCTTGAGGGGGGAGGGGACAAGCAGGAGTGTCAGGACACTCTCTACTTTGCAGATAGAGAAAGGAGCTGTGTGATAGCGTGCGTCCTGACCCTCCTGCTCGCCCCCTAAAGAGCCTTTCTCCACACCAGGGAGAAAGCCTTGCATTACTGTGTGTAGTTACAGACAGAAGAACAGGAAGTGAGTATTTCTCAGAAGAAATAAGGACATTTAAAAGCAAAATGGAAGGATGAGGTAAGTGAAGAAGGACTGCACTAAGGTAAAGGAAGCTATTTAGGGGATTTTTTTTTTTACCTTTACAACCTCTTTAAGATTTATTTTAACCACAAATCAATAATTAAAAGCATCTTACTTTAGGACTACTATTTAGAAGTTGTCATGAAGCACTAGCGTTTTCACAAACGCTTACATTGACATTAGGCTTTTTTGCGTCCCTCAGAAGCAGGCAACATACTGAAAAATGTAATAGAAAAAACATTAAGGCAAGTGGAACATTGGCCTGAGGCTATGCTTTGTGCTGGCATAACCCTGAAAACCCCTTAGGGGCACAAGGAAGACAGATACTTGAAGGTATAAACAGAATAAACTACAAGAGGGTGTATGTATGATATTCAATCCTAAGGTTAATAAAGGATAATACATCATACTCATAGTTTACCCTTATTTGGTATTTCAGTGCCTGCTCAGTGACAGGGTCAATAGCAAGTATGGGATATAACAAATGTGCTTGCTGAAAATTCTGGCGCAAGGTAATTAATTCAAAATGTAAAAACAGCTATTAAATGGAAAGGGATCTTCAAAGGAACATTTGGGTGCAATGCAAACAAACAGGGACCTAAGAGTCCGGCTGCCTTACTGCATATGAAAGACTACAGCACACCATAAATAACTTTACAAGATAAAGTCATGAAGTTAAGTATATTTATTTTACCCAGTAATGTCTCACATACCAGACAAAATAAATATTTTTCAACATGCATTAAAGCTATAGTGGCATTTATGGTGTGCCTGGTCATTTAATGTGTCATTAAAATGTTCCTTACATATTTATATTAAAAGGTACATTTTTTCCCTTATGTTCATCTACTAATTAGCAATAAAATGTGTTTTGAGGCCATAGGCTACATAGGTAGGATAAGCTGTAATTTCTTTAAAGCATGCAAAGTTTTTTTAAAAGGTGCCAAATTCTCAAGTAAAATGTTGTTAACCGTAAAAGAAAATAAATTCTGACTTATACATAATGCATGCAGTTTACAGCCATACAAGACACAATGCCCAGCATTCTCTTATGTTGGGTACAACATTTGGCTGTTTGCGCTATTTTTTATTTAATTCATTCTAAGGCACAGAGCAGAAATGAGTTAGGAAGTTGGATTAAAGTTGGACTCCAAGTAAAAAGCTTGTATTTCTCTGCCCATCCAGTCCTGAGATTTATATATTTTATCTATACAACACAGTTCTCTCCGGCAAGGTTCACTGTCACTGAACAATATAAGGAAAAGGTAGCATACTGATAAGCTCCTCCTTTATAATTAAAACCAATCGACAAGGTATACTCTTACATATACCCAGTGAAGTGATCATCGTCAGGTGATACACAGAGATGAAACAAAGCCTTCTACATAAGTCGTACCTGTTTATCTGCAGCACTCTTTTCTCCACAGCCATTCAAAGTACAGAATTTAGACACCATTTCTGTACTCCAGAAGGCAGGGAGCGGTATCTGACACAAACACTGTACAGTACAGTGCAGGGAGCTGAGTGTAATCTGAGACCTCAGTGGAGGGAATTGATGCACCCTCCTCTACACCGTTTCATAGGGAAACATGCACAGCTAAGGCTGTCAATCACCTGCTGTGTGCTGAAGGGGGGGGGGGGGGGCAAGGCTATTTCCTGGGGTTGTCTGGTATCTGCATAGACTGTCAGAATGCAGAGAAATTACAGCAGACAGAAATCACACTAAGTCGGGGGTCGGCAACCCGTCTATCATGGGCTAACTGTTGACCGTGCACAGGTGAACGGTAGACTGCGAACAGGTCTGCACTGCCGACCCCCACCTTTTCTACTTGTAGGTACCGGACTGGTTCTCTCTCCATCACTAGCCGTGCCTTTGGTGGTTCTCTCTCCACGACCCCTGCCTCGGCATCCACCACTGTCATAAGTGAACAGCGAGGAGCGAGAGCCAGCACAGCTCAGGACAGAGGGCGGGAGGAGGAGCTAGCCAAGTTAAACCGCAGGTGATTGGTTGCTAGGTCCTAAGCAACCAATCACCAGCTTGTTAATATGAAAAGTAACCAGGTCAGCTCCCCCCACTGAGTAGTACATTCCCGTAGTACATTGCCGCCCCTCCTCCACCACACCCCGCTTAGTAGTACATTCCCCATACCCCCTCCCACCCTGCTTAGTAGCACCCCCTTGCTCAGTAGTACATTCTTTCCACTCAGTAGAGTATCTCCCTCCCTGCTTTGCAGCCGCAACTGGAATTGTACCCTCTGTCGTGCAATTAAGTGGGTCGCACTGCAACTGTTGCTCAATAAATAGGGGGTCAAAACAGGTGGTGAGGAGGAGATACAACGCCTCCTCACCGCCTGTTTCTTGCTGTATGAATAGTGATCGAAAAAAATATTGTGCTTCAGCAAGAAGGTCTTAATGAGGCAATAGACTTCTATGGGGCTTTGAGATGCTGCATAGCAAGATAAAAGCTATATGGGGTACAATTTCTGAAGTAAAAATACCGTATTTATCGGCGTATAACACGCTCAGGTGTATCACAACCACCCTAACTTTAAGAGGGAAGTTTCAGGAAAAAAACTTTCCACAGCCCCCTGCGTATAACACGCAGGCACAGTTTACTCTCTATTTTGAGGGTAAGAAAGTGAGTGTTATATGCCAATAAATACAGTAAGTAAAGCAAAGCGAAGAAAAAACTCAACAGTGTGTACAGGACTGTAAGGCCCCGTACACACGACCGAACATGTCTGCTGAAACTGGTCCGCAGCCAGTTTCAGCAGACATGTTCGGTCGTGTGTAGGCCCCAGCGGACAGGATTCCAGCATACATTTGCCCGCCGGGCCTTTTTCCAGCGGGCAAATATTTCTGGACTTGTTTTAAAACAGCCCGCTGTAATCCTGTCCGCTCGGACATGTTCGGTCGTCTGTACAGACCTACCGTACATGTCCGAGCGCCCGCCATCCCTCGCATGCGTCGAATGACTTCGACGCATGCATGGAAGCATTGAACTGGCAGGGCCGCCCACGTCGCCGCGTCATCGTCGCGGCGACGGCACGGACATGCCCTGCGTATTGTTTACGCGCGGATTTCTGTATGATGGTGAGTACAGCCACCATACAGAAATCCCCGGGCAGACATGTACGGTGAAAACGGTCCGGCGGACCGGTTTCATCGTACATGTATGCTCGTCTGTACAAGGCATTAAGGTAACCATTTTATTTTGTGATGGATTTTAAAAAAGCATGTCAAATGCCATATATTCAAACAAGTGTAAACAAGGCCTAACCCTATATAAGTGACCAAAATTGCTAGCATACAGCATGTTACATAACCCAACAACAGAATACCGTTATTACTAATGTTGGTGGTAATTATATATGCAGTACATCAGCCTTGTGGATTTTTCCTGGGGAAATTTGAAAGGTCCAATAATATGGTAATTTATCATCTCCATCAATGTAATCAAGTAGGCAAGCTGTGGTGCCCAGCAATTGTAAAGTAATAAAATGCATGAATTATGCAAGAAACACAGCTTACAGGTAACGGGCCTACATACATTTGACATCAGTAAATACAGTGCTCAATTCTGTTTTTAATGCACGCCATCCTTTACTTTACTGCCACATCTGGCCTTTCCTCTCTTTTGCCTGTTTTGCCCGGATTGGCATTACCTTGTTTAATAGTAGAAGCTGTAACCTGTTATCTGCTGCTAGCTTAGATCACCCTGCACATAGCTTTACAAAATCAAATGTTCTAAATACAAAACATATAAAGTGTAGAATAAAAAAAGAACATTAAAGCCAAGGCAGCACTGAGAGTTTCCCCTTGCATCAGTGCCTCTTTACCTTTGAATTAGTGAAGCTCAAGCAACATGCAAGAGGTTTTGCATCTGCTATTCCTGTCATTTGACTTCACAGCGTTGCCTGAGGCAAGGGCTCACCTTGTCATGTTACAGATGTGCTTATGGTCAGCATCTGAGCCCAGTTTTAACTAACTGCACACTATGTACAAAAACAACAACTATGCACATTAGCTACACACTGTACAGAATGCATAGTACATTACACAACTGTTTAAATAGCAATCAAAATTCAAAATAATTTATTGAAAAAGTAGATACATATGCAAAGTGAATGTTAGCGAATAAGGTAAAGCTAACATTAAATACTCAATCACATGTACGGTAATTAAGAAAAAAAAATTCTGGCACGATTGGGTGATTAAAGGTAATAGAGGGAAGCAACGTGTACATTCCCTTTTACTTTACCTACGTAACCACCCCTAAAGTGTCATATAAAATGTATTAAGGCCCCGTACACACGTCCGAGGAACTCGACGGGCAAAACACATCGTTTTGCTTGTCGCGTTCCTTGTGAAGCCCCGGGGATCTCGGCGAGCCAAGTTTCCCCATTGACTAACAAGGAAATAGAGAACATGTTCTCTATTTGGCTGGACGAGATCCTCGTCGGCATCCTCGGCCAAAAGTGGACACACGACCGGGTTTCTCGGCAGAATGCGGCTCCGATCGAGTTTCTGGCTGAATTCTGCCGAGAAACTCGGTCGTGTGTACGGGGCCTCACACTCTAAAATTTGGCATTTCTTCTATTATCATTAAAAATAAAATACAACAATGAAATAATTAAACAAAAAGAAACTTACTTATATGTGGTTGATTGTTGAGCACCAGAAAGAACCTACAACACAAACAAAGAAAGAAAATTTAATGATTAGAAAAAAAAACAGAACATTTTTGCAAGTTGTTGACTGAAGACATGCCTGCTAGGTTCTGTATCATTATCAGAATAAATCCATATAGAAAAACAGCATCAAGTAAAGGGTAAAAAAAAAACTATATTTGATTATGATTCCTGGCTGGTCTAATGTTGCTGATTTTGTGATATATCTTGTTTTCTCAATCAGATATTTCTTGTGCTCAAAGATCATGTATCTTATTTGCTTGTATTACCCTCCAGCCTGCTGCACACTGATAAAGCAGAATCTTAAAGAAATAATTGAACTCTGATCCTTAACAATGCCTCGAAATTTAGTTTAATTTAGTTTCAGAGCATGTTCTTCTTCACTGCAAGCCATGTTTGATGGGAGGAGCTTCACCAGAAGGTCACATGCTAGTGATATTCAATTTAGAATTGTTTGGCTTGGCAGCAGTGGCAGCCCATCCATACGGGGTGTAGGGGTGCCGCCCCCTAATCCACATGCAGGGATGGACACTTGGATTCTATTTTTTTTTTTTTTAGGAAGCACAAAATTGACTTAAAAAAAGTGTGGGCTTGGGGTGCAGAGCACTATACCCTAAGCGCACACAGTTGTGTGACAATAGTAAAGACCCGTCACCCAATTGGCCGAGAGGAGAAGCCTATTGGCTGCCAAGGAGGAGGGAGGAGACGCAAGGTAGGCCGCTCTGAAGCCCAGGAGGAGGAGACGCCGCCACTGGTTGTCAGTCTTCTGCAGAGAGTGAGCAACACTCATCAGTCTGCACTGGCATGCAGACCGCTGCTGCTAATGCCCATTGACTCTCTTGACATGATGGGAAGCACAGCCACTTAGTGGTTAGCATTTACTGTATGCCTTGCAGCACTAGTCTCCCTGGTTCAAAACCTGGTCAGGACACTATTTGAATAGAGTTTGCATGTTCTCCCTATACTTGTGTGGGGTTTCTCCCACACTTCAAAGATATATCAATAAGTTTAAAGTGGTTCTAAAGGCTGGAGGCTTTTTACCTTTATGCATAGAGGTAAAAAACTTTCTGTGCGCAGCCCCCCAATACTTTCCTGAGCCCGATCTTGTCCTAGCGATGTGCACAAGAGCAGTTGCTACCTCCCCATTGGCTGAGACACAGCAGCAGGAGTCATTGGCTCCCGCTGATGTCAATAACAGCCAGTAAGGAGGGAGAAGGGGTGGGGCTGAGCCCCATTTTTTGTGTCAGTGGAGCAGAGCAGGGCAAGAGAGCCTCCAAAGCAAGCAGCTTACTCAGCAGGGGGGGCCAGAGCGCCGACGGGGACCCGAGAAGTGGAGGATAAGGCTGGTACCAGGCAAAATCATTGCATAAAGCAGGTATAGCAAGTATAACATGTTTGTTATTTGTTTTTTTATATTTTTCCTTTAGTTTCACTTTAACTAGCCCCTAGTGTATGTGTGTGAGTTTGCATGCATGTGAGATAGGACAGGGCTACATAAATTGTCTGTACTATATAAACACCTGTAATAAATAAACAATGAAGCCTGTTTGTAGTGTTGGAGACTACAGAAAAGTGTTAATGATGACCAAGCTGCTGATAAGCAAGCCTGGATGATACAGGAGGACCTGGGAGAGCAGCTGCTGCCATGGTAATAGACAGCAGTTATCATAGCCACAGCTGCAAGAAGAGGGTGAAGAGAACGCTAAAAGCTACATTTCCAGAAAAAATACACCAAATAAGTTAAATAATTCAATTAAAAATGTGAAGCTGGCGCTGGGTTTTATTAAGGCTGCACAAAGATAAACACACTGCATCAGTATATCTCTACTATTCAAATGAAATGTAAACCTGGTCATACACATGTCATACACATTCGCTTAAATTACTTCAAAATTGTGTTTCCTTGACACTTTTTATTTTGTAATGAATGGAATTTTCTGGTCAAAATCTACATTTATTGTTGGAAATTTGTTTTTTCGTAAAAAGAAATTCCATCCTGATCCATCAAATTTTCTCAATATTGCAGTTGAAAACAAATGCCGATTTGACCCCACTATACAAATGAAAATCAAACAATGGCCAGCTTAAGACGGACATTAAACTTTTCAAATAGTACATATAACCTAACCCAGTGTTTCTCAACCTTTTTTTGAGTCAAGGCACCCTTTAAAATCTCGAGCCTCCTCATTCTAAAAGGTAAAAAAAACTAAACTAATAGTTTTACATAACGCAGAAGCATCCATACACTTGGGTCACCCAAAATGAAAGTGATTAATTCCCCCACCTTTGCACATTGGTACCAACAAGTATAGTGTTTCTTTTCTCCCCAGTTACTCACCCTAAGGCCTCGTACACACGGGCAAGAATCTTGTCAGGAAAAAAACGTTGTTTTTCCCAACAAGATTCTTGGCAAGAATCTCTTGCCGCCCGAGTATACACACAGACCTTTCAAAAGAACCGTGGTTCTCTTGAAAGGCAAAAACGCGGTGACGTCTTTGCGTACGACGAGCATGCGCTCGTCACATTCGATGCCATCGCCGCCATCTTGCTTCACCCTACCTATGCCGTGGAAGCTAATGCGCATGCGTCAAAGTCATTTCGAGCATGCGCGGGTTTCCACGGCGACAGGTAAGTATACACACTCTCAGGTTTCTTGTCGGGAAACAGACCGACAATAATCTTGACGAGAAAACAGAGAGCAGGATCTCTATTTTTCTCGTCGAGATTCTGGCCAGATTTCCAGATGAGAAACCTGAAAGCCTCGTAAACACCTTCGGCAAGAAAGCTCTGCCAGCAGTTTTCTTGCTGGTTCTTGCTGGGAAAACCGAGTGTGTGTACGAGGCTTCACTCAGCTAAAGTGACCCCAGTCCTGACAGGGAAGGGCCAAACACGGATGCTGTGTCGGTGTCTGACATTCTCCATATTAACCACTTAAGGACCACCCACTGTATATATACGTCCTCTTTTTAAACATGGATATCTCAGTAACGGCAGCAGCTGCTGCCACAACTGAGATATCCATGTTTTCAGTGGGCAGTCCGGTAAACGATAACGGCGGTCTCCGCGGCGGATTCGCCGCGAGATCGCCGTTATCGGTGGCGGGAGAGGGGCCCCCCCCCCTCCCGCCGCTTTTCCGCGCCCTCCGCCGCTTACCGGAGCCGTCGGTAGCGGCGGAGGAGATCCGATGCTGCCGCCTGGAGAGTGAGGACTTGAGTGAGGGCAAGATGGCCCCCACCCGTCCTCATAGCTCTGCTGGGCGGAAGTGACGTCAAAACGTCAGTCCCGCCCAGCCTCTTAAAGAGACAATTTTTTTTCTGTCATTTTTTTAAATGACAAATTTTCCTTTTTTTTTTTTTTTTTTGCATTTAAGCCTAAATATGAGATCTGAGGTCTTTTTGACCCCAGATCTCATATTTAAGAGGACCTGTCATGCTTTTTTCTATTACAAGGGATGTTTACATTCCTTGTAATAGGAATAAAAGTGATCATTTTTTTTTTTTTTTATATTTTAGTGTAAAAAATAATAAAATCAATAAAATTAAATAAGAAAACAAAAAAAAAAATTTTTTAAAGCGCCCCGTCCTGACGAGCTCGCGCGCAGAAGCGAACGCATACGCAAGTAGCGCCCGCATATGAAAACGGTGTTCAAATCACACAAGTGAGGTATCGCCGCGATCGTTAGAGCGAGAGCAATAATTATAGCCCTAGAGCTACTCTGTAGCTCAAAAAATGCAACTTATAGAATTTTTTAAACGTCGCCTATCTAGATTTTTAAGGGTAAAAGTTTGACGCCATGCCACGAGCGGGCGCAATTTTAAAGCGTGACATGTTGGGTATCATTTTACTCGGCGTAACATTATCTTTCACAATATATAAAAAAATTGGGCCAAATTTATTGTTGTCTTATTTTTTAATTCAAAAAAGTAAATTTTTTCCAAAAAAAGTGCGCTTGTAAGACTGCTGCGCAAATACGGTGTGACAAAAAGTATTGCGATGACCGCCATTTTATTCTCTAGGGTGTTAGAAAAAAAAAAAATATAATGTTTGGGGGTTTTAAGTAATTTTCTAGCAGAAAAAAATGTTTTAGTCTTGCAAACACCAAATCTGAAAAACACCTGTGGTCTTTAAGTGGTTAACTGATGACATCATTGCTTGTTAGAATTCCAGTGGCTGGCACATTCAGTGCCCAAGGTTGTAATGCTGCACAGGGCTAAAAAAAATGCGGCTTTATGTAACAAAAGAGCAAACTTGATCCACTCGCTGGCTTATTGACAATTTTTGACCAATTTGTGGCAAGTTTTAGGCATTTTTCTAAGGCACCCCTGAAGAACCCAGAAAGCACCCCAGGGTGCCATGGTTAAAAAAAGCTGAACCTATCTTCTAGTTCTAGTTTTACAGACTCTAGAAGATTTATCTGTTCAAAGTGAAATCTTCAAATCTAGATGGTAGCTATGCTCCGTCCAAACAAATGTCTGCAATTAATGTTGGGATGTTTGCATAGCATAGACTCATTTCCCATGTGGTAAAAAATACAGTTCAAATAAGTTCCATTATGTGAAACAAGGAGCTGTTATGGAAGCAGAGAATTAATACCTATAATTCATTTTCCAGAAGCTCAGAATGTAAATGAGGTAATTAGTATTTTCCAAGGAGATTGGAGAAAATCTGGGGGTAATGGGAATACATTTCATTCTCCTTGTCCCTTTATATACAAGGAGAGGATTTCCAGATAGGTGCCATCATGGAGAACCAACAGAAAATGTATCATCTATGGCAAGGTAAAGACTCCTATTGACTGTTATCGGTTTCTTCATATTGTGCATTGCTCCTGGCTTCACTGGATAGGGTTGACAGGTCTATACTGTATAAGAATACATTTTATAACCCTTTAGATGGCAGCTAGAAGGCCTTCTTGCTTTATGGGCTTCAACAGAAGTATTTCAGAAAAAGATCAGTAGAGTTGCTAAACATAACAATGATTTAAATGTGTAACCTGCTTAAGAAAAATGACATATGGCTAGAGTTGAGCGAACTCCGATCCCGGAACCAAACTTTTTCCAATTATTCTGGTTCGGGTCCGGGTTCGGGAAAAACCCAAAGTCCGTACTGAACCCGAACTTTACAGTTCGGGTTCAGTACGGACTTTGGGTTTTTCCCGAACCCAGACCCGAACCTGAATAATTGGAAAAAGTTTGGTTCCGGGATCGGAGTTCGGGAAAAAAATGCGCGGAGGTCTCCGCAAATTCAATAACCAGACCCTTTAGGTCTGGTATGGATATTAAGGGGAACCCCGCCGTCAATTTAAAAAAACAATGACGTGCGGTTCCCCCTAAATATCCATAACCAGACCCTTCAGGTCTGGTATGGATATTAAGGGGAACCCCGCCGTCAATTTAAAAAAAAATGACGTGCGGTTCCCCCTATATATCCATAACCAGACCCGTTATCCGAGCACGTTGACCTGGCCGGCCGCAGAAAAGAGGGGGGGACAGAGTATATGCCCTATACTAAGGAATAGGGCTTTCCCAGTGACGTAGCACAGTGTGTGTCAGAGGGGGACGGGGTCACGTGACGCGTGGCCCGCCTCCCCTATAAAAGAAACGTCAAGCTCCGGAGCGTCATTCGCGGAGCTGTGCTCTGAATGGACGGATCTGCTCATCGCTGGACCAATCGTGGGCGAGAACACCCGTACACCCGTCGATGGAGAACTAACTCGCCGCTGGATACAAGACAACGATGGATCAGGGAGCAGCATGGATCGTCTATTTTCACCGCTGGATTTTTATTTGGTTTAATTAATAAAGTATTTTGTTCAACGGTGTGTGTGTTTTTTTTTCAGACAACTACTATTTTCACTTCCTTCGTGAAATGGTAGGGGTACAGTGTACCCCATTACCATTTCACATGGGGGGGGTCAGGATCTGGGGGTCTTCCAGATTCTGATAAGCCTCCCGCCCGCATACCCCCACAACCACAAGGGTTGTGGGGATGAGACCCTTGTCCCCATCAACATGGGGACATCCTCCCCATGTTGAGGGCATGTGGCCTGGTGCGGTTCAGGAGAGGGGGGGCGCAACTCTGTACCCCCCTCTTTTCTGCGGCCGGCCAGGTCAACGTGCTCGGATAACGGGTCTGGTGTGGATTTTAGGGGGAACTCCACGCCATTTTTTTTTTAAATTTGGGGTGGAGTTCCCCTTAAAATCCACACCAGACCTGAAGGGTCTGGTTATGGATATTTAGGGGGAACCGCACGTCATTTTTTTTTAAATTGACGGCGGGGTTCCCCTTAATATCCATACCAGACCTAAAGGGTCTGGTTATTGAATTTGTGGGGACCTCCGCGCATTTTTTTTTTCTAAAAGTCCGTGTCCCATTGAGTACAATGGGGTTCGGAGTTCGGGTCCTTTTTTTTTAAAGTTCGGGTTCGGACCCGAACCCGAACATCCAGGTGTCCGCTCAACTCTACATATGGCACTTTTTTTTGACATGGGTCACACCTCTACTTTCTTTTCCTTTAGTTATAGCCATCTAGTGCCTTTTCAGGATGGATGAGGTAAATACATAGTGACTAGCCATAAGAATATTACTGTCATGCAGAATGCTATCACATGCATGAGTTAGCATAGAAGCCAAATGAAATAAAAAGTTTAATCCACATATGTACCTAAAAGAGGCACATGGGAATCATAAAAGGTACATTGTATTACCAGAAATTTCTTATTTTTTTTGTATTTCTATGATTAATGCACAGTTGTTGTTTTTTTATACATTTATCAATGGTAATACTTATGAAAGTCACATATGCCAATCTACTAATAAACAGGATGAACATTAACCCTTGATTTATTCTCTGTGATCTGATTTAATGTCCAGGGATTTTTACTGCTGATGTATTTTAACAGCAGCTGTAAAGTGATCAGAGCCAAAAGTGTTGTTTCCTGCTCATGGCAAAAACCTCTTCCAACATCAAGCAGAAAAATGAATACACATGGAAGGAAACTTAAACACAACCAAATGAAAAAGGGACAAAGGCGAGCAAGCGTCCTCTGTGTCACATTGCCATTTGTTGACTTTGTGGTGCTTGTCAGAGATTGGAGCTGAATACGGTGCACAGCGCAGGAAAGACAATTCCGCAGTAACATGATCCCACAATGGAAAGCCATCATGATAAGGGATCCAGCTGGTTCCCTGTTTAATTTGGGCACAAATCAGCTTGCTGTATTTTGAGTCTATAAAAATAAGTGTGCTGCCTTTACCTATCCAAAAGAGCCTTTAGAAATATTTATCTTCATTCGATCAGAAGCACATCTCCAAGTCCGGCCAACCTAATACTGCACACAGTGAAATGCAAAACACACATTGGTCTTCACTGGGAACATGTGGATAGTAACAAACCTACACAACGGATTTATATAAGGCATCACATGTCAGTAAATTTAAAACCTTAACATGTTTTACATGACAGAAAGTATGTATTTAAACTCTTCCTTGCCAGAATGAAAGCACATGTATACCCACCCCCTTTTTTTCAGTTTTGGATAAAATAGGGGCAGGTTTAAACTTCTGAGGCCTCGTACACACGACCGAGTTTCTCGGCAAAAACCAGCAAGAACCTTGCTGGGAGATATTTTTTTGCCGAGGAAACCGGTCGTGTGTACATTTTCGTTGAGGAAACTGTCGAGAAACTCGACGAGCCAAAAAGAGAGCAAGTTCTCTATTTTCTCAACGGGAGTCTGATTTGGCTCGTCGAGTTCCTGGTCGGGCTGGTTTTCAACGAGAAACTCGGACGTCTGTATGCTAAGAAACCCGCGCTTGCTCAGATTAAAGTATGAGACGGGAGTAAAAGTAGCATTTGTAATGGAGATAACACATTTTTAACCACTAGCCGGCCGCGCACCGTCATTATACGGCGGCAGGTCGGCTCTCCTGGGCGAGAGCCCGTAGCTATACGTCCGCTCTTCGAGCGGCCACTAGGGGCCGCTCGCCCCCGACTCCCATGCGTGTGCCCGGCAGGCGCGATCGCCGCCGGGCACACGCGATCGCTCGTTACAGAGCGGGGACCGGGAGCTGTGTGTGTAAACACACAGCTCCCGGTCCTGTCAGCAGGGGAAATGCTGATCTTCTATTCATACAACATATGAACAGAGGATCAGTGTTTCCCCTAGTGAGGCCACCCCCCCCCCCACAGTAAGATAACACACAGGGACATACTTAACCCCTTCCCCGCCCCCTAGTGTTAACCCCTTCACTGCCAGTGGCATTTTTATAGTAATCCAATGCATTTTTATAGCACTGATCGCTATAAAAATGCCAATGGTCCCAAAAATGTGTCAAAAGTGTCCGCCATAATGTCGCAGTACCGAAAAAAAAACGCTGATTGCCGCCATTACTAGTAAAAAAAATATATTAATAAAAATGCCATACAAATACCCCCTATTTTGTAAACGCTATAACTTTTGCGCAAACCAATCAATAAACGCTTATTGCGAATTTTTTTTACGTAAAATATGTAGAAGAATACGTATCGGCCTAAACTAAGGAAAAAAAATGTTTTTTTATATATTTTTGGGGGATATTTATGATAGCAAAAAGTAAAAAATATTCATTTTTTTCAAAATTGTCGCTCTATTTTTGTTTATAGCGCAAAAAATAAAAACCGCAGAGGTGATCAAATACCACCAAAAGAAAGCTCTATTTGTGGGAAAAAAGGGACGCCAATTTTATTTGAGAGCCACGTCGCACGACCGCGCAATTGTTAGTTAAAGCGTCGCAGTCCCGAATCGCAAAAAGTGCTCTGGTCTTTGACCAGCAATATGGTCCGGGGGTTAAGTGGTTAAAGCTGTAACAGACTGAAAAGTGCAAATGTCTCTTACCAAACTTTTATTTAACACGCAAACACATGAAATTAGCAAAAGCAGCCCCAAGAGTTTAGCCAGTGGAATCGAACTTCCCCTGCGGTTGTATGTGTTGTATGTCACCGCGTTTGAGAACGAGGAGATTTTGGCTTGACTGTGTGTACGCAAAGCAAGCTTGTCGAGTTCCTCGACAAGCCTAGCAAGGAACTCGACGAGGAACTCGATGTGTTTCGCCCGTTGAGTTTCTCGGTCGTGTGTACGGGGCCTGACAGTTGTTTTTTGCTTTCCGTGTCCCATTGGAGAGATTTCCCTTCACTTTCTGTCCTAGAGACACTGCAGGAGGGGATGTAAGGGGAATTTCTTTCTTAGTTGTCACTGGAAAAATGTTCCTATCGGAAGATTTACAATCAGCACTTGTTCCGGTGACAATTCAAAAACTGTGGTTGCTGTAATCCTTCCCCACTTCATCTAAAACTGCACCCCAGAAATAAAAAAAAAAGTTTGGACTATATTTTCCTTTTATAAAACTGCAAAATGATTATCTAACTACAATCACGGCCAAAAATATTGGCATCCCTGCATTTCTGTCAGAAAATGCACTTCTCCAAGAAAATTGTTGCAATTACAACGGGCATTTTCATGTTTATTTCTTTTGTGTGTATTGGTATGACACAAAAAAGCGGAGAAACAAAAAGCCAAATCTGACACATTCCATGCAAAACTCAATAAAATGGACTGAACACAATTATTGGCATCCTCAATTTAATATTTGGTAGCACACCTCTTGGAAAAAATAACTTAAATCAATAGCTTCCTGTAACCATCAATGAGTTTCTTAGACCTCTCTACACTATTTTTTTTCGACAACTGCTCCAAGTCTCTCAGATTGGAAGGGTTCCCTTTTCCCAACTGCTTTTGAGATCTCTCCATAGGTGCCCTATAGCAGTGATCATTAACCCTGTCCTCAGGGCCCACTAACAGGCCAGATTTTATGTATTACCTTGGGGAGATGCACACTATAATACTGCAATCGCTAAGCAACAAATTATATCACCTGTGATGTATTTCAGTTATCTTGCAAACCTGGCCTGTTAGTGGGCCCTGAGGACAGGGTTGATGATGACCACTGCCCTATGGGATTTATATCTGGACCACTGGTGTGCGCAGTCTATTGCATTAGGGCGTGCACCCCAGAAAACAAACACACATGCGTGTATCAGAAGAGTGTATATGTGTCAGTAAAGCAAAGATTGATGCCAGAAGGGCAGTGTATGGTATCAGTATTTTTTTTTTACAATATGATTTTTCATTCATTTTTAAAAAAATTATTTGAGGGGCCCCATTATGGGGCTTTGGTGAAATATCAAGGGTCTAAACAGACCCCTGATGTCTCACTTTTGAGACAGAGAAAGAAACCGAGGACAGAGATTCTTCAGTCTCTTTCTCTGCAGCCTGCAGTAAACATTATTTACTACGATTAAGTTAAGAATGAAGACAGGAGCGATTAGTACAGTTTATTTAGAAAAGGAAGGATGGTTAATTACATATTTACCAGCCCCTTCCCCGCTCCTGAGAGGAGAGGAGGGAAGCTGGCAGCACTGCAGGGGGAGACGGGAAGCAGGGGCAATCTGCACCACACAGGTTGATTAGGGTGTGCCCAGGCACACCCTGTGCGCATGCCTATGATCTGGACTCATTGCTGCCCAGTTCAGTACTCTCCAGCTCTTTGTCCTAAACCATTTCTGTGTGCTTTTTGACACGTGCTTTGGGTCATTGTCCTGCTGAAACACCCATGACCTCTGACGGAGACTCAACTTTCTGACACTGGGCCCTACATTGCACACCACAGAATTCTTTGGTAGTGTTCAGATTTCATAACGCCATGCACACGGTCAATACATCCAGTGCCTGAACCAGCAAACATCAATGAACCTCCACATGTTTGACTGTAGGGACTGTATTCTTTTCTTTAAAGGCCTCATTTCTTTTGAAACCAATAGAATAACGGGCTTTACCAAAAAACTGTAATTTTGTTTCGTCTGTCCAAAGTACATTCTCCCAAAAGGATTTTGGCTTCCTCAGGTAAGTTTTGGCAAACTCTTTGATCCACTTTTCTTTTTTGCCCATGTCCAGGGACGTTAGCTACAGTGCCATGGGCTGTAAATTTCTTAACCATGTTGCACACAGTAGACACAGGAAAATGAAGATCTCTGGAGATCGACTTGTAACCTTGAGATTGTCCATGCTTTTCCACAATTTTTGTTCTCAAATTCTAAGGCCCCGTACACACGTCCGAGGAACTCAACGGGCAAAACTCATCGTTTTGCTCGTCGAGTTCTGTGTGAAGCCGCCGAGGATCTCGGCAAGCCAACTTTCCTCATTGAACAACGAGGAAATAGAGAACATGTTCTCTATTTGGCTCGACGAGGAACTCGTCTGCTTCCTCGGCCGAACGTGTACACACGCTGGGTTTCTCGGCAGAATTCAGCTCCGATCGAGTTTCTGGCTGAATTCTGCCAAGAAACTCGGTCGTGTGTACGCGGCCTGAGACAATTCTTTGCTGCTCTTTCTCTTCTCCATGCTCTGTGTGGCACACAGAGACACACAACAGAAAGGTTGAGTACATTTTTCACCATTTTAACTGGTTACTGGAGTGATTTCTATATTGTCAGCACGTTAATTAATACAGGTGAGTTTAATTACAAATTACAGAAGCATCACAAACTTGGAACGCAATTATGTCTTACAATTTTGAGAAGGTGCCAATAATTTTGTTGTGCGTGGAATGTGTAAGATTTGGCTTTTTGTTTCTCCACTTTTTTTGTGTCATACTAATGCAAACAAAAGAAATAAACATGACAATGCCTAAACATTTATAATTGCAACAATTTTCTGGAAGAAGTGGTGCATTATTCGAAAAAAATATCTTTGGCCATGACTGTATAAAAGATGCCACAAATCTGTATGACATGTACCATATAAAATGTTACCAGAAATCTAAAGAGTTTTAGGATCCTCTCTTTCACAAGGGCCTAGTTAATGACTAATGATCCACGGTGGATTGCATTGTCAGCCACTATTGGCCCGCGGAACACGATTGACTTCTATGCACAGCTGCAGCAAATTTTGCACACTCCAGTTATAGTAAATCTCGCCTACTCTATCAAGTTATTATTAGTATCAAGCGAGGTGAAATCTCCCCAACATGACCCCAAACAGAGTTCAGAATCTTCTCAGAGCTTCTATGTCAACTAAGTAAATTCCATGAACCAATATTACATTCATATAAAGAGTTACAAAATTATTTAAAAATGTGAACTGCATGCTCAGGCATTGGCTAAATTTACTCCCTGCTTACCCTGCATGCATGCCCCAGCATTATTTTTTCTTTTCCCTCGCTCCTGCAATAAAACGCTTGTATTACTCCCTGTGACATTATCAACAAGCCTGTAAGATTCATGCAGGGCAATTGCTGGGAGCTCAGTTTTTTGGGCATGGAAAGGACTGGAAAAGGGAAATAGTCTAAGAGAAGGCTATTTAAAAAGAGGTTACCTCGTTACCTCCCCCCTCCAGAACCACATCTCCCAAGAGCCTTCTTGCTACACATAGTGAGTCAAGGCAGAGGCAATATATTGCTGGGAGAGAAATCAATGTATGCATGTAGAGCAGCCCTCAAAATTTACACTCGCCTGCTTGCATTATGCGAGTAAATTTTGAGGGCTAGCGAGTGTCTGGCTGGCTGCTTGGGAGCAGGGGGGGGGGGCAAGCGAGCAAGGAGAGGTTACCCAGGTAACCTCTTTTTAAACAGCCTTCTCTTAGACTATTTCCCTTTTCCAGTCCTTTCCCCAACCAATTTATAGATACATATGTCGGTTACAGCAACAAAACCCAACAGGGTACATGATCAATTATAGGTACCCTTAGTAATAACCTATAAAAGAAACAAACACTTGCTTTCCCCTGTCCCCCAATATTCCCCCTAGTTTGCATGCATGTAGAGTAGTAGGACAATTAGGGGACAGGAAGTGGTTGGGATTTTACTTCAGCAAAGACACTGCTTAACCTTTAAAGTGGATGTAAACCCAAATTTTAATTTTAATTTTTTTGATGTCACAATGTACAGTATAAGATTTCCTATCATCTGTCCCCAATCTTGCCACACACAGTTAATCCAGCTCTGAGCAATCCTTTTTTATTGTTCAGTGAGATAAAACGGACTTGCAGAGAAAAATCTTAGTCCATTCTGCCCCCTTGCTGTGAGTGACAGGTTATTTACATATCTCATGCAATAGCCTGGAGACAGGCATTATTTTTTAATTCCCACCCCCACTTCTTTTCTGAAGTCATGTGGATACTTTTCTGGATTTTCACTGGATGTTAGTGATCATAGCAGAATTTAGTGTGAGGCCTCGTACACACGACAGAGAAACTCGACGTGCTTGGCACGTCGAGTTCCTCGTCTCGTTTTGGGATGAAGCCGCCGAAGAGCTCGGCGGGCCGCCTTCTCCTATAGAACAACGCGGCCAACGAGAAAATAGAGAACATGTTCTCTATTTTCTCGTCGAGCTCCTCGGCGGCTCCATCGAGCCAAAACTGTACAGACGACAGAGATTCTCGGCAGAATCCGGGTTTTGACCGAGTTTCTCGGCGAATTCTGCCGAGAATCTCTGTCGTGTGTACGAGGCCTGAGGAATACACTGGAAAAATGCATGTTGACAAGGGGAGTGTAGAGGAGGGTGGGGAGTCTACTGACATCACGACTCCACCCACAGAGCTCCAGACAACAGATCCACCCACAGAATCTGTAGTTGTTCAGTTCTTATAACAGACAGAGGGGAGACATTTGACAGGTAAGGATACATGCCTCCTGATGTATATCCTTATAGATCAGCACTGTGGCAGTAGTTTAGAAAGTATGAGAGGGGGTTTACATCCACTTTAAGAGTTAAGAGCACACCAAATGTTTGCAAGATCCACAGATATTTTTCTGCACTTGTTGCATTCTTTAAATGATAAAACATGGAGACATTTGCAATTATTGCAAAGATGTACCGAATACAGGGTTGATTTAACTAAAGGCAAATAGCCTGTGCACTAGAAAGTGCAGTTGCTGCAGAGCTTAGTAAATGAACTAAAGCTTCACTTTGCAAAGAATACCTAATCACATGCAAGGTAAATAAGAAAATTGTTGCTTCCACACACTGTAATTAGATGATGGAAGTCAGCAGAACTTCATCACATTTACTAAGCTCTGGACCAACTGCATTTGTAGAGTGCAAGTGCAACTGCACCTGCAACGTGCAAGTATATTTGCCTCTAGTAAATTAACCCCTATGGGGGTAATCCACAAAAGGGATACGCCGTCGTATCCCTGTTTCTATCTATGCGACTGATTCACAGAATCAGTTACACATAGATATTCCTAAGATCCGGCAGGTGCAATTGTTTTACACTGTCGGATCTTAGGATGCAGTACCTCGGCCGCCACTGGGGGCATTTCTCGTCGAAATGCCGCGTCGGGTATGCAAATTAGCACTTACGGAGATCCACGAAGCTTTTACGCTTCGTTTTTTCTCCGTAAGTATTAGTTTGCTATCGTAAATTTAGGGCTGCTTTTACAAGGCCTAAACTGTTTACACCTTGTAAAAGCAGACCCTTCTACCCCGCGGCGCTGTCATTTTTTTTTTCCCGCCGCAACTCGTTTTTTTTTTTTTACGCCCATCGCGATTCTCAAAACCCGGGGGCAACGTAAAACCGTGCAAAGCACGTCGGGAAAATGACGTCGGGAGCATGCGCAGTACGTCCGGCGCGGGAGCGCGCCTAATTTAAATGGGACTCGCCCCATTAAATTAGGAAAGCCTTGCGCCGGACGGATTTAAGTTACACCGCTCAAAATTTCTAGGTAAGTGCTTTGTGGATCGGGCACTTAGGTAGAGATTTTGCGGCGGTGTAACTTAAATGCCAAAAGTTAAGTTACGCAGGGTTTTTGTGGATCAGGCCCTATGTTTTTATTGTGCCCTACCATATACTTTAAAGGTGTGTGGAGTAAAACAAACAATACACAATGATGTGTACTATTTTAGGACTAAATGGCTGTTTTTGTTGTCTTTGTTGTGCTATTTGTATTTTATGTGGTTACTAATGCTTTTCCTTGTCTTTTCCTGTTTATTTGTGGTTCTACGTGAAATTCCAGCCAACTATGCTGAAAGGCATGTAAGGCTTTTCATGGATTCTTTTTTTGTTTTGTTTTTTGTTTTGGGTAAAGGGTAGAAGCAGATTTAAAAAAAAAAAAAAATTGTCAGAATTGAAAGCTGTGATATACTACATGGCAATGTTAGCTTACATTTGAATGCTAACTTATGTAGAAGAGTTACTTTCAGTAAAGCGTCAGACTTACACTATTTCATATTAACACATAATAATTATAATAAATTAAAATACAAGCATATATTTAGTTATAACTATGTACAATACACACAATGTAATTTTTTAAAGAAACTGAAAAAGGCATACCCCATTTTAAGTACACAATGGGGTATATTTACTAAAGCTGGAAAGCGCAAAATCAGGCTCACTTCTTCATAGAAACCAATGAGCCTCCAGGTTTTATTACCAGGCTTAATTGAACAAGCTGGGGTTAGAAGCTCATTGGTTTCTATGCAGAAGTGAGCCTGATTTTGAGCTTCCCAGCTTTAATTGTGTACCTAAAAGTGGGGTATGCCTGCAGAGCACAAACATAGCATCCAGTTAGGTTTTCTTTAATACTCCCAATCACTGACCCAAATCATGCATGCATACCGTATTTATCGGCGTATACCGATAATAAAAGTAAAAATGTGCTTCCTGTTAGGTTAGACGTGACCGGAAGTGACGTGACACCCTGACCGTCCACCGGAAGTGCCGCTGTTTGGCGTTTTATTCGTTTTTCCAATGTAAGCACATTTTTACTTTTATTAAATTTTAAGTGCTTGCATACTTCACCATGAGAGCTTTTTATTTCTACATTTGCTCTTGATACACCTTGTGGCTATCCTGAGGAGTCGACTTCGCTGCGCCTGGACCGATACTGGTATTGGATACAGAGAACGCCCCTCGACTCTATCTCAGCACTGGGAAGATTCCGTGCAACACGAGTTACCCACTGTTTGGATTCTGTTCCAGTTTTGGGAGGATTTCGTTGATACGCATGACCTAGTGTCTGGAGGTAAGCGCTCTGTGAGCCCAGGCTAAGCAAAGAGTTATCAAGATTGTCCACATTGATGCCCGAAGTGCAGAAGTTTTGTTTATCACTGGCACACCAGATTGATTTATCCAAACTTTGATTTATATATTTGGACTTTTATTTTTGGATTTATTATCAGTTTTGGGTTATTTCACCAATTTTGAATTCACTGCATATCTTTATTGATTGTTATCAGTCCCCTATGGACTGTCTTTATATTCACTTTTAGATTTTTAGTTTTGCGCTCATCATTTTTTATTCAGAGCTTTACATATATTGTACATTTAAATAAGTCCCTTCCCTCAAAGAGCTTACAATAAAGGTCCCATCATCACATACAGAAGGGTCAAAAATGCATAAACAGTTCAACATGAAAAATATGTGCATAACAATGTTATTACTAGATTTATAGAAACATCAAAGGGTAGCTGTAAGTCATGCTTGAATTACACTATCACATTAGGTTCTCAAAGTGGTCACCAATAGCATCCAGACACTTGATTTTGGCAAACTACTGCATGAACAACATCGACTAGAGTTCCACAGGAACTCTCCTTGATGTTTCAATTTCTTCCTGTAATGCAGTCAGGGGGTAGGTGGTTTCCTATGGTACACGACATCCTTTAGTGTTCCCAGGCCCGGACTTACTCCCTTTGCCACCCCAAGGCCGGGTCCTTCAATGCCGCCCCCGCAGTACAGGAAGGACATTAGGCAGGACACTGAGAAGCAGGGGGGGGGGTGCTGCTGCTGAAAATTGCATTGAGAAGCGGGGGGGTGCTAACCTCCTCTTTCCCTAAGTTTTCTCTCCTCTCACCATCCGTGACATGACAGGGGGGAGCTCCCGAAATTAAAGTGAAAGTGGTGAAAGTGTCCTCTCCTCTCAGCCACAGTGCCGCCCCTGCACCCACTGCCGCCCCGAGGCCTGGCCTTGTTGGCCTTGTCTGGAATCCGGCCCTGAGTGTTCCCTATAGATATAAACCAAGTCCGGGGAACATAGAGGGAATTCAACAGCACCTCTATGTTGTATCCAATGCAGGATGTCACATCTCAGTAAGGTGGCGAGCCATTTTGCTGGAAGTAAAATTGCTCATTCGCATAAACCGCATGAATGACCAGTAACAGGATGACATCAACAATGGTGTGACTACTGACATCTTTAGGGGAAACATAAACTACACATAATTCAATTTGGATTTAGAAAAAGGGCATAGATAACTGTCAAAGTGTGTATACATTTTATGGGCCCATCTGTATATACATGCACATACTAAAGCAAATATAGAAGGGTGCCAATTAATCTACCAGCATGTCTTGTGGGGATATAGATAACAGGGGGTTCTCCTGAGCATTGTAAAATGGAATACTCTCTAAAGAGTATTCCAGTAAAACAGTCCCCTGCATGTTAGGGAAATCTCCATTTAAAGGAGTACTTGTTTTAGGCAGCTCCTTTTCCACTTTCATCACCACCTTCTGGTGAATCTGGTATTAAGTGCAAACCTGAGATGCAATGATTCTTTATGGGCATTACCAATTCTTTATAGTCTTCAGCCAATCATATATTTTAGTATACACTAGATTACCAAAAGTATTGGGACACCTGCCTTTACACGCACATGAACTTTAATGGCATCCCAGTCTTATTCCGTAGGGTTAAATATTGTGTTGGCCAACCCCTTGCAGCTATAACAGCTTCAACTCTTCTAGGAAGGCTGTCCACAAGGTTTAGGAGTGTGTCTATGGGAATGTTTGACAGCCTTACCAAAGAGTTGAAGCTGTTATAGCTGCAAGGGGTTGGCCAACTCAATATTGAACCCTACGGACTAAGACTGGGATGCCATTAAAGTTCATGTGTGTGTGTAAAGGCAGGTGTCTCAATACTTTTGGTAATATAGTGTATATAGATTCTACTGTTGTTAACTAAGGGCCAGATTCACAGAAGAGATACGCCGGAGTATCTACTGATACTCCGGCGTATTTTCAAATTTGCCGCGTCGTATCTTAATTTGTGATTCACAAAAAAGATATGACGGCTTTTGGCTAAGATCCGACAGGCTTACGGCTTCGTACACCTTCGGATCTTAGGCTGCAATACTTTGGCCGCCGCTGGGTGGAGTTTGCGTCGTTTTCCAGCGTCGGGTATGCAAATGAGCTTTTACGGCGATCCACGAAGGTTTTCGCGTTCGTTACGTCGTCGCTAGTAATTTTTTCCCGTCGCAAAGTTAAGCATGCTTTTACATGCCTTAACTTTAGACGAGCCATGTTAAAGTATGGCCGCCGTTCCCGCGTCGAATTTCCAAAAAAAATTTTGGCGTAAGATGTCCGGGAATACGAAAGTACGTTACGCACGTCGCTGTTCAAAAAAATGACGTCACTTTGCGCAAAGCACGGCGGGAATTTCAAAACGGAGCATGCGCAGTACGTCCGGCGCAGGAGCGCACCTTATTTAAATGGTACACGCCCCATTTGAATTAGGCGGGCTTGCGCCGGACGTCTTTACGTTACTCCACCGCAAGTTTATACTCAGGTGGTTTGTGAATCAGGCACTTACGAGGAAAACTTGCGGCGGTGTAACTTAAAGACGATACGTTACGCCGCCGCAGTTCTTTCTGAATGTGGCCCTAAGAATCTGTCAATTTATGGGCTCTGCTTTAAAAGGGGATGTCATTTTTGTGCACACCCTTTTAAAGGCAGATGTTGCCGATTTATCTCTATATTCCTGTAGAATTAATCCCAACCACAATGTAAGGGGATGGTAATATATTCAAGCTGAACACAAACTTGTAAAGTAAAAGAATGCAGACTGGTTAAAATCCAGTTAGCATATTGCACACCCATGTAAAGATATGTGATAGGCGGTATGGCATAAACCAATACAGACTGTAGCCATCACAAATGACCCGCGGTTCAGTCTCACTAGCCAGCCCAGCTTCTAATTTACTGACCATGACACACAGCTATTATTCATTCACAGTAAAAAGGCAACTACACAAAGCATGAAAAGCCCTTAACTAATGCAATCTAATGCAGATCATCTTCCAAGAACTGGTACGCACTTTTAGGTGGCTTACAAAGCAGAATGTAACAAGCTATTAACTTGAATAGATTCCCCACTTAGTGGTAAACATCTGCAGATCCTTTTTGTGTAATCATTCTCAGGACAGTTATGATCTCACTATACACACACAATTCAAATACTGATGGTCTAGTAAAGCTGGTTGACCAGTTTACAGATTTATAACAGGCTGCACATAAACAAATTAAAATAGAAATGGCAGACAAAGATACAACCAATCAAGTCTGCTTTCAATCACACTAAAAAACCTGTTGCGTCATACATTTGCCTTTTTTTGGTGAGTAAATTCACTGATACTTTTACAATGATCCGCATTGCCCAAACAACAGACAGATCTAGCCAAAAGAACAATTAGAGCAAAGGGTGCCAACATATGAATACTGGTAAAAAGGACGAGGCCCCAAACTGGAACCAATGTGTGGTCGGCAGAGGCGCCCATTAAATAGAAAGGTGCTTCCAAGTGGATTTTTCAGGAAGCTTGGTATATATTCATCTTAAAAACAGGTTGAAGCAACATCAATGTATTTGGTGGCACTTTGTAGTTAGATGACAGATGTCATTCCGCTGTGCAACGCTGTATCCTGGCCTAGGCCAACAAGGCCCAGGCCTAGGGCAGCACTTTGCAGGGGGGCAGCACAGAAAGAGTCCCCGCCGGCTACTGCCACACTGTTAGGCCCCGTACACACGACCGAGTTTCTCGGCAGAATTCAGCCAGAAACTCGATCAGAGCTGGATTCTGCCGAGAAACTCGGTCGTGTGTACACTTTTCACAGAGGAAGCCGACGACGAACTCGTCGGGCCAAATAGAGAACATGTTCTCTATTTCCTCGTTCAATGAGGAAAGTTGGCCCGCCGAGATCCTCGGCGGCTTCAACACAGAACTCGACGAGGAACTCGATGTGTTTGGCACGTCGAGTTCCTCGGACGTGTGTACGGGGCCTTAGTGTTACGCAAGCTGCTTCCAATTTTGACTGTCCTATCAGTCTGGACCACAACCATTCCTCACTGTGCTATATGTTTTCTGCTGCACCATTGGCACAGTTATATCGTCTCTGTCCTCTCCATAAAATGATCAGAAATTTGTGCTTGAAGTAGAACTATAGCACTTTTTTATAGTCAAACAGGAAGTGAGATAAAATCAAATTAAGGGAATCCATTGCCCCCCCCCCCCCAGGCTCTAAGAAATAGTCTCCCTACTCGAAAATTTCAGGGCTGGTCTTAAACAGAAAGTGGTGTGGCCTTGACAGGAAGGGGTGGGTCATATTTAAATTAGGGGGTGCACAGGTTTAGTCAGGCCTAGGGCAGCACAAAACCTAAATACACCACTGCCGCTGTGACAGGGCTGCAGTCGGGACTAGAGGAACTGTATCAACAAATGTGTGCCACCTGCTCCTTCTTTGCCCAACTCGCTCCCAGTGTCTTTTGACGGAGCTGCCAATACTCCACCAAAAAGTCAAACAATAACTGTAACAGACATTTACGGACAGTTGTAAACATCGATTCGTTTTACAAACTGTGTGTATATTTACAGACGGTTGGCAACCCTGCTTGACCCTAGGACAGGTATCCAGCAATCTTATGAATGCGAGTATATGCTTACTATACTTTTTGCTATACTTTTCACCAGGGCTTTTTTTCTCAAACAATAGGTGCTGGAACCCAACCATGACCCCCAAAAGCACCCCCCCCACACACACACACCCTCCAAATCACATCAAATAGTGGGTGTGGTCAGATTTCACAAACAGTAGAAGGGTCCTAAAGGAGCATTAAATACCAGGATTGCATTACATACAAAGTGCAGGGTCCAGGGGGGTTTACACACAAAGTGCAGAGCTGTCACTTGTAAACACAGAAACCTGACTTCTGTGCTTACAAGTGATTGTGGTGAGCAGGCACCAAAGTGTCTGAGCCAGAGGTGGTGAAACTGAGTTCCACCAAGTTCCCCCTGAAAAAAAAACCTGCTTTTCACATATGTACAGCTGAATACTGCTCTTAAAATGAACTCTCGTGTGGCTTTATATCCTTCTTTTTCTCATTTTCTCTGCTTCCCTGAAACACCACTGACTCATCATATGAATACTGCCAAGGATATGGCTAAAAAAGGAGATATTAGATTAAATGTTGACAGCACATTTACATAGGTGGCGGAATCATCTCTCCACCCAGTACACAAAACAGTACTGCAAATAGAAAACACCAATCCCCTGCACTTAAGAGAAGTGTACTGGCAAATATAAGTCCCAAGTCTTTCGCTGTTCACAGACTGGCACAGGCTTTGCTGCCCCCTACAGACTGGGGAGACCCAAAGAAAATGCTGAAAAACAAGGAACAGAGGGTGCGCCAGCCTAGCGCATTACCTTTGTGATGAACTTTATTGTGTTAAAAAATAGATATATACTCACAAACAACATCAGCAAATAGGCACAGCACATTACACTCAAAGCGATCTGGTCACCTAGACAAGTCTCGGACACTAGAAGACCCTCAGAAAGGCTAACGCTTTTCGAGGGGAGATACCCTCTTCCTCAGAGCCAATCTTAAAGCGGGGGTTCACCCTATAAAAAAAAATAAAAAATTTCCTCTAGCATAAAATTCGGCATAGTAGCGCGAGCTACAGTATGCCTGTATTTATTTTTTTAGCCCGGTACTCACTGTGCAATCGTATATTGAAGATTCCAACTCCCCGTGGGGAATGGGCGTTCCTATCCAGAGGGAAGGTGATTGACAGCCGGCTCTGGCACGACACGCTTCTCCGGAAATAGCCGAAATAGGACTTGGCCCTTCACGGCGCCTGCGCATAGTCTGTGCGCAGGCGCCGTATAGCGCCGTGAAGAGCCGAGACCTACTCCGGCTGTCTTCGGGGAGCGTGACGTGCCAGAGCCGGCCGTCAATCACCTTCCCTCTGGATAGGAACGCCCATTCCCCGCGGGGAGTCGGAATTTTCAATATACGATTGCACAGTGAGTACCGGGCTAAAAAAATAAATACAGGCATACTGTAGCTTGCGCTACTATGCCGAATTTTATGCTAAAATGTTGTTATGGAGGGTGAACCACCGCTTTAAGTGTTGCATAGATAGTCCATTTCATAGCACAAATGGGTCACATCCCATGCTTTTATCATGGAACACAATAAAGTTTATCACAAACGTAATGCGCTAGGATGGTGTGTCCTCTGTTCCTTGTTTTTCCCAAAACATTACTACCCATGCACCACACAGTAAGAGTCGGTTCACATAGCAGCGACACTACTTTGGGGGCGACTCTGCAAGTCGTCCTGAGGACGACTTCAGAGGCGATTTGCAAAACGACTTCTGTATAGAAGTCAATGCAGGTCGCCCCGAGCCGCCCCCGAAGTCGTACAGGAACCTTTTTCTAAGTCGGAGCGACTTGCGTCGCTCCTAATAGAACGGTTCCCATTGCATCGAATAGGACGCGACACGTCAGGGGGCTGAGCCCCCTGTCGTGTCGCCCCAGTGTGAACCGGGTCACAGTAATAGTGGAGGTGGTGAAACAGTGGAAAGAAACAGATGATGGGAGGTAAAGCAGTATGATAGTAATGAAGGGAAGCAATGCCTCGGGCAAAGAAATTAGTAAGAGATCCGACAACGCTTTAACCTTTGAACACATGCAAATAGGTATTTCTTGTAGTCATTTTTAAGATTTTGTTTTTAAAATATTTATTTCGGGTTTTTTCATTTTGATCTGCAGAATCTACATTTAAGATTTCCATTGTATTCTAACCTTTTAATGTAGAAGTGACAGCTCTCTAGATTTCTAGCAGAGACTTGAATTATTGAATTGTGGCTTATGACTTAGTAGAATTTTCCATACTGTAGTTGCATTACATAGTTCATTTGGTAGGAAAAAAAATTACTTCAAGTCTATCAAACAAAGTATAATTTAAATGTGGTCATTCTGAAAGAGAGAAGGGGGTGGGGGAGGCAAACCTCAACCGGCCGTGTTTCTGAAACAGAAAATGATTACAAAAAAGGCTGTGGGATTTGCAACAAAGCTTTAAACATTTTGGGGGTTGTTTAAGGACCTCAGTTACTGCCTTTCTCTGAGCTGGTTTAGTAAATTGTTTGGTATTTTAATAAAGATGTGATTAAATGTTAGTCAAAGTCCTACATACAATAACACCCAAACAACATAAAAGAAAAATGTGGTCTAACTAAAAAAAAGTTATTGCTTTGAAATACATATACCGTATTTTCCGGCGTATAAGATGACTGGGCGTATAAGACGACCCCCTAATTTTCCAGGAAAAATTTTGGTTTTGGGATATACTCAATGTATAAGACTACCCCCTTCTTACTAGTCTTTCTGGAAGCTGAGGGGGAGCCAGAACCGCTGATAGAAACAGGCTTTTTCAAATCTCACTGTGCCATTACATTACATTCCTCACTGTGCCATTACATTCCTTCCCCCGACTGTGCCATCACTTGCCCCCACTGTGCCATCACTTGCCCCTCACTGTGCCATCACTTGCCCCCTCACTGTGCCATCACTTGCCCCCTCTCTGTGCCATCACTTGCCCCCTCTCTGTGCCATCACTTGCCCCCTCTCTGTGCCATCACTTGCCCCCACTGTGCCTGAACTTGCCCCCACTGTGCCTGAACTTGCCCCCCCAGTGCCATCACTCACTTTTTTTTCAGGCGGTGTGGTGCGGTGACAGTCTCCGTGCTGCGCGCGTCAATGATTTAAAAGACGCACCTTCTCCTCAGACTGTCCTGTGTTAGGCGGAACACAAATCTTCCCAGCAGCGCCTCTGTTCTGTGTTCCGCCACACCCTGCTGGTCATCCACAAAATCTGGATACAGGGTTGGAGACCCAGTTCCACCCCAGACACTGTGGAATCTCCAAACTACAGAGCCCCATGTCAAAATACCAAAACCTGGAGAAAGCTGCAAAAGCAGTCTTTTCCAGTCCACATTTACACTCTGTAGTCTTGCACCTCGCAAATGTGCATACCCTGTGTCCAGCAAACTGTCCATTTTACCTTGACAGTAGCTCCTACTGTCACACTATTGAGAAGTGGCTTTGTCACCTTGGGCTAGCAAGTGTATTAAGACTACAGAACCCATCCTCCTCTCTTCGTCTCCATAATACAAAGGGGATATGTTCTGTAGTCAAAACGTACATCCTGATAACAGAATCGACAGGTATTTTTGCACCTATCAAACTATTATAATAAAATGCTTACAATCGTATATTTAAAAAAATTTTTTAGGCATAACATATACTTTCAATGAACAACGCTATGCTTGAATTAGGCACGCCAGAATATGCATATGTTATGCACAAAGCAGTATGTGTAGATCAATGAACAGTTTTGGGACCAAGCCACGTTTTTACCATCAGGAGGACTATTCCAGGCATAATTTTCCGGAAGACCACTCAGAGTATGTTCTTGGTAACTTGGAGACTTCGGATAAATATGAAGTAACAGTCATTTTCAATGAATATATTGAAACCACATGTACAAAATAACATATATCTAGTGCAGTCACCTCTCACAATCCTGGCATCAAGACGTTTCATTTTGAAAGAGATCACATCTCTTTAGCAACATAGGGAACAAGGAGTCCATAATGCTGTAACTCAAGGGAGTTTCAGTTTCTTGTACTGCAGTAAATGGAAATATTGTCAGTAGGGATTGATTACAAAGATCTAATGGCTTTGATCAATATCCAGTGTAGATCAATCCTCCTAACCACCCAGTTTGTAGTTCCATTTTAAATTACAAACATTTGTGCTGTTTGAGAAGTTTGTTTAAAAAGGGCCCACAATCTATAGAAGTTGATTTACTAAATAAGTTGTTCACTTTGTAAGGGATTTTGAGCTTAGCTTAATAAAGTCGGCTGACTTCCACCACCTAACCATGTGCAAGCAAAAGTACTTTTTTTCATATGCATGTGATTTGATATTCTTTGCAAAGTAGATTTTCACCACATTCACTAAACCAAGGGATCATTTTCATGCAAAGTGAAAATTGCCTTGCAAAGTATACAACCTATTTGCTGTTAGAAAATTAAAACCATAGTTTAAAGTGTAGATAAAAAAAAAGCGCATAGACATACACGGTTTGAATCCTGCTGAACCAGCTGAGATTCGAACTGTGTATGGGCAGGCTGAATGTACAACCAGCATGCTGGGTTTATGCTGCTATAGCAGCTAGCAAGAATCACTGTCTTCTCCCAACGGGGACGGCTACCCCCACCCGCCTCACCACCAGGAGAAGAAAATTGTGGATTCTCCTGTCAACCCAGGGTTGCAGGAAAAAAAAAACTGCACCGTGTATTGGCCAGCCTTAAGGCCCCGTACACACGTCCGAGGAACTCGACGGGCAAAACACATCGTTTTGCTCGTCGAGTTCCTTGTGAAGCCGCCGAGGATCTCCGCGAGTGGAAATTTCCCATTGAACAACGAGGAAATAGAGAACATGTTCTCGAGATCCTCGTCGGCTTCCTCGGCCAAAAGTGGACAGACGACCGAGTTTCTCGGCAGAATCCAGCTCCGATCGAGTTTTTGGCTGAATTCTGCCGAGAAACTCGGTCGTGTGTACGGGGCCTTACAGTCAGTAGGATGCATTGCTTGTGCCGATTCCTCTTCATTTAGTAGTCCATTCATGCCCCCCACCTCCACTGCTGCAATCTTTCTGTGTGGTGGGATTAATACAACTCATCAAGGCTAGCCCACTTATGCTCCAACAGCATCAAAGAAGGGATATTATAGCTAATATGAATGAAAAGTGATCTCTGAATTAAGGGTGGGCAATGATTGAAAGGTCCGCTTCCTCCAAATCATAGATTCTGTTACATTCATAGAAGCTGTAATATAGATCCTGGCTTCTGGGGCAACTGTGGTGAAGATGATGCTCAGATGCAAAATGGAACAGAGGTAGGTGGATAGCTGCGCTAACAGACAATAACATAATGCAGGTGCCCTAGGAGTGCCTCATGAGGGTGAGGCCTCGTACACACGAGATATTTTTTTGCCCAGGAAACCGGTCGTGTGTACAATTTCTTCTAGGAAACTGTCGAGAAACTCGACGAGCCAAAAAGAGAGCAAGTTCTCTATTTACTCTACGGGAATGGAGAAACTTGCCTTGTCGAGTTCTTCGACAGCCTAACAAGGAACTCGACGAGGAAAACGATGTGTTTCGCCCGTCGAGTTCCTCGGTCGTGTGTACGAGGCTTCAGGGGAGAAATACTTCCATGTAGGGGGGCCCTCTGCATGCTGTCTAACAACAACCAGACCTTTCTATGAACAGCACTGTTATCAGTACATATCAGGGAACATGATTAAAGATTCTGGTCTATTCTGAAGATCAGATACTGAAAATAATCCTTTGACGTGTCAAGGATATTTTTAGCCTGGCTCCATAATGAAAAGAGTTTTAGGGCCTTATTTATGGAACATTTCTCATTAATGTTATACATGTTTTTTTTTTTAAGTACAAAACAGAAAAGCCAAATTTCTATCACCAGATCACCGTGCAAGTACTAACTTATCTGATACAAATGGTTTCCAAAAAACATTCAGCGAGAAACACTGCGGTAATAAAATACAAGTTATAAATTAGGAGCAATGTGCTACAGGCCGCTTATGGATTCCCGTCCACTTCAAAACTTGAACAAAGTAACTTGCGTTACAAAAAAAAAAGCCTTTCTGTAAAACTCAGGGGGGAAAAAATCTGCATATGCCCAAATTATGTCAAGACATTTTACTAAAGTGGTAAAAAAGGAATTTGCCCTGCTTAAAACACAAAACAGCAAGACTACTTTCCCGAAAGACCACACTTAATGTTATGCTGAACAGTAGTGTCATTGAAGATGAGAAAGGTCTGGCTTTATCTGGGACAGTGTTGGAATTTGCATAGAGGGGATGGACTCTAGAAGGCACAATGGCTCCAGGTAATCTCTATACTGTATATAAGCTATTAGCGCCAGGAGAACAGTGCTGGTAGTTGTTGGCTCTGAGCCCCCAGCATAAAACGTGCTAAATAAGACAACTGCCCCCTGGGAAAATGTATGTCCTCTCTCCCATTTTTAAATATTTAAAAGCTTCAATTTATGATTTTATATCCTGGCTTAGTTCATCCCTGCATGAATAACCACTTCAATACTTCCCACTTTCACCCCCTTCCTGCTCATGCTAATTTTCAGCACTGTTGCACTTCAAAATGACAATTGCGCAGTCATGCAATGCTGTACCCAAACAAAGGGCCAGATCCACATACATGTAGAACGGCGCAGCATATCAGAGATACACTACGCCGCCGTACCTTACCTGGTGCATTTTCGAATCCTCAGCGAGTTTGCGCCGTAAGTTACGGCGGCGTAGTGTATTTCTGTCGGCGGATTTGAAATTGGGCGGGTTGGGGGTGGGTTTCATTTAAATGAAGCGCCGAATGAAATGCGCATGCGTCGTTCCTAAATTTCCCGCCGTGCATTGCGCTAAATGACGTCACAACATCGTCATTTTTTTAACTTACGTCCATCCCTATTCACGGACGACTTACGAGAAAAAAAAAAAATTTTGGCGCGGGAACGACGGCCATACTTTAACATGGCAAGTCTATCTATACGCCGCAAAATAGCAGCTTTAACTATACGACGGAAAAAGCAGACTAGAGACGACGTAAGAGAATGCGACGGCCGCGCGTACGTTCGTGGATCGCCGGAAAAAGCTCATTTGCATACCCGGCGCGTAAAACAACACGAACTCAAAAGTATTGCATCTGCGATCCGAAGGCGTACGAAGCCGTGCGCCTGTTGGATCAAACCCAGATGCCGTCGTATCTTGGTTTGAGGATTCAAACTAAAGATACGACACAGGAAATTTGAAAGTACGCCAGCGTATCAGTAGATACGCCGGCGTACTTGCTCTGTAGATCTGCCCCAAAATGTTTATATATTTTTTTTGAGATAGATATAGCTTTCTTTTGGTGGTATTTAATGACCACTGTGTTTTTGATTTTTTGCTAAAGAAATGAAAAAAAGACAGAAAACTTGTATTTTTGTAAATAAGTATTTTTTCTCCTTCACTGCTGTGCACTGATGAGGTGGCACTAATATGCAGTACTGATGGGCACTGATAAGCAGAACTAATGGACACTGATAGGTGGCACTGATGGGCAGCCTGTATGGGCACTGATGGGCATTACTGATAGGCACTGAAAGACAGCACTGATTGGTATCAATGATGGAAACTGATTGGCATCACAGGTGGGCACTGGCAGGCATCGCTGATGGGGCTGCACTTATAATCAATACATTGATTATCAGCACAAACCCCCCCCCCCCCCATCAGGAGAGCCGCTTATCAGCTCTCCTTTACTCATGCCCTGTCAGCACAAGTAGAGGAATGCTGATAACCGACACTTCCTATATACACTGTGATTGGACACAGCTGATCACGTGGTAAAGAGCCTACGTCACAGGCTCTTTACCTTGATTGCGCATGCGGTGTGTTCGCACCACCGATCGTTGCTCTGTGTGCCCATGAGGGAGCGAACAGCGGGTTGTTCTAAAGGACTTCATATGACATCCAGTCAGGACAATGGAGTCCCCACCCATCCATCATTCTACAATAGGCTGGTTGGAAAGGTGTTAAACATTTCTCTTACAGATTCAAAGGAGACATTTTGTTTTACTATGCTTTTGCATTTTGAGCAGTGTCATCATAGCTCCCAACTGTCCCTCATTTGGAAGGACTAACTATCTTTTGAGACCAAATCCCTCTGTCCCTCATGCAGCCTCAGATGTTTTTTCTGCGCTAAACTGTTTTATCTAACCTCTATATTACTGCATTTGTTCTTTTAGAAAGCCAATAGTATGGAAAATAGAGCTCAAAAGGCAATTGTGTGATTTAGTCAACAGTATTCTGCATATTAGATATTTGTGGTTTATGTAACTGGGGCCTGAGCTGTGGGAAGGACATGTCCTTTGCCTACATACCAAGTGCTAAACGGTGTTCCTCTTTGATAAATTGTTATGTTTAAAGTTATCTAAAGAAGAGGCCTACCAGGAGGGAGTCAATTTGTTTTTAAATTGAAATATACAATTGAAATACATATACTGTATGTTTACAGGCCAAATAATTCGTAATTGTACATAGATAACCTTGTGATTTCTTGGTTCATATACCCAAATGTTGCCTCTTCAGCATCATCATCCCTATCCATAAGTTGGTCCAGCAGGAAGGAACGCGGGCAGAATCTTACTGCCTAGCAGAGGTGAGGGCATCATAGGAACGGCTGGCCTGAATTACATATCCTTTGTTGGGTATATATCTAGGTTATGTATAAAATATTTATCTGATTCCCTGGAGTTCCACTTTAAAGTAGGCCCTATCTAAAACAGTAAATGTTGGTATCCTATATATATCAGTTGTATCCAGTGTTGGTGGAGATGTTTATATGGATTTTGTGGGTGCAGCTTGGACAGAATACACAACAGAAATCCATACTGGTTTTAATATCATGACAAGGGATGACGTTAAAACTACTCAAAAATATCTCAATCAATATATTGTGAAAACAAAACGGCTGTTAAAAAACAAGTCCAATTTATATTGGCACATTGAATTTCTCCAACAATATATCCAAGACAATACAAGCCTGATGGGTTGCTTAATCAAATTGGAGTTGATAGATTATGGATGCAAACATGGGGGATGTTTGCATCCATAATCCATGTTAGTCTGCTGTCCTTTGAACAGACTTCTATGTGTAAGTATATAACGCTACATTCTTTGTGAACCACTGGCACTACAAGTCACCATGTTTTACCTTTGACCCCTAGTGTTGTTGCTCATGACGTTCTTACCTTTTTATGAATTGATATTTTGTATAAAGTTTGATACATTCCCTTTTGTGGTTGCCACTTATCCAATGTGGCTATATTCATATGGAGATATTAATTATATGTATTTCTATTCATCTAGAGAATGTATTCAAGCTTCTGAAGAAGCAAACACTGACGAAACATGTTGAGCTACATCAGGCTGTTATGATCCACATCAAGTTCACTTGGATCCTATTACATCCTAAGCATTTATTTGCTCCAACATTGTTAAATTGGGGTCTATATGGCCTGTGTTCCACAACAATCCATAAACCTGATGTGATGATGGATTTGTATCCTGTGTCTTTATGAATGTTTTTATTACTTGTGTAGTTTAATAAAATACTGTATGTATTTTAACTTACTAGGTGCCTAAAAAGTCCACGTTTTCCTCCATTTTTTTCTGAATTCTAAATAAGAGCCACCAACAACATATTCACTTTGGGTGGATTAATATTCAAGTTCAAATGCACAAGTTTGTTTACTTATTGAATTCTTATGAAAAGAGGAAACTTTTACCATCTATACAGCAGCTTGAGTAAAAACTGCAGTGTATAGTAATTGTCTCATGCACTTTATAAGGGAAATGCCACCACCCACCCATTTTCATTTGTAGTTTTGTGCAGTTTAAGGTGAATTCTGCATAAAGCCCCCACTGGCTAGGGGGTGCAGCAAAGAAATCTACTTTAGTAGTAGGTGACATGTTCGATGACAGGTATGTAGGATGGTAGCAGTACAGCAGGTATTTGGCAACCTTTCTAGCTAGACTGGTCAGGGGATAGTGCTGTTTTAGTTAATAAATAAATTAAATAGTGTGGTGCTAAATTAATACAACATGATAAAAAAAATATACTGTACTTAAAGTGGTTGTAAACCTCATTCATTAAATTTTACCTAACCACATATATCTGTAATGTTTATTTATCTATCTTCAAAGCGCTAAGTGCTGTTTCTCTCTGGTGCTCTGTTACTCTGTTATTAGCATAATCCACGTCTGACACATGAGAATAACAGCAGCTGAAAATTTGTGTCGGGGAGGGAGCTTCGAGGGAGATAAGCAGGGAGCTTGTCTAACATCTGTGTATCTGAGGCTATTGCCTTCATTGGGTATATGTAAAGGTTTACAACCACTTTAAAGTGCATAACAAACTCTAATATAAATTAATAAGAAACATCTAAATTCATAAAGTGCAAAAATGTGAAATAAATGTAAATTTACATTTCATAAAAAATACACCAACCTAATAAAATGAGTGTGTTGAAAAAACAATATTTAAATCCTATAAATAAAAAAGAAGTCACAATTAATGAATTAAAAAAAATCTAAAAACAACAACAAAATAAGTAATTAGTGTGCAAAAATTTAAGGTTGTATAGTCCTATATCCAAGTGCAAGTGAATGCCACTCTAATCCCAAAAATATAAGCACTCAAAGAAACAGATAGTTGTTACAACCAAATGTTGATCACCACAGTGATATCACCTGTGATATAAGATACAGTTGGCTCCTTACCAGATAGTGTGGACCAAATTGAATTGTCAATAGTGCATTTTAAAAAAACAGGATGTATTTTGGTCACTCCTCATCTCTCATAGCGCATCTCATAGCGCAATATGTTAAAAAAATCTGCAGCTTTAATAACAGAACTGCACTTACATATTTTCCATAACAAAATAGCATTAAAAGATGCACAGAGCGGTTTCCTGAGCAGACAATCTCCAAACACTGGCGTTTTGGTAGCAAGCTTAAAAAGGCATCATGTGTAGACCCTGCCCAAATGCCGTTTTAGTGTATATGATAATTGATGTTGCTAATAAAATGTCCATTTATGATCCCAAGACATAGTAGCTATGGACAAGAACAGAACAGTTCACACTATTCTATATAAAAGACAAATATTAGATAGAAACCCCATACAACTCATGTATCTGGCAAACTGACGGTGTACAGTCAGTTCTCCACAACACAATAGCTCTCAATGAAGTCACATTCTGGCACCACTGCCGGAAGGAATATTCAAGCTGGAATAGAAGATGGATGAAAACTCGAGTTAAAATAGCAAGCCAACGAGACGGGAATTGATTATACTCAACACATGTTAAGGGTATTTAGGAAACGATCCATTAAAACAGAAGCTTAAAAAGGTATAAATCATTTGGTATTAAACACTTTTATGAGGTAGTTAGTAAAGAAAACAGAAACAGAATACATAAAAGAAGTGCTGTAACCTACTGTAAAGTCAACAAAACAATGGAAGGCAATGAAAGACATGTTTTGTTGCCTATAAAAATGTACCGTATATACTAGAGTATAAGCCGACTTTTTCAGCACATTTTTTATGCTGAAAAAGCCCCCCTCGGCTTATACTTGAGTGAGGGTCTCCCGCTGTGTCATGCAGTCTTAATTGTTGGGGAGCCGTCCACTGTAACAAAGCCCCGTCTCCTCCTTGTCCGTGATAGATGTAACACTGATATCAATGCTGGGAAACTTAATCAGTGTTCCGTCTATCACGGACGAGGCAGGGCTTTGTTGCAGTGTATGTCTGCCCACTGCAGTTGCAGGGCACAGTGAGGCTGCAGGTGGGCACAGTGAGGCTGCAGGTAGGCATTGTTGACCCTCTTTTCCACTTAAAGTAGCTGCTGCATTTCCCACTCTAGGCTTATACTCGTGTCAATAAGTTTTCCCATTTTTTTGTGGTAAAATTAGGTGCCTCGGCTTATATTCGGGTCGGCGTATACTCGAGTATATACGGTACTAACTGCTAAACAAAAAACCTTCTACCTTTAAATGTACTCTCCATATTCTTTGCATGGTAAGTCTCTCTATTTGTGGAGAACATAGTATGTGTGTCTAAAACAGGCTTATACACTGCCTGACCTGCCAGGGTTAGAGCAGTCAAAGTCACCATCCTCATCCTTGCTTCACAATTTTGTGGGTGACCAACCTGGAAAATGTAAGTCTGGTGTTTTAACTTCACTGGTAGCACACTTGCTCTGGGAAAGTGTCTCACTGAGTTAACGTAGGATGATGATAACAACCTAAAGCAGGGGTGGCCAACCAGTGGCCCGGGGGCCACATGTGGCCTGCGAAGCCCTCTGATGTGGCCGTGACCTCCTGCTCTGAAATGGTGGTTTGGCAAGCCCAGATCAAAGGTTGCCGACCTGCCATACCACAGCATCAGTGTTGTGAATGAAGCTGGTGGTAGTGAAAGAAAGCAGCTGCGAAGCCCCATAAGCCGATGCTTCCTCCACAGCACTGGCTTTTGCACAGGTGGAGTCTATGGCAAAATTCCGCTAACCCGCACGATAGACACCGGTGCACTACGCTGCACCTGGGGTGTGGGTAAACCACAGAACATCAGTGTGAAAGCAGTCTTGGCCCTTTTCACACGATCAGCCCGACCAAATGGGACCCTCAATTCACCTCTATAGAGCGACAGATGTCTATTTACGCCCGCCTACCTCCAACCTGAAAAACAGAATGGAGTTTGTCCCCTTCTATCAGGGCGGATCGGAGGGCCTATAGAGTAGCCGTGACTTGTCATCCACCCACTCCGCTCATTGTGGCCCCCGAATGGTTATCAAGTTGCCTAAGTGGCCCTCACTCTTCAAAAGGTTGGGCACCCCTGACCAAAAGCTTACATTTTTTTTAAATACAAATTAGCAACGCCAGATCCCATACCTTTACCCTGAAAAGTTCCCTTTTAGAAAGTAGATGGTCCCATTAAAGTGATGTATAGCAATACAGAATATTGTACAATATAGTCAAATATAAGGTTAACCCCAATGGAATCTTTTCAGTTTGTCATACAAAGATAAATATTTCTTTAATATTTTAAAATCACCAGTGTGGTTTCATATGGAAATGACAAGGCTTTGACTATCATGTTTCTTTTTATTAAAAAAAAATTCTTAAGATAATATACTATAAAGAACAGATACTATAAAGAAAAGACTCATTGCTTGAAATATGTCGCTGCCTTTAGTCAAACATCAGTGGGTATGCCCTACTCAAAAATAAATCATTTAAGGTGACAGGAACATCAGTGTTTATTTTATTCTGCGTTTCACAAAACTAAAGTAAGAGCCAAAGAATACAACATAAAATATGGGAGTATAAATATCAAATGCATGGATGGCTGTTACATCTCAATGGTTCTGTAGTAATTCGTTTTTTGCTACTAAAATTCCTGAATGACAAATGCTGTAATCACAATCATAGCCCAACTTAATTATTACAATTAAAGGAAAAATAAACTGGCGACAGTGACTGGGTGGTTTCTGCCAAACATATGCCGATAGACTTTGCCAAGAAGGTCCTCAAGGAGGCCAGGAGCAGAATATTTTGGTATATATATATATATATATATATATATATATATATATATATATATATATATATATATATATATATATATATATATATATATATATATATATTTCCTACAACTAAGGGGGAGTATTCCTATGTATTCTCATTGTATGAAGCAACTATTCAGAAATCTACCTGACCATTAAATAATTATTTTGACAGATATCAGAAACAACAACTTTGTTTTCTTGCTATATGCACATGGGAAACATTGCTAAACTACTCTGGCCAGCTTCCATAACCTTTCTCGAAATCCCTTCATGCTACAGACCAGGAACTAAAGTTGGCCATGTGCCATTATAGCCTCCGGGCCAGAAGAAGTCAGTGCTCCACTGCCTCAAACCTTACACTGTAGCACCTTACAAGAATTTGAACTGCTGTAAGGCCTCATACACACGATAGGTTAAACTCGCGGCATAACAAGTATTTTACTGCATGACTTTTACCAGCAATGTGAATAAGCCCAAAATGAAAAGCAACCAACTCTATTGTTTCTTTTATTGCATGAATGGCATTTCCAGCACAGTGGTGTATCCCTACTAGGTACAGCCATGTATTCCTCTTTATTTTTAGCCAATGCGTTAAACGGCAAGTATGAGGAATTTGTATAGACTTGATGTGTATTGTTTGACTCATGCACATTGTATTATCTGTACTTAGCCAAGCTTATATCATTAACTGTTCATAGAGCAGAATGGGATCTGTGTGCACTTGTTCATAGATCTAGCATTTGTGTGCAGAAAGGCATCAAAACAATCCCTTTAGTAAGCTGGATTTTATAAAGAGGAGTGACCATACATAAAAGCTGAAGGATATCATTACATTTGTACCCGTGTTTATGCCAACAAACATAGTGCACAGGGAGTGCCAGGCCTTATACTAAAAGATACACTTTTGCAGTTTTAGTTCGGCTCCAAAGCTGATAGAAAGAAATACAAAATGCAAAAAAAAACATGTATTTAACCTCCCTGGCGGTATGATTCTGTCTGGAATTACGTACCAAAAGCGGTACAATTATTTTGCAAGGAAATTTGGCGTTTTATACTGTAGGCCTGCAATTCTTAGGAATAACTCATTTAAATCTGACTAAACAAGAGTCTAATAGGCATCCCGGGTATGATTTTTTTTAAAACAAAATTATAAATTATAATATAATAAATAATTATAAATAATTATAACAAATAATAATATAATTATAATAAAAATTATTCAATAATGTAATCAACTCAAAATCACTGAAATTTGCTCAGTTGCAGAATTGTCGCTGTCATTACTTTTATTTTTTTTATGACGTATTTCCCCACAAATCGCTATCGCACAATTCTGCAAGTGATTATAATTTATTATCGCTGTTTTCTAGCTGCTCTAAAACCATTTTTGACATAAAGGGACACTTTTGGTTGCCATGGACAATCTCCAGTTTTCAGGCAGAAAGAACAGTTTTTATTATATAAAAGAACATGTAGGACACTGGGCAGACCACTAGGGACAAGGGGTGTGTGCATTTTTTAAATACAGTACTGTAATCTATAAGATTATAGTATACTGTATGTAATGTGTTTGTTTACTTTTTTTAATTTGGCGCCGTTCTCCGCCCCCGTGCGTCGTAACGTCGCAGGGAACGGAGATCGGCGGCACGCGGGGACACTGTGAATCGAGCGAGGACCCGCTCGCTCACACAGCGGGGATGCATGGCTGGATCCAAGGACAAGGTGAGTAACTTGTCTGTGGATGCTGCGAGCAGGTAAGCCGCGCCGCTGCACACTCTGCACAGCTACCCCGAGCGTGACTCGGGGATACCGATCCTAGCATCGAAAATCCACCCCGAGTCACGCTCGGGGATACCGCCACGGAGGTTAAATGCTTCACTTTACATAGTCAGCATGAACTTGAGTTGTGTTCCAGTTTCCTTACGTCCCTACACATTTACACTTGAGATTAATAAAAATAAAAAATCACATGACTATTCGAAAGGCAGAACAACTTCCACTGCAACCCACTTGCCCACCAAGGGAGCCATGTGTAAATGCACTACTTCTGATCTTCCCTCTTCCAAGAGTCCTGTATAAAACTGTCCCTAGACCTGACGCCTAAAGAAGATCTATTGTCACACCATACAATTTCATTTTATACCATCACCATTGTATGAGCAATACAAACAGTTTGTTGCTAGAGGGATACTGGGTCATCACCATGGATTGCCTGGTGTTGGAGAAAATTGTCAGAAGTCACACCTGTAGCTTGCAGAAGGCGAATAGAGCAGCCAGGATCCACACTTTCATAAAACAAACATGTCCGTATACGGACTCAGCTATGCTCAGCAGGGATCGCTTCATCGATCCCTGCTGTGCAGACAGACGACAGGTCTGTCTCTGCACACTGTGCAGGGACCGACCTGTCAGAGCGCAGCCCTCCTCTATGGGGGATTGGATGAAGACTAGCCGTAGAGTCCGTTTTCATCCAATCCGCCAGACGGATGGAAAATAGGGTTTCCATCCGTAACACTTTAGCAGGTCAGAGTGGGTTGGATGTCATTCGTCGCTCCATAGACCCATATGAAGCGCCCGTTCAGGTCTGCCTAAAAAACTGACAGGCAGACTTGAATGGTCCGCACGTGTGAAAGGGGCCTAGGTGCTATGGAATGTTACAGGTACAATTCATAAGAGGATATGTTTTGTTCATTTTGCATTTCAAAGGCTTAAAACCAGTAGATAAATAAGGTGATCTACTTACTTTATACCTTGCACTGTAAACCTTGCACTGTCATCTTCCTATAGACATGCCTGGCTATGGGAAGTCCCTGTTGTCCCTGTGTACAATGCAGGGTATTGGTCCTGCATTGTAACAGGCTATGTCCGTTTGCAACTGCTGGCTGACATAGAGAAGATTGGTCTCACAGATGGGGATCAGTTGCACAGATAGAGAGAGCCTGCCAGATAGGTTAGGTACATATTACATATGTACTTATTCCTCTACCCGTAGGCTTAATGAGCACTTAACCCTTGCAGTGGTGAGGGGGGCACTACAAAAGTAGCTTAGTGTAATTCCCAGTGAAAATTAAAGCCCCTGCCATTTTTTTTTCTCTGGGACGTGTCACAATACTTCCTATCCTGGAGATACAAGACAAAGTGAGCAAAAATCCCTGATTAGACAGCTGTTATAAGAATAGATGAATGAATGAATGAATGAATGACTTGTATAGCGCTACACATGCAAACTGAATCGCCTCTAGGCGCTTTCTCCAGCCAGAGTCTGCTTGGCTGGTGCGGTCCTAACTGGAAGATTTACCCCCTTCTGTTGTTCTGGTGGCAACTCAAAATTCTGGATTTCCTATCCCACTTTCTTTCCTGGCAACAGTTACCAAAGACATAGAAAGTAAATCTCCCCATTGGGCACACAGACAGCAATAAAAGCCTGTCAAATGTCCTAACCCTGCCCTTCTTTATCCAAACCTAAAAAGAAAAAGATTTGGGTATGCAAACCTTTTAACCCAACATTTAAATGCCAAAATATATCACTGAAAGGGTGAAATGGTTCCTTCTATACTGCAATGTAAGACTGAATCACTCAGCCTGGATCAATTCGATTTGGAGGTAGATATGTGGAGCATGGCAAACTGAGTTTTTACGTGAAATGCTTGGATTGGCGTTAATACAAAGCAAATATTACACAACTGTCAGAAATCATTGATTTTTGTATTTTAGTAATTACACAAGTCAAAGAAAAGCAATTGTGACAGCAGAAAAACTATTGTATTTTTCTATACAAGATTAATAGTTAGATAGATAGATAGATAGATAGATAGATAGATAGATAGATAGATAGATAGATAGATAGATAGATAGATAGATAGATAGGATAGATAGATAGATAGATAGAATACAAAGATGGACAAAAAGGGACCATGTGATTTATGTTTGCATAATACTTTATGGAAGCCAATGATAATTTGCTCTAGGTCTGTAATAATTTTTTTTTTAATTAGGTCTCTGATAGATTTTCGCACAATACATAGCGATTTAATCACAAAGATTTACAAATTATCTTTTTTAAATCAACGAAAAGAGTTGATTTTAAAGTGGAAGTTCACCCTTCTATGCAACATTCTTCTAAACAAACGGGCTCAGTCAGTCAAAAACGATTCCGCAGTAAAAAAAAAAATTGAAACGCTTCCATACCTGTGTTTCATGTATATCAACCAGGCACTTCCTGGTCTATGTGCAGTGGGGCTGGGCGTGTCGCTCTGTCCTTCCTTTGCCGCAATGCTTCCTGGGTTTACAGCGTCACGCTGCCCAGGAAAGCATTCACAAGCCCCGAACTCCAAATCGCGCGTTATTTCCGCTCGTCACATGACTCATGAAGCCAGTCATGTGACGAGGGCGGGTACAATAGCGCCATTTTCAATACTGGATTCGCAGCATCCCGGGAGAAACTGACGTTGGGCTTCAGACTGCCCTGAGCTAAGATGGAAACGTCCATCTCTGTGTAATCTAAATTATTATTTTTTGGGAATTCTGAATGCTGGCGCCTAGATGCCTGGGACGGGTGAGTACATTGTTGCATATGTATACAGCGGGAGAATGGATTTAAAAAAAAAAAAAGAATTTCGGTGAAAAGTAAATTAACTGTGAAAAAATGGGTAAAAAAAAAAAAAAAAAAAAAAAAAACACAACAGCAAGAGAAGATGTAGAAGAAGAGACCCCAACAAAATCAATGGAGAAACTACTTTATGCAGTTTGTAAATAGCCTATACTCTCGAGAATATTATTTCCCTGAAAACTTATGGCAATATCAACCATTAGAAAAAAGGCTTAATACCACAGAGCTAAGAAACAAACAGTCAAATGTGTCCATAAAGGCTTAGTTTAAAAGACAAATAGAAAACCTTACTTAATGTATCCAAAGAATACAATGAAGCTTTAAAAACTATTAATCAAAGAAAACCCAAATGGTTTCCAAGAAGAAATTCATTTTGCTTGGAAATTGACCGTCCTGTATTTTTACAGCTTTCAAAGACAATGATAAATAGTAAGCAAAATGTGTGACCTTGGCTGGCAGTAGCTCATACCCAGAAGAATTCTGGGAGGAAATTCTTTCTGCCTGTACTAGTGCACCATAATTTCTGTGTGCTCCAATATATTATCATAAAAACGCATTACAAGTCATTGAAGAATAATTGTCTATGAAAAACAGAAAAATAACCTTTACTTCAATCAGACAATTCCACTTTTAGCGTCAACCTAAGGGCATAGACACTAGTCCCTATTATATATTCCTATTATTAAGGGGGTGTTATAGATATCAAAATGTTCCTTAAAGGGGTTCCTAAATAGCTTCCTTTAAGATAGTGCATTGTTGGTTCACTTACCTTTTCTTTCGATTTCCCTTCTAAATGTTTTTTTTTTTTTGTTTTCTTTGTCTGAATTTCTCACTTCCTGTTCCTCCTCAGTAAGTTGTTCTGGCTGACTAACCACCACTCGGATGATGGTGGCAAGTTTACTGAGGAGAAACAGGAAGTAAGGAATTCAAACAAAGAAAATCGAAGGAAAGGGTAAGTGAACCAACAATGCATTAGCTTAAAGGAACCTATTGAGAAAATAAAAATGAACCTTTACAACCCCTTTAACCCCCCTGGCGGTATGATTATTTCAGATTTTAGGTGCTGAAAGCGGTACCATTATTTTGCATGGAAATTTGGCGTTTTACATTGTAGGCCTGAAATTCTTAGGAATAACTCACTTAAATCTGTCCAAACAGGAGTCTAGTAGACATCCCGGGTATGATAAAGTTTGAAACACAAAATCATAAATTATATTATAAAAAATAACTATAATTAATTATAACAAATAATAATATTGTTTTTACTTTTTTGAATTTGGCGCCGATCTCTGCCCCCGTGCGTCGCAACGTCGCAGGGAACGGAGATCGGCGGCACTCAGGCACTGTGTGAATCGAGCGAGGAGACAGCTCGCACACACAGCGGGGAGACATCGCAGGATCCAGGGGACAAGGGAAGTAACTATGCCTGGATACTGCGATGGGATACAGAGTCTGGCTCAGGGTTACCGCTAATAGTACTGAAATTTCACCCCGAGCCAAACTCGAGAATACCGCTCAGGAGGTTAAAGCCCAACTTTGGGATATATGCCTGCACTACGAGGGTTAGCTGCTTGTTTAGTCTAAGGGAGAGGAGAAACATTTTTACTTATCTGATCTATTACAGGTGACACTCCCTATGCTCCAACGGCAGACAGTCCCTCGGTTTCATCACATCCATAGCAGTGCTATGGATTTTGCATTGGTATTGATGAAGTTAGGACCTTAGACAGTTGGAGCATGGTGGAGAAGAAATGGTGGGGACAAGTTTAGCAGTGCAAAGGAGAGGAGGATCAGGTAAGAAGAAGATCTTCGTTTCTAATTCCACTAGAGCTAAACAGGCAATTAACCCTTGCAGTATGGGCACAGACCCCACTATAAGGGTTTTCGAGTTTCCCAAAGCTGGTCTTTAAAGACACTCTTTTGGGAATACATGTATCCTAATGACACTCTGCTTTGAGGATACATGTATCCTAACTACAGTGTAACTCTTTTAAAGCAGTTGTAAACCCTGCATTTTTACCTACGTGTAAGCCTATAATGAGGCTTATCCGTAGGTAAAATGAATATCTCCTAAATGTGCACTGTTTAGGAGATATTCACCCTGCATGCAGCCAGTAACATCACTGGTGCATGCGCTCTGAGGGTCCGACAAGTCTTGCTGGAACTTCAGAGCTTCATGCCCGAAACCGAGGGTTCCCACGTGCATCTCGTCATTGGCCAATCAATCACATAACTGGAGCGTGCAAACTCAGAAAAAAAACATGAGGAACATTTCAGCCTTCTCATGACATTACAATGCTGGAGGGTTTTGTTTCAAAGGTAAGTATTTCATAATCTACTAGTATGCAATGCATACCAGCACATTATCCCATTGCCTTGCAGTTTTATTTTTTTTGCAACATCCCCGGTATACAACCGCCTTAATGCCTCATACTTGCTAGTGCCACCTCTTGTAAATATAATCTTCATTCTCTCGCAGAACACAAAACGTGACTAGTATCTCCAGAATCTGACACTGCAATTCTCTGCTTTGAGCTGTAGTTCCACCTGTTGGACACATTCTTCTATTGTGTCATTGTAGCTCTGAACGTATTTGCTGGAGGCAGTAATGATAATGTTAATAAGATACACATATCTTGACAACAGAGTCTGTTTAATGTTAGGGACACTTAGGGAAGCTTTAGGCCAGCCATAGACAGATCAAAGTTTAAATACCAGCTAAAGTCAATCCGTCTATGGCCAGGCTGGTTTTTATTGAAGTTGATCCATTGATTTACTTTTGTACAACCCTCTGCGGAAGGGATCCCTGGTTGAAGGCTAAAAAAATTGCATGATCTATGGCTAGCTTAGAATTGTCTTTAGCTCTTAGCACACAAAGCTCAATGACAATTACTACTGCCTCTGGGCCTGAGAGCTACTATGTTCTAGGAATTTAAATTTAAGAAACAGATTTAGTGTAGTGTGCATTGTATTTTCTAATATTTTGTGAAAATCCATGTAACAGAGGTGTTGGCAGAACAGACCATACATGGAGATTAAGAGTGATTCAGAACCCTCACCCATTGAGATCTTTATTAAAAGGGTTCAACAAACAGAGAATGTATTGCTACTGTAGGTAAAGGTTAAGCCCACAGGGTGCACAGAAGGAAAGCAGGGGAATGAAGGAGATGGCCAGGGAGATGCATGTGAAAATATGTTAGCAATGGTAGCAATTTAGGGTACAGTCAGGAACAATCAGCAAGAATCACAGGACCAGAATATAGCACAGCAGGGGCACAGATGCAGCAATAGGGTACAGCAGGGGCAGTCCAGTAGAATCACAGTGGCAATGATATAATGAAGTAGGGGCAGTCCAGCAGATTAAGAGTGGCAACAATATGGTACAGCAGGGATAGTCCAGCAGAATCACAGAAGTGACAATATGACTCAGCAAGTGGTTGCTGCACCAGTCACACTGGAAGCTTTATTTGGTCCAGGGAAGTCTAGTTCCATGAGCTGGGTCCTCACAGGGAAGGCCAGTGGAGTAGAGGGCAGAAGGGGTACAGACTAAATGTTTCTTATGTCCAAAATGTGCAGCCTGGCCATAGCCTTGGGTCTAAACACAGGCAGCAAAGGGTCCACAGAGAGGAAAGGGGGGAGGGGTCACTCACAACTGGCTCGTTACATAGGTATTTAAACTGCAGCCAGGCAGTCCAGCCAGGAGCATAGTCATTGTCTCGGGCAGGCACGGCTGGTCACGCCATGCCTGTAGAGACTAATGCCGCGTACACACGGTCAGACTTTTGACCGGGCAAAACTCTGTCGAAATTTCCGACAGAAAAATAGAGAACCTGCTCTCTAAGTCCGTCGGAAATTCCGATAGAAAAAGCCTGATGGGGCATACACACGGTTGGAATATCCGATGGAAAGCTCCTATTGGAAATTCCGACCGTGTGTACATGGCATGAGGGGCACAAAGGGAAAGAAGTCTGCAGCCTGCATGTGGCAATTTTAAGTGGAAGTTGCACCAGATAGTCAGGCTGCCCATCCTGCTTGTAGGTTGTGTGGTTTGGCTTGAGCTGCGGGGGCTCGAGGTGGAACAGGATGGTTCTGTGGTATGGAGAGGTAGGGTGTGTATGGAGAGTAGAGAGACAGAATGCTGTGATAACCTACTGTATATTCCAAGAATGCTAGTGGTATGTTCTGACAATTCAACACCGACATAGATCTTTGGCCTAAAGCAGGTGTCTCCAAACTGCGGCCCGAGGGCCAGATGTGGCCCTTTACTAGCCTTTATCTGGCTCTTCGGACACTATTCCTCCCACTGACACCAAAAAGGGGACACTATTTCTTCCACTCAGGCCTCGTACACACGGCCGAGGAACTCGACGTGCCAAACACATCGAGTTCCTCGGCCAGTTCAGCACTGAAGCCGCCGAGGAGCTCGGCGGGGCGAGAGCTCCCATAGAACAACGAGGAAATAGAGAACATGTTCTCTATTTCCTCGCCGAGCTCCTCGTCGGCTTCCTCGGCCGAAAGTGTACACACGGCCGGGTTTCTCGGCAGAATTCAGCCAGAAACTCGGTCGGAAGCTGAATTCTGCCGAGGAAACTGGTCGTGTGTACGGGGCCTAATACCAATTATGGGATACTATTCCTATTACTAATAGGGGCACTACTACTCCTTCTACTGACCACCAGCCTTAAGGCCATATTTATTCTCACTGATGCTGGACCCAGGACATTTTCTGCCCCCGCTGGCCACAATCTGGCCCTCCTAAAGTCTGAAGGACAATAAACTGGCCCTTGGTTTGAAAAATTTCAAGACCTCTGTCCTAAAGGATTGCAAATTGGGCAGTCATGTTACAACCAACAATATGGTTTATTTTCAGACAAGTTCTGGGGATAATTAGCTACTAAGCAGTGTTTAGATCTTTTTTTTTCTAAATGTTTATAAAGGAAATTAGCTATTTACTGTCTAAATAATCTTTGCTATTGATGTTGCCTGACCAAAAGAATGAATAAAGAAGAATGTTTTATGTATAAGGTATAAAAACACTGGCTTAGCATAGTGATTGATCTGGTATTGTAATTCCAATGACAAGGACTGCTCAATAATTGGCTTGGCTCTGCTAATTATGATTACTGTTTAGTTATAGTGTCTGCATATATTTTATAATTGGTAAGGGGGAGGGGGGTCATACAAAGGCTTAGTTATATAGTAAGGGCCAGATTCTCATAGAATCGCAGTTTGATCGGCGCGGGGGTGCGCTTAATTTAAATACAGGCCGCCCCCTTTGAATTACGCGGCCTTACGCCAAGCCATTTACACTACGCCGCCGCAAATTACTGGAGCAAGTGCCGTATTCTCCAAGCACTTGCACCGTAATTTGCGGCGGCGTAGTGTAAATGGCCCGGCGTAAGGCCGTGTAATTCAAAGGGGGCGGCCTGTATTTAAATTAAGCGCACCCCCGCGCCGATCAAACTGCGCATGCGCTGGGCGGAAAAATAGCCCAGTGCGCATGCTCCAGCTCACGACGGAAAACGTCAATGACGCCGACGTGAGCGTCATTGACGTAAAGTCGTATTCGCGGACGACCTAGGAAAACGACGGAAAAAGACGACGCTGACCCGACGCCATACTTAACATGGCATACGACGGACCTACGTAAACTTGCCCCTCATATAGCAGGGGCAAGTTTACACTTACGTGAACGTCGTAAATTCACTGCATCGTCCGCGCGTATGTTCGGGAATCTCGCGTAAATAGCTCATTTGCATAGACGACACCTAGCGGCGGAAAAAAAAATTGCATTTAAGATCTGACAGCGTAAGAGCCTTACGCCTGTCAGATCTAAGGGATATCTATGCGTAACTGATTCTAAGAATCAGTCGCATAGATACGACGGCCCAGATTAGGACTTACGACGGCGCAAATGACGTTGCGCCGTCGTAAGCCCTTTGAGAATCTGGGCCTAAATGCTTATAAGGCATTTACAGGTACACGTTAATATGAAAACTGGGGGTTTAAAAGATAATTCAGTAGTTGGATAATTTCCAAATACCTGACCAGCAATACTTGTATATGGCCAGCAAAATCCAATTTTATGTGGTTCAACCAGTTTGTAAGACCCATATGGTAACAGTAACAAAACAAGTGAAAGTGGATATCAGTGCACCAGAAAAGGGTTCAGAATCGACTGTTGAGTATATTAAAAATCTTCACTTGCTAAAATCGTTTGGAAATTACCATACGATTATCTAAAAAAAACTACGTTGCATGATCCTGCTGGTCTGTTATTTGAAAATGTGTAAAGTAGGAGGAGGCATTGCTGTAAAAACGTAACATGTGATGATGTTATGTGTCTGTGGAAGATGATCTGCTCTCCATGACATATCGGGGTACTATACTGTCAATAAACCTATGAGAATAGGGGAGGGAATGATGGAGAGCTGCTCATGTCACTAGTAGATTCTACTTCCAGATCAGTTTCTTGCAGTGCCAAGATTACAGCCCGTAAACAATATCTGAGCCAGGATTTCATGCCTGACATATCAACAATGCTACCTGCAGAACAGTAATGTAAAAGCAAAGGCACGCTGATTAAAGTGGTAGTATACCCCCCTTGTTGTCTTGTATCTACAGGTAAGCCTATAATAAGGTACAGTAAGTACAGTAAATATCACCTAAACGTGCACTTTTGACATCACTGGTGCATGTGCACTGCGTCTCAATGGATGGCATGTCTTCCATTGAGATAGCTGGGCCACGACTGTGACTCCCGCACACATGTGCGTCATTGACATCATTGAGGCTCGGTCATACGTGGGAACCTGAAAGAAGGCCAGGTGGAGATTGATTTACGGTCAGTGGTGATGGCGCGCTGCTGGGCGGATCTGTATTTTAGGTAAGTCTGCCATAATGTGGTAGTACGAGGTGCATAATAGCATATTATCACACGAACCTGCTGGGTGACCTTTTTGTTTTTTAACGCGGTTTACTACCAATTTAAGGGTATGGATTGCTACACATGAACATACATTCCTTTACATTGTAAACTACTTGAGCAGGGCTCTCTTATTGCTTTGGTATAGAACTATATATTACATTAACTGTCCCCCCTCTACATTGTAAAGGGCTGGGTAAACTGTTGGTGCTATACAAATCCTGTATAATAATATTTTGACTTGACTTTAACTGTTACATTTCAAAAAGGTATTGGATGTGATGTCACACAGAACTTCCCACAGCTTCCAATGAATACAATCTGGTCACACCAGCCCATCCATGAAACAGATGGAATAAACAGCAACCTTGAAGCTGTAAAACATCCATTTACAAGCCCGTAGTTAATTCTTCCTCTTGGCAAATAAAAGGTGGTAAACTCTCACAGCAAACTTCCATGAGTACCAATATGCTAGCCAATTTGGGGTGTCTGGAGGATTCTAAAAAACAAGGGTTGTAAAGATACCAGAAGGCAAGCCGTGAAAGGTTTTAATGCATTTATGTCAAGGTATACCTAGCAGTAGTTAGTCACATTTCACTTTAATTGTTCTCTATTGCTGAAGATGTTTCACAACTTAACCTCTCAATAAATTAAAGGGGTTGTAAAGGTTTGTTTTTTATTTTCTAAATATGTTCTTTTATGCCACGGGTGTCAAACACAAAACCCGCGGACCAAATCCAGCCCTCCAGGCTATTTCATGTGGCCCTCGCACCTTTTCTGCAGCTGCAGGAGAGCTCCAGTCCTCCTCCAGACCCTTACGTTCTGCTTTCAAGCAATGCATCCAGCTTCTTCCTAGCAGCAGCATAAGGAAAGGGGGTGAACTGTGATCTAAGGGAGGGTGGGGGACTCAACTTCTGATGGTGTGGTGGCTCTTGACATCTAAGAGGAGAGGATGCGCTGGACATCTAATCTTACAGATACAACCGGCTCTTTTGAGGGCAATCATAATAATGATGCGGCCCACAATTAAATTGAGTTCGACACCCCTGCTTTAAGCTAGTGCATTGTTGGTTCACTTACCTTTTCCGTCAATTTTCCTTCTAAATGTTTTTTTTTCTTTGTCTGAATTTATCACTTCCTGTTTCTCCTCAGTAAGCTTGCCCTCGTCATCCATAGGGGTTAGTTAGCCAGAACAGCTTACTGAGGAGGAACAGGAAGTGAGAAATTCAGACAAAGAAAAAAATCATTTAGAAGGGAAATCGAAGGAAAAGGTTAGTGATGCACAATGCACAAGCTTCAAAGAACCTATTTAGAAAATAAAAAACAAACCTTTACAACCCCTTTAAGGCCCAACATAGGAGGGTAAACTCAGCGGTTTACCTTCACCATAAAGAAAAGGGGACATTCTTTTGAGGACAGCGAGGTGCACATTTTGAGCAGAGAGGTCAACTGGTTCACAAGAGGTGTGAAAAAGGCAATCTTATATGCAAGATTTTTTCTTTGAAGACATTTGGATTATCCCTTTACAGCCAGCCACCCTATTAGGTCTATGGGCATTATTGGGTCCATTCTTAAAAACGGTGTGTTTTAGCACTCTTTTCTTCTGTCCCTCCAATTACAACTGTATTTTAAAAGGATATGCTTCATATTTTGCAGTGAGCTGTTTAAATTCTAAAACTTTCAATACACATTCAGCTCGAGCTAGCCTTTTCATTGGTGGTCTGCAACAACAGATTGGCCAAGTCTGAAGCCTCGTACACACGACCGAGAAACTCGACGGGCGAAACACATCGTTTTGCTCGTCGAGTTCCTTGTTAGGCTGTCGAGGATCTTGGCGAGCAAAATTTCTCCATTCCCGTCGAGGAAAAAGAAGACATGCTCTCTTTTTGGCTCAACGGGATCCTCGACAGTTTCCTCGTCGAAAAGTGTACACACGACCGGTTTCCTCTGAAAAATAAAAAACAGCAAGTTTCTTGCTGGTTTTTGCCGAGAAACTCGGTCATGTGTACGAGGCGTGAGGGAAATTTGGGTTCAGGTGGATGCCAGCTGCTCACATAAATCTGTGAATAATGAAATAAGTTGTTTAAGAGCTACAGACTTGTTCCAATGCAGCCCTTGATTTGTTCTGTACCTAAGCAGTGAGCTTCAAAAATTTAAAGTAGTCCATAGGGGTGCAACGGATCGTCACCGATCCGTGATCCGAACGGGCCACCCCGTTCGGATCGGCACACCACGCGATCCACGGAGCGCTCCGGAGCCTCGGCCATAGGAAAGTCCACGGCTTCGGCCTAGCTCCGGAGCGGCGGCCATCTTGCTCCACCCCCGTGTGCTTGCCAGAGCCCAATGCATAGCGTGACATGCCTCCCCGCACAGCGCGCTCACTGCAGACATGTGGAGACAACATCTGTGAGCTCCTGCAGGTAGGAGATCCGTTGCACCCCTAGTAAGCATTGTAATGTTGTAATGTTCAATCTGAAAATAGCAAGACATAGGGCGATAAGGGGCCAGAGGTATTTGTGGAGAGGCCCCCTAACAGCTGCATCTGTAATGGGAGGACATGGGGGCAAGTGGACATCTTTCATTACACCCAACCGAGTTTTAGATTCAGTTATTTTCATCACAAAACGGAGCTTATACCCTTAAATACAGTATTTGTAAATCCGACGGACTGTTTAAATGGTAAATTTAATGTGAAAATCAGAGGTGTTCTGTCACATTAGCAATAAACAGTCCGTCGGATTTCCAAACACTGTATTTAAGCACATAAGCTCTGTTTTGTGTTGAGAATAACTGTGAAATCTAAAACTCTGGTGGGTGTAACAAGATTTGTCTTTTTTTTTTTTGCTGATGCGAAAATTATCCGATCCGTGACTCCTGATCTGAGGATCGATCCGATCCGTGAGTTTTTTGATCCGTTGCACCCCTAGTAGTCCATACCTTGCACTTATCAAAAAAGAGGCAGCAAAGGGGATAAGTAGGAAAAAGTAGCTATCACCCCATACATAGGTATTTGATATTTAAAAGCATTCTCAAACACGTATTTCTACAATGTCCTAGTTCAATGAAAACAGAGCATCTGTCTTGTATTTTTGGCTATTTGATGCATGAAAGAGCATGAAACACTCAGTTAAAGATAATGAATTGCAGGTCCTCCTGGCACATCAGTGTGTTTCAGTGTCCAATTCTGTCTGCATTTATTTTGACTTGTTTTGAAGAGTTTTATCTGTGTGATGTTCCACAGTAATCATTAGCCTCATACAGCTTTAATGAAAATACCTTCATTTGGAATTGTGTTCTCAGATACAAAGCCAACTCATAACCTGAATGCAGTTGTTGTATACTGCCAACACAGCTTCTTTGAGATATCTCCACAAAGGCGCTGTCAGAACAAAATCACAAATCACGCAAGCACAAGGAGGTCAAGGGCTACAGGTTAAGCACTATTATGTCAATGGATATCAGGAACTGAAGATTTGTTCTGTATCTTTAAAGCTACAGAAATTCTTTGACTTCTGCTCTCTTGTTAATATGTCGCTGGCCTGACTCCTCATACATCATGTCGGTAAGAAGCAGCACAGACTCTTCTAGGACATCTGACAAGCATTTGTGCTATTGCTCAGCAGATAGTAGTTGAGTTTATAATGTTTAGCAAGCAGAGGTGCCAAAGACAGATTGGAGACCCGATGCATAATATTAAAAACAGCTGAATCACTGATTCTGAACTTATGTTATCATGTAAAGCAAGCAGCCAACTTTAGGCAATGGACTTGGAAACTGTCCCTAGAAGATATTTCCTAGCACATGACGGGGTCAAGAAAAAAACACCTGGTTTATGCTGAGATATGGGAAATGTCTACATACTGTGGATTTGTGTAAGATTCAGATATAATTGCTACTCCTATTTGTCACATTAAAAAAATATTTGATGAGCTTTGGCAATCCAAATGCAAAATGTAATAAAATGATTGATTAGACCAGTGTTCTCCACAACCAGGGTTACATTGAACCTTAAAGCGGGGGGTTCACCCTAAAAATAAAAAATTCTTTGTCTACCATGCCATCCAGCATACTAGCGTCAGCTACAGTATGCCTTTATTTTTATTTTTTCGCTGTACTCACAGTTTAATCCATTAGTTTAGTTTCAGACTCCTGCGGGGAGTAGGCGTTCCTATGAAGAGGGGAACATGATTGACGGCCGGCTATGGCGCGTCACGCATTCCGAAAATAGCCGAAATAGGACTCGGCTCTTCACGGCGCCTGCACAGTCAGCTCCTAGTCTGTGCGCAGGCGCCGTATAGCGCCGTGAAGAGCCGAGTCCTACTCCGGCTATTTTCGGAACGCGTGACGCGCCATAGCCGGCCGTCAATCATGTTCCCCTCTTCATAGGAACGCCTTTCCCCGCGGGAGTCTGAAACGAATTTAATGGATTAAACTGTGAGTACAGCGAAAAAAATAAAAATAAAGGCATACTGTAGCTGACGCTAGTATGCTGGATGGCATGGTAGAAAGTTGTTTTTTAGGGTGAACCTCCGCTTTAAGGTTCCTCAAGAGGTTGCAAGGGGTTCCTTGAGCAATGAACATTTTCTCTCAATAACCACTGTCATCAATAATATTTTAGCTCTTGGTAAAGGTAAGTCTTCGCAGTGATCAACAATGCTGTCCTTCCACTGACCACTAAACATTGAAGGAATTTTTCCACTGATCACCAATGTAAGGGGGCATCTCTCCACTAAAAAACATAATTTTTATTATCTGTGTTTCTTTTCTGATCATTTTGATTATTCATTTAATTTCATGATTATTACTGAAAATTCTTTTATAGCGGGGAGGGGAGGGGTATTACAAAATCATCTGCACTTAGTGGCAATATGCTAGCAAAGTCTAAGGCCGCGTACACACGATAGGTTAAACCGATGAGAACGGTCTGACGGACCGTTTTCATCGGTCAAAACCAATCGTGTGTGGGCCCCATAGGTTATTTAACCTTCGGTCAAAAAAAAGCAAACTTGCTTTAAAATTTAACCGATAGGTCAAAACCGATCGTTAGTACGCAAAACCATCGGTTAAAAACCTGCGCATGCTCAGAATCAAGTCGATGCATGCTTGGAAGCATTGAACTTCGCTTTTTTCAGCACGTCGTTGTGTTTTACGTCACTACATTCTGACACGGTCGGTTATTTAACCTATGGTGTGTACACGTGACGGACCATCAGTCAGCTTCATCGGTTAACCTAAGACAACTGTCCTTCAGACTGTTTTCATCGGATGGACTGATCGTGTGTACGAGGCTTCATTTTATATTTAATTTATCTTTATATTTCCAACTTAAAGCGAGAGTTCACCCGGAATTTTTTTTTTAACATTAGATTGATGCTCATTTTGTCAAGGGGAATCGGGTAGTTTTTTTTAAAAACGAAGCAGTACTTACCGTTTTAGAGATCGATCTTCTCCGCCGCTTCCGGGTATGGTCTTCGGGACTGGGCATTCCTATTTGATTGACAGTCTTCCGAAAAGCTTCCGACGGTTGCATACATCGCGCCACGAGTAGCCGAAAGAAGCCGAACGTCGGTGCGGCTGTATACGGCGCCTGCGCACCGACGTTCGGCTACTTTCGGAAAATCGTGACGCGATAGATGCGACCGTCGGAATCCTGTCGGAAGACTGTCAATCAAATAGGAACGCCCAGTCCCGCAGCCCATACCCGGAAGCGGCGGAGAAGATCGCTCTCTAAAACGGTAAGTACTGCTTTTTAAAAAAAAAAATAGCCGATTCCCCTAGACAAAATGAGCATCAATCTAATGTTAAAAAGTTACATTTCCGGGTGAACCTCCACTTTAATGATCACATTAATGTACCATGTACTGTATTCATTTAGTAGGGGTTTCCCGACGCACCTAACATGTCATAATAAACGTATGCACGTGTCTACAAGTGGTTCTTTCCAGTTACTACAAACATCAAGAAGCAAATCCTAGTTTAGGTAAAGTATATCTAAAGCAAACATTGGTTTTCATAGATAGGATAGAGTAGATGATGGTTAAAATCCTAGTTAGGACTTTTTGCCATTTATGCATCATTCAAGAGGTTTACTGTACATTCACTTTCTGTCCAGTGGACACAACAAGAAGTTAAAGGAAATCTCTCCAAAGTGAGATAAACCTCTCTCTCTATTCCTGTTGCGAGGACTAAATAGTTTTCATTTTCTCTCAGTTTCTGGACCAATGGATAGGGTGAATCTCCCTAACGCATGGTTTCTCAACTGGGGGTATGGGGAATATTTATATAAATGTTTAGCGGACTTTTTTTTTTCTAGCAAGAAAATAAAAGAATATGTGTGGGTTTATTTAGGAAAGACTAATAAAACTGAAGCCAACAATGGCGTATACAAAATATAGTTTTCCATCCTTGTTTTGTACTGACTTCATGTTCAAATATGGGAAGTTAAAAACAATGTTGATTCACTTTGAAAACTGAATTTCCACAATTTGCTGCCAACAAGATACAAAACAAAGTTATTTAGCTCATGTTTCTGCTTTGTAATGATAAACCCCAACTACGAACTTGTAGGTGGCTTGCAAGTTGCTTAATATAACCAAAGTGGTATGTGCAGGATATCAAATAGGTATCAGTGACAAATTGAGCTATGTCTAGGACTAGCACATTAGACAAAATATAAGCTGTGTGCTTTTCATTATCTGCACTTAGTGGGAGATTTCTGGGGAATTGCACTGACCACAGAACACGTTCCTGTAGGAAACAGATTTGCATTTTACTAGGCCTACTGGTTGAAGTTACAGAGGGAAATGAATACTGGCACATGTTGAATTCAATGAGCTTAAATGTAAACAAAAACATAAATTAAGATTTTTTTTTTTTTAAAACAAAATGCTCTTAAGGTCTTGTAATAAAAAAATAAAGTCAAGCTTCAAGCAAATAGTAACATTACCCTTTAAACCAGTCAGGTGCAGAATACGTTAAAAAAATGTATCAATAATTTCTAAAACAAGTACCGTATTTGCCAGCGTATAAGACTACCTTTTACACTTAAAAATATGGCTCAAAAATCGTGGGTCGTCTTATATGCCGGATGCAGACTGCGGGCGTCCATTTTTTAAAAGCCGTGCCTCCACCTCGTGGTGTTCCGTGATAAGCGGAACACTCAGTTTCCCAGAAGAGCCTGTGTTTAGTGTTCCGCCTATCATGGACATTGTCTCATCCTTGGCCTTGGACGTCCGTGATATGCGGAACACTGAACACAGGCTCTTCTGGGAAACTGAGGCCCCATACACACCATAGAATCTATCCGCAGATAAATCCCATCAAATGGGTTTCTGCGGATAGATCCTATGGTGTGTACACTCCGTCGGATATTTATCCGCAGATAAATCTCCCCTGGGATGGATTTCCAGCAGATGGATATTTGCTGACATGCTCAACAAATCCATCTGCTGGAATCCATTCCAACGGATGGATCCGCTCGTCTGTACAGACTTACCGGATCCATCCGCCCAAAGGGATTCCCCGCACGCGTCGTAATGATTTGACGCATGCGTGGAATTCCTTATATGACAGCGTCGCGCCCGTCGCCGCGTCATAATAGCGGCGACGGCGCGACACGTCATCGGCAGAGGATTTCAGCGCGGATTTCAATGCGATGGTGTGTACACGCCATCGCATTGAAATCTTCTGAAATCCTCGAGAGGATTTATCCGCGGATACGGTCCGCTGGACCGTATCTGCGGATAAATCCTCTCGTGTGTATGGGGCCTGAGTGTTCCGCCTATCACGGAACAACACGAGGAGGAGGCGCGGCTTTTAAAAGATGAACGCCCGTAGTCTGACTCACTCTGCCAGGCATAAAGGAATGAAGATCGACGAATTGGGGTGAGGCAATGGCACAGTGAGGCAATGGCACATTGAGGTGAGGCAATGGCACAGTGAGGTGAGGCAATGGCACAGTGAGGTGAGGCAATGGCACAGTGAGGTGAGGCAATGGCACAGTGAGGGGGGCGAGTATATCCCAAAACCCACATTTTAGCTGGAAAATTAGGGGGTTGTCTTATACGCCCAGTCGCCTTATATGCCGGCAAATACGGTACCTGAATTTGCCATTTTATGGACTTTATATAATTGCACGCACAGCAGCTCGCAGAATGGAAGCTGGAGGGCTAGTTTTTGAGACAGACAGGTTTCTATGGTTTTGATGTCAGTCTATTGTAAACACAGGATGATGGAGCCCCTTCACCCATCAGCAGGCTAAAGAGGAAAGATTAGGTCAGCAGAACGATTGTAACCATTTTTCACCTGTTTTGACTCCATCAGATGAGTACCATTATAAGGGGAAGTGTATTACAAGGTCCAGATCCTGAGCATTTGAGTTATTCTTATTTTTATTTTTTTGCCTTAAGTTTTACTTAAAAAAAATTAAATGGTTATACTTGAGAGTGAAGTCTGGGTATTAATTAAGATGTATGCAAAGACACAATTCCAGAATTCTGTGGACTACTCCTGCCTTTTGACCAGTTCCCAATGATTATGGATATCTTTCAGGCTAAAGGCCCGTACACACTTTTTGACAACAAACCTCCGACGGACCTGTTTTTGCTTTTTCGTCAGACAAATGTTCGCTGTGTGAACAGACAAACTTTCCGGCAACAAATGTCCAATGGAGCAAATCCATTCTTGTGTGTGCACAAGTCCATCGGACTAAAGTCCAAAGTACAAACACGCATGCTCAGAACCAATGCCAAAGATCAGACAACCATAGCAGAAGTTGCCCAAAGGGTGTGGGTAAAGAGCTGAAAAAACACGTAGTACGTCTATTACGTCACTACGTTCGTGTTTGTTGGTTGAAAAAGTCCTACCGTGTATATGCATACAAAGTTCATGGACAACGCCCTTAGGAGCAAAATCCACGGAAAAGTCTGTTGGAAGTCTGATCGTGTGTATGAGGCTTAAGACTTCCCTATATTCCCCAACCTGAGGAAGACAGGGGGCTCCTCCTTAGTGCTTCTCTCTCTCCTCCTCCACTCTGTCATGTTTTCTCCTCCATTTCTGCTCTGCTTCTCTAGAGGTCAATTTTCTTCTCTCCTCTTTCCCCCCTATCCCTCCTCCTCCCTTTACTTCCCCTATGGGGCTGTAATGCGCTTATTCTATATGTTTAGAGCAGTCAGAACAATAAGAAATCTTTCAGTAAGTTGTCATTAATGCAGGGCTCGACAAATCCCGGGCGCCAGGTCGCCATGGCGACTAGAAATGGTGTCCTGGCGACTTGGCTTGGAAGGTGGGCAAAAAAAAACAACAACATTTTTTTTTGTTGTGAGCTGGCGCCATCTGGTGGTGAGCCATTGGTATTACAAGTTATTACCACCAGATGTGTGAGCTGGTGCCATCTGGTGGTGGCCGTTGGTATTACAAGTTAAGCATTACAAGTTAAACAGCCATTCTAATGTCATTTTTCACTATTTTTTACTGCCATCTTCTTCCCTCTAATTAGAACCCCCAAACATTATATATATTTTTTATCCTAACACCCTAGAGAATAAAATGGCGATCGTTGCAATACTTTCTGTCACGCCGTATTTGCGCAGCGGTCTTACAAGCGCACTTTTTTGGGAAAAAAATACACTTTTTTTAATAAAAAAATAAGACAACAGTAAAGTTATCCCCATTTTTTTTTTATATTATGAAAGATAATGTTACGCCGAGTAAATTCATACCAAACATGTTATGCTTCAAAATTGCGTCTGCTCGTGGAATGCCGACAAACTTTTACCCTTTAAAATCTTCATAGGCGACGTTTAAAAAAAAAATCTACAGGTTGCATGTTTTGAGTTAGGAGGAGGACTAGGGCTAGAAATATTGCTCTCGCTCTACCAATCGCGGCAATACCTCACATGTGTGGTTTGAACACCGTTTACATATGCAGGCGCTGCTCACGTATGTGTTCGCTTCTGCGCGCAAGCTCGTTGGGACGGGGTGCGTTTTCTGGCTCCTAACTTTTTTAGCTGGCTCCTAGATTCCAAACAAATTTGTCAAACCCTGGTATATTTATTGTTATTGGTGGTGGCAATAGTAGCTGTAGATACCAATCAAAAAATATTTAGATTTGGAAAAAGAATCACCAAACACATCATTTTGAAGGCGTTTTTTCCTTTGAATCATAAAGTGGAAAGCTCCTCCAATTTCCTCCATAGTGTGGACTGGCAGGAGTCGCTATACATGGAAAGCTGCCTAATCAGCCAGCTAAACACTATACGTGGGTTTCTGTGCTGGAATTGGACTGCACTTAAAATGCCAAACAGTTCTAAGAACTACAACAGCCTGGAGCTGCTTTTAAAAGGCTGTGAAACAAATAAGAGCTAGTCCTGAGTTGTAGACTATGACCAGTTCACCTGGTCTTCCAGCTTCTTAGTAAAAATTGGAAACCCCTTTTAAAACTGATGCGTGACAAATTGAAAAAAAAAATCATAAACAGATCTAGCCATTAGGCGCAATAAGTACTCTTTAGTAAAAAACAAATTAAAAAGTCATCCCCTCCAGTCACCCAATGCCTTTGTTATATCCAATGGCGAGATTTGCCAAGATTTTGCAGGACTATGGGGTTGATTAACTAAATGTAAATAGTGAATGAAATAAAGTTCTGCTGACTTCTATAATCTAATCATTTGCAAGCAAAAAATGCTGTTTTTCTTTCTTTTTTTTTGTACATGATTATGGTTGGTTATTCTTTGCAAAATGAAATATCCCACATTCCCTAAGCTCAGGGGAAAACTACATTGCAAAACGAACAGTCTATTGGCCTTTAGTAAATCAACCCCTTTGGGACTTTTTGTTCTCCCATAAGGACATAATGAAGGTGAAACTCTCATGAAGTTAGAATTCCCAGTTGTTTCTTTGTTCCCTCTCATGGGAAGTTCACCAGGAGAACATAACACCATCAAATAACTTGGCAATGGCTCTGGCAGTTTGGCTGGGGATTTTGAAAGAAGTGGTTATGGCAGTTTGGCTGGGGATTTTCAAGAACATCCCTTGCCAATGGAATACTCAAGAGACATAAGAAGCCAGCATTGGATTGAATTTGCTAGAAACCATGCAAAATGTAATGATCAAATCTCCATGGAATTGGCCTTTAATTAATATAACAGTAAACACACATCTCGACAGAAAGCTCAGGTCAGTAACGATTTGTGTTGTACTACTTACTACAACATACACATTATACAAAGCAAATATTAATATTTTATAATATGTGTTATTTTATGCTGTATATTTAAAGCCTGTTGTCCAGACATTTCCACAGAGGGCCACATTATTATATCTACAATGCTGTATAGCTCAGGGGACACTCAGCCCATACAATAAATGTCGTTTTTAACCCAAGAAAATACATATGGTGCACAAAACAAAGGCTCCCATTCTCCTAGACCAGTGGTCTCCAAACTGCGGCCCGGGGGCCAGATGTGGCCCTTTGCTTGCCTTTATCAGGTCCTTGAGACCCTAATCCCCCACTGATACAAGGCACTATTAATTGGGCACTTCAGGCATTTCTTCTACACCAACAATAGGGCACTATTCATCCCACTGACACCAACTGCAGGGCCCTATTCTTCCCATTGACACCAATGATGAGGCACAGTTCCTTGCCCTGATACCAACAATGGTGTACTATTCCTCTCACTAACACTAATGAGGGGGACCAATTCCTCCCAAAGACGCCAATGATGTGGCCCTATTTCTTCCTCTAATACCAACACTCCCACTAATATCAATGATAGGGCATTCTTTACCCACATTGACACAGGGGGGGCATTTTCAACTTACACTGGCCACAGTCCGGCCCTCTCAAAGTGTAAAGGACAGAAAACTGGCCCTTTGCTCAGAAGGTTTGGACTTTGGAGACCCCTGTCCTAGACTGATATGGCCTCATAACTGTCTTGTAGACCAGTAATTCTCAACCTCAGTCCTCAAGTACCCCCAACAAGCCATGTTTTGGTAATTTCTCTTAGATAAAATAGCTGTCCAAAATACCAAGTCATTGACTTTGATGTAAAGCACCTGTGCAAGATAAAGGAAACCCTGCAAACATGGCCTGTTGGTGGTACTTGAGGAATGAGCTTGAGAACCAGTGTTGTAGACTACCTTTCTCTTCAATACTCCTTTGTCAGACTACCAAATTCGAGCTGTGAGTGCCCCTATCTGCGTTACCCATTTTGAAAAAAATGGTACTGGCTGTCAGAATACAATAGCCTGCAAGGGAGATTTATGGGCAGCTTTCTTCTGACATGTGACCCGTTTTGTTAATTTAGGACATGCATAAAACACCTAGGAATGTTGAAATTGGTGCTGGGCAGGAGCTGGACCACTGCCCACTCTACATTCGAATGAAATTACCATACTACACAATGGTATTGCCTTAGCATGATTGTGGAATGTATCATACACAATTCTTTAATAAAACATTTAAATGAGAATTGTGGAACTCATTTTGTTCTTTAAAATGAACTTAAATGAACCTGTGTGTTCAGCCAAACTGCTAATGCAAAAACTCCGGCAGACAGTTTACAGCATAAGCTGTCAAAATACACCAAATCCTTCAGCTTTTCTTCCATCATCCTCACCTGGAGCCCTGTCAGCAATTTTCTAGAGCTGTCACTTTGGTCATTATATTGATCATACAGATTTTAAATCATGGATCCATTGTTTTTGTAGATATAGTAAAGGTCCACTAATACCTTCACAAAAGAAGTTTGGCTTTTTTTCTTTCTTTTGACGTGTCCAACAGTCTTCAACAAAGCAACACACCCTGTCACCCGTGGATAGATAAACAGTCCAGCTGGTTACTGGACAATGATATGACAGCCTAAGCTGAGTGTGCCTCTACATTGTCATGTCAGGCTTTTTGCAAGGAAATTCCCTTTGCTTACATGAAAATTAGTCATATCTGAATTAGATGTTAGACACAAAAATGGGGGAGGGAAAAAAACACTTTGTTCTGCTCAAATAAGCAAGTATTACTGTAGACTGCAACATTTTCCTAGATATTTTGGACATTATTCTAAATCTGGGAGGTAGGACAGGCAAAGGTTTGCCACTGACCCCTTGACCTCTTTCCTCCATCTAACCCTCCACCCCCCCAAATCCCCCATCCCTTCCTCTTCTACCTGCCTCCCCAGGCTCCTTGCAGGTAGGGGACCCTACCTAAAGTTATTCTTTTGTCCTCAAACTTCAAATGAAAAATCCTAAGGCCCCTTTCACACGATCGGACCGTTGAGGTCCGCTTGTCAGTTTTGACGGCGGATCTGAACGGCCGCTCCATGCAGTCCTATGAAGCGTCGGATGTCAGCAAAATCATGTCCACTGACATCCAACCCGATCCAATAAAATCGGAGGGATGGCAATACGTCCCCATCCATCCATGGCGGATCGGATCGGGTGAGGTCTGAGGAAAACTGCTGTCCGTTTTCATCAGATATCCCCATAAGAGACAGCGGCATTGCACAAGCCTGTGTGGAAGAGACCTTAGTGGCAGACATATGATGACCTCATGACCTAGTTGCAATCATATTACTTAGTTAGGACTGAAGCTGGGTATACAATAGTAGAATTTTATTTTAAATGTTTTTTTTTTAAACGCTTGTTTTATTCTGGAATGACAAATTGATATTCACTTTTGACTATAGTGATGAGAACAATTTAAAGTAGCAGGATCAGAACATTTTCTCAAATTTCTAGGAGCGTATATCATTTTCATTTGTTTAAAGCGGAGCTCCACCCTAAAGTGGAACTCACACTGATCGGAAACCGGCCCCCCATCTGTGTCACATTTGACACCTTTCAGGGGGGAGGGGGGTGCAGATACCTGTCTAAAGACTGGTATTTGCACCCACTTCCGGCCACACGTCGGGCAAAAGACGGGTTTTTCCTGACTTCCCGTCTGTCCCCCGTTGTGTGGCAGCACACAGCGTGTGAGCCAATCGGCGGGCGCATCGCGACTCGCGCATGCGCCGTAGGGAACCGGGTAGTGAAGCCGGAGCGCTTCACTTCCTGGTTCCCTCACTGAGGATGGCGGGGGAGCAGCAGAGAGACGAGCGATCGCTCGTCCTCTGCTGCGGATGGCGCTGGACTCCAGGACAGGTAAGTGTCCTAATATTAAAAGTCAGCAGCTGCAGTATTTGTAGCTGCTGGCTTTTAATATTTTTTTTACTGGCACATCCGCTTTAAGTCAATTTATTCTATGATCAAATGCTAGAAGCAAAAAAAAAAAAAAATAATAAAAATAATTCGAACTACATGTGAACAACATCATTCAAGCCGTTGAATATAATGAGAATTTTTAAATACATGTTCATACAAATGTTATGCATATTTTTGTTCCAAAACTAACAGTGTACAGCCCCCTTAGGATGTTTTTTCTATAAATATGCATTTTTTGTGTCTTTGCAAACACAACTCAGGCCTCGTACACACGACCGAGAAACTCGACGGGCGAAACACGTCGTTTTGCTCGTCGAGTTCCTTGTGAAGCCGTTGAGGAACTCGACAAGCCAATTTTCTCCATTCCCGTTAAGGAAATAGAGAGCATGCTTTCTTTTTGGCTCGTCGAGTTTCTCGACAGTTTCCTCAACGAAAATGTACACACGACGGTTTCCTCTGCAAAAAAAATCTCCCAGCAAGTTTCTTGCTGGTTTTTGCCAAGAACCTCGGTCGTGTGTACGAGGCCTTAGCATTGTTTTAATGTTACGTGATATTTGTTATTGATCTATTGTCTTCATCTGACTTTTTTTTAAATAAAGAATTTAATAATTTTAGTGTTCCTGTATTGGTCAATCTAAAAGTCATATTGCAACTCTGCAATGTGGCCGCTCTACATATTAATTCTGATTTCTCCTAGCCATTTAACATAGTTATTCCACTCAACTGCTTGACATTGAAGACAGCCATGCTTTTGACCTGCGTTCTTTCAAACAGTTTATTTTGGTGAAACAATTGCCAAAAGGATCTCACAGTTTCCCACTTCCACCGATGGTTTTCTTCTTAATTGATGCATGAATGAATCAGGCCAGCTGAGGTCTGAATCATTTCAGAGAGAGACACAGCCACTGAGCAGAGGAAGCAGATACAGTTTTGTTTAGGATCTCCTTTGACAGACACCTGGATTCCGAGTCTTGTGTTTATGACATGTGCCTCTTCAAAACAACTAAGGAAACAATCATGTGTTCATTGTTATGGCTAGAGCTCAAAGGCTACGTCATGTAGGCAGGAATGTATGCTTCCTTTAGAAAGAAACACAGGATCTATGAAACACACAGTTATTGGATACTTTATTACTGTAGGTTTTAAAGACAAACTCCAGATAAATGGAACACTAGGCTGATGGTTTAGTTAGAACTCCAGGAATAACTATTTTCTTTGTTCTGGGTAAATTGGGGAAGGCTTAGAACCTCCGTAAGGTTTCAGCTGCTGTCTTTCCCAATGGAGGGAAATTTTCCTTACTTCCTCTACCAGCTACAGGGGTCACCAAGACAGGTAGTGAGAAGCTTACACTTCAAATTACGATGTTAAAACCACTAACTACTAACCGTTGACCCTTTTTCTTTTTATTTTATTTATACATGTATTTTCAACATGCATGTGGCCCATAAAGATTGTAAGGAACTGACACCCTAAACACTGCTACCCAAACTGAGAGGATGTCCCAGCTTTGACCACTGTGACTGCAACAGGTATCCCTACAGGGAGATTTCTCTTTACATCAGTTTCGGTGATGTCTGAAAATTTTAGATTACCCATCAATTTTTTGTCTCAAAGTCTGAGAGAGGTTGTAGCTCTTCCCTACCCTATTCAAAAACTACAGTTAAACTCCTAACCTCTCCCCAATCCACATAACTTAAAGCGGGAGTTCACCCTAAAAAAAAATTTTAACCTTAGATTGATGCTCATTTTGTCTAGGGCAGTGTTTCCCAACTCCAGTCCTCAAGGTACACCAACAGGTCATGTTTTCAGGATTTCCCTCAGATGAAACGGCTGTGGTAATTACTAAGGCAGTGAAACTGATCAAATCACCTGTGCAAAATAATGGAAAACCTGAAAACATGACCTGTTGGTGTGCCTTGAGGACTGGAGTTGGGAAACACTGGTCTAGGGGAATTGGCTAGTTTTTTTTAAAATCGAAGCTGTACTTACCGTTTTAGAGAGCGATCTTCTCCGCCGCTTCCGGGTATGGTCTTCGGGACTGGGCGTTCCTTCTTGATTGACAGTCTTCCGACAGGCTTCCGACGGTCGCATACATCGCGTCACGAGTAGCCGAAAGAAGCCGAACATCGGTGCGGCTCTATACGGCGCCTGCGCACCGACGTTTGGCTACTTTCGGAAAATCGTGACGCGATGGATGCGACCGTCGGAAGACTGTCAATCAAGAAGGAACGCCCAGTCCCGCAGCCCATACCCGGAAGCGGCAGAGAAGATCGCTCTCTAAAACGGTAAGTACAGCTTTGATTTTAAAAAAACTAGCCGATTCCCCTAGACTAAATGAGCATGAATCTAAGGTTAAAAATGGTCATTTCCGGGAGAACCTTCACTTTAACCATATAAGTGATCCTGTGACCTTTACCCTCTCTCCCAAACACTTAACATTTATCTTCCCCGCTAAACTCTAACCCTAAAATGTAACAGTAGTCCCTTACCCATGAGTTTTACAACATCCTACGTTAACTCCAAACATATCCTAAAGCTGGCCATAGACGATTCAAAACAATGTATGGGCAGGCTGATCAATCAACTTGGGTACAAGCAGATTTTACATGCAATCATCCCTAGTGGCTGTTATAGCATTATTTGCTGTGTTCTCCTGGCGGGGATGGCTTACCACCCGCCGGGAGAATACAATGGCTCAGCGGGAGGGATTCACCTGTCAACTCGTGGTTGTAGGAAAAAATATTTGCTCCGTCTATGGCTGGCCTAACAATAATTACCCCTTTGGCATCATAGGGAGCTCATCCTGCAATCAGAGCCACCTCTGAAAGACAATAGGTACTGAGCCAGAATGCAACAGTGCCAAGATACTGGTGCCAAAAGCTATCAATCTGTTTTACATACCAAATCAAATGAGTTTGTACCCCGGGCAACCTCCTTACCTCAGTGCTCCCACCTTTCTGAATTAGGTAATGTTTGCTTGACATCAAGGCAATGCTCTGACAACCAGACATGAGTTATACATTTAGAGTAACAAGAGCAGAAGATCAATGAGTGACTTCATAGTGATGGAACTCAAGATCAGGGCAGAAAAGGCAAAAATGATTTTAAACCTATTGTGTATTCTCTACTCCTCCACTTTGCCGAAATTTATTGTCGTCACTAGACATTTATTTTACTAAAGGAGAACAATTTTCTTTTTTTTTTTTTATTGAACTTCTATCTCCAGGTCAGAAAACTTCACTTAAAATTCCTAAACACAATTTACTGCCTTTACAGCTATAATCTTGCTAGTATTTTCCATTTTTTCATTTTTATTAAAGAAATTATTCCATCTTAGCACTGCATTCATAACTCACTGTAGACAACACCTAAGAGTCAACACTGGATCTTAATGGCTTTGAATAAAAGTAATATTATCATGCTTCACAAAAAACAAGAAATAAATATAATTCTGTAGCATTTCATTGATTGACTATTCTCACAAACACTGATCCATTTGAAGATGAGAGGTGTACACATTTAATCACACGGCTGCAGTCTTTGTTCCCCGGTTTAGTTGTGACTTTAATTCATAGCATTGTGTGTTACCACAACACAGCAGTATAAATCCAGCCTAGTATTTAAAAAATGTTTGACCTCTTACATGGGCACATCCAGTAAATTAATCCAGGGATCAATGCACAGATCCCCCGCTGAATTAGATCCATTAAAAAAACTCAAAAAAAAACTGAGCTTCCAGACCAGGGGTGGCCAACCAGTGGCCCGGGGGCCACATGTGGCCCGCGGAGCCCTCTGATGTGGCCCACGACCTCCTGCTCTGAATTGGCAGGTTGGCAAGCCCAGATTGCAGGTTGCCGACCCGCCATACCACAGCATCAGTGTTGTGAATGAAGCTGGTGGTATAGAAAGAAAGTGGCTGCGGAGCAGAGCCCCATAAGCCGATGCTTCCTCTACAGCACTGGCTTTTGCCACAGGCGGAGTCTATGGCAAAGTTCAGCTAACCCGCAGGATTGACACAGGTGCACTACGCTGCACCCACAGTGTGGGTAAACCGCAGCACATCAGTATGTATGCAGTCTTAGGCCCTTTTCCACGACCAGCCCGACCGAATGGGACCCTCAGTTCACCTCTATGGAGTGACAGATGTCTGTTTACGCCCACCTACCTCCAATCTGGAAAACAGAAGGTAATTCGTCCCCTTTCATCAGGGTGGATCAGAGAGCCTGTAAAGTAGCCGTGACCTGTCATCTGCCAGCTCCACTCATTGTGGCCCGCGACTGGTTACCAAGTTGCTTAAGTGGCCCTCACTCTTCAAAAGGTTGGGCACCCCTGTTCCAGACCCATGTTAGATTCATGGCTAGTCGATAGCGAACAGATTTCTAATCCTTCCCAATTAAGTCAGAAAGGATGCAGTACGTTTCCATTTTTTTTTTGGAACTGGACAGACTCAGAGATAGGCTGATTGAGCTTCCCATCAGGTCCTCCTGAAAAACACATAGGTGGCCTGCTCGAACCGCCCCTGTGAAAGGCCCCTTAACACAGCATATCAAACCCAATGAGAAGCAATAAGATGCGCCTGTAATCAGCCAATGGAAATGAGCAGAGAACATTTGCATAGATGGTAAATTTGTGACTTCAGGGTTGGTCAGGCAATGGCTGCACTGACAACCAATCTGTCTTCAGAATTGCTTAAAAGTGTATGTAAATCCCCAAAACACTTCCTGTCCGAGGGGGACAACAACTTACTAACTGTATCCATGGAGAAACAGCATTGCCATCCTAGGCTGCTTGCCACTATTTTGGATACCTACTCCTTTGCAAATACCCATTAAAGTGGAGTTCCACCCATAAATATAATATTACATCAGTAGTTTTAAAAAAATGTCATTAGTCCTTTAAGAATTTTTTTTTTTTTTAGATGCCTTCAAAGTGTTGTTGCTAGGCAGAATAGTTAATCTTCCCACTTCCTGCACCTAGGTGCTTAAGCTTCCTAACCTACACCGCACAGACTCCTGGGAATGTAGTGGGTGTAACTTTCCAGGAGTCTGTGCACTCCCCAGTCTCGAAGAATCATGTGACTTGGACAGTACACTGCTTGTGCAGCACTGAGCATGTGCAAGGCTGAAATCCAGGAAGTCATACAGTCTGGCTTCATGATGCCCACACTTAAGATGGCCCCAGTCAATTTCTATTTTATAAAGTGTCTAAATGCTGTAACAACCTAACAAAACTGACCTTAGTTTACAGACTAACTTTACTAGAATACATTAAGCTTGTGTATTACAGGGGTATTTATATTTAAAAAGTGAAATTGTGGCCGAAACTCCGCTTTAAATACGGAGGTTGTATTCTCTAGCCCACAGAGGGTAATCTGGGCAAGCCTGATAAGACTCTTTAGGAATTTAGTACGGCATAGGCAGTGCTTTCATTTTACTACAGAAAGCTATCAGTTCATAAGATTTCTGGTGAGACTTGCAGGTATTTTCTTTTTTTGCACTTTTGCACTTTTGGAACATACATAACAAAATGCTTTCACCATAGCTCCCAACTGTCCCTGATTTCGAGGGACTGTCCCTCATTTTGAACAAAGTCCCTCTGCCCCTCTTTCCTCTTCATTTTGGTCTGATCTATATAATTGTATATAAAATGCACTTTTTATCTTTCAAAATGGCTGCATTTGTAAATTTAAAAAGCCAGTATAAAAGGGATAGTAGTGGTAAAAAAAAGTCCTTGTGGATTTAACCACTTAACGACCGCCGCACGATGATATACGTCGGCAGAATGACACGGCTGGGCAGATGGACGTACCAGTATGTCCTGTACATCTACCCAGCCGTGGGTCGCGGGGGGCGCCCGCGACCCGGTCCGAAGCTCCGGGACCGAAGCTCCGGCTTCCCCGTGCTTCACTGTGGCGGCTGCATCGATCATGTCATCCCCTTTATAGGGGGACACAATCGATGACGTCACTCCTACAGCCACACCCCCCTACCGTTGTAAACACACAGTAGGTGAAACATAACTCCTTCAGCGCCCCCTGTGGTTAACTCCCAAACGGCAACTGTCATTTTCACAATAAACAATGCAATTTAAATGCATTTTTTGCTGTGAAAATGACAATGGTCCTAAAAATGTGTCAAAATTGCCTGAAGTGTCCGCCATAATGTCGCAGTCACGAAAAAAATCGTTGATCGCCGCCATTAGTAGTAAAAAAAAAAAAATGTTTTATAAAAATGCAATAAAAGTATCCCCTATTTTGTAAACGCTATACATTTTGCGCAAACCAACTGATAAATGCTTATTGCAGTGTTTTTTACCAGAAATAGGTAGAAGAATACGCATCGGCCTAAACTGAGGAAAAAAAATTTTTTTTTTATATATTTTTGGGGGATATTTATTATAGCAAAAAGTAAAAAATATTGCATTTTTTTTTCAAAATTGTCTCTCTATTTTTGTTTATAGCGCGAAAAATAAAATACGCAGAGGTGATCAAATACCACCAAAAGAAAGCTCTATTTGTGGGGAAAAAAGGATGTAAATTTTGTTTGGGAGCCACGTCGCACGACCGCGCAATTGTCTGTTAAATTGACGCAGTGCCGAATCGCAAAACCTGGCCTGGGCCGTTAGCTGCCTAAAGGTCCGGGGCTTAAGTGGTTAATTAAACTTTTTTTTTTGTTAATTCACCTTTAAGGGTGTGTGTCAGGGGGCGTGTCCTATGCCTACATACATTTGATAGTAGGTGTCCCTCATTCCCATCCAAAAATGTTGGAAGGTATGCTTTCACTAGTGTATCTATGAGATCAAAAGGGTGCACATAAAGAAGTTCATCGTTAGGGTTTACATACAGTTTTGATCAAATAGAAAGAGTCACTCCACAGGACAAAGGTAAAGTCTGTCCTAGATACAGTGGTTATAATGGTTCTGTAGACCAGTGGTTCTCAACCCTGTCCTCAAGTATCCCCAACAGGCCATGTTTGCAGGTTTTCCTTTATCTTGCACAGGTGCTTTAAAGGGCTTGTAAAAGGTAAAAAAAAATTGCTTCCTTTACCTTAGTGCAGTCCTCCTTCACTTACCTCATCCTTCCATTTTGCTTTTAAATGTCCTTATTTCTTCTTCTCACTTCCTGTTCTTCTGTCTGTAACTTCACACAGTAATGCAAGGCTTTCTCCCTGGTGTGGAGTGTCATGCCCGTCCCCTCTCTTGAGGGGGCGAGCAGGAGAGTCAGGACGCTCTCTACAATGCAGATAGAGAAAGGAGCTGTGTGTTAGTGGGCGTCCTCACTCTCCTGCTCGCCCCCTCAAGGGAGAGGGCGAGCACGACACTCCACACCAGGGAGAAAGCCTTGCATTACTGTGTGGAGTTACAGACAGAAGAACAGGAAGTGAGGATTTCTCAGAAGAAATTAGGACATTTAAAAGCAAAATGGAAGGATGAGGTAAGTGAAGGAGGAATGCACTAAGGTAAAGGAAGCTATTTAGGGATTATTTTTTTTTTTACCTTTACAACCCCTTTAAATCAGAGTCAATGGCTTGGTATTTTGGACAGCTCTTTTATCTAAGAGAAATTCCCAAAACATGACCTGTTTACTTGAGGACAGGGTTGAGAACCTCTGTTGCAGACCATTGTAATCACATTGGCGACGTGTTTATGCTCCCCAAGCAGGTAGTGGGTGGGATCATTGGCGGATGGATTGGCAGAGTAATCACACTCGTTTGCCACTCAGTAACATCTCCATGCAGCATGTGACCCCAATGTTAATGCAGTGCTTACCGATTCTGCCATGGATATAAACATGGTCTGTACATGCCCCTCACTGCTAGGGAAGCAATGCAGTATGGGACATGTAGTCCCTTGTAATGTACATTAATACAGTGCATAAATTCTTCTTAGCTTCTGTGTCCCCGTCTGCTAAGAAAGGGGAAGAGGAAGACTGTCACAGGCTCAAGACCATGAGTTTTAATTGATTATCTGTGGTATTTGGAATACGTTTTTGATGAGGGGTAAGGGGGAAATTTGAGTTGCTATGCACATTGCATGCCGGAGTTCTGCTTTATGTAAAAGAATATGAAACACTAATCTTCCTTCTCTGAATTAAAAACAATAATTTCCACATATGAAATATAAGCTGCAGAACATTTGTTGGAAGCGTATATAGTTACTATGTACATGAATGTAACCACAGTGTTTACTATGTCTTCACTGTGCTAGATACATTATGTCAAGAGCCTGGAATTAGAAACATTTGGTAATTATTAATTATCCACTTGAAAATATATAGAAGACGACAGCTTGTAGCAGCACTAAAATGGGAGCTGTCTGTGTCTGACTTTTTCTTGCAATTGTACCACTGAGCCATCTTATTTTCACTTCTTTCAGTGAGAAGTGAGGCAAACCCTCATTTATAAACGTGCCAAGAAGAAGACCTGTCTGTGTAGATATTAGCATTTAATTACAGTCGATCACTCGGAAAATAGGGGTTGTAATCTAACTAGCAGGCAACATGGGCAGCTTTTTTTTTTTAATTCCGAGACCTGTTCCCTGAGACTGAAGCCCTGTACACACGGCCGGGAATCTCGTCAGGAAAAAAACGTTGATTCCTGGCAAGCTTTCCTTGCTCGCCGAGTGTACACGCGGCCATTCAAAAGAACCGCCGTTCTTTTGAATGGCAAGAACGCAATGACGTCATCGACTACGACCAACATACCTTGGACGCTACCGCACATGCGCCGAAATCTCATCGAGCATGCGCAGGTTTCCATGGAGGCAGGTAAGTGTACACACGCTCGGGTTTCTCGGCAAGAAAACACTGCCGAGAATCCCAACGAGAAAATAGAGAGCAGGTTCTTTATTTTTCTCGTCTAGATTCCCGGCAGTTTTCTCAACAAAAAACCATACACACGCACGGTTTTCTCTGCAAAAAGCTCTGCCAGCAGTTTTTTTGCCGAGAGAACTGTGCGTGTGTACGAGGCTATAGACTTGCTTGTTTGTCAAGTGTGGCAGTTATGTTAGATAGGACAACATGCCACATAAGGTTCCGTTCACACCTGAGCGTACTGGAATTGTGCGATTCTGCCCATGATTCCAGAATTACGGCAAAACACAGGACGCATTTGCATTGCTATTATTTCAATGGCACCCCAAACTTGGTTGCAGGAAAGAAATTTGTGTCAAAGGCAGCAAGAATGGTGTTCCAGCATCACCAACAGGCATGTTCCAGGATCACCAATGGGCATGCTCCAGGGAGACCAACAGGCATGCTCCAGGGAGACCAACAGGCATGCTCCAGGGAGACCAACAGGCATGCTCCAGGGACACCAACAGGCATGCTCCAGGGACACCAACAGGCATACTCCAGGGACACCAACAGGCATACTCCAGGGACACCAACAGGCATACTCCAGGGACACCAACAGGCATACTCCAGGGACACCAACAGGCATACTCCAGGGACACCAACAGGCATGCTCCAGGGACACCAACAGGCATGCTCCAGGGACACCAACAGGCATACTCCAGGGACACCAACAGGCATACTCCAGGGACACCAACATGCATGCTCCAGGGACACCAACAGGCATGCTCCAGGGACACCAACAGGCATGCTCCAGGGACACCAACAGGCATGCTTCAGGGACACCAACAGGCATGCTCCAGGGACACCAACAGGCATGCTCCAGGGACACCAACAGGCATGCTCCAGGGACACCAGTAGGCATGTTCCAGGATCACCAACAGGCATGCTCCAGGGACACCAGTAGACATGCTCCAGGGACACTAATAGGCATGCTCCAGGGACACCAACAGGCATGCTCCAGGGACACCAACAGGCATTCTCCAGGGACACCAACAGGCATGCTCCAGGGACACCAACAGGTGTTTTCCAGGATCACAAGAGAACAGATAAAGGGGAGCAAAGTGAACTGGTGCACTACAGCAATGCTGTGAAAACAAAAAACTGAACTACAGAGCAAATTTAATTTTCCATTTAAACTGGACTGTACCTTTCAGGATATAGCAATTTATTTCAGTCTCATTGGAAAAGGCACTCTTTCTTGAGGTAATGACTAAGCGCTAACATTTGTGCGAAACGCGTCTACTTATTTGACCTATGCTTCATCTGTTACCACATGTCACATGAAGTTTCCATAAAGAGGATTTTTGGTAGTGCAGCCATCCGGAAGCTTTGCTTTATGATACACAGCATACGAGCTAGGCTAGCACTTGACTTGTGTGCGTGGAAATAACTGGAGACGCATTCACCTGGATTAGCTTTCTTTGTTTCATTGAGCACTCTTTCTTGTGGTTGATTGAACCCATAAAAGAGGTACCACACAGTGTAATGCGTTTACATGAAAAGAAAGCATTGTTATCACTGCTATTAAATTATATGGCTACAAATTCGTTTTTTTTTTTGTTTTTGTTTTTTAGGATATGAGAAATTGTAGCTGCCAATAAAATGACAGAAGCTAACCAATGCTAATGTTAGCAAAACCCTTGCTGGAATTTATAATTACAAGCGCTGCCTGCATAGAGCAAAGTTATAATTAGGAGGTGTAATTTGGGCTGTGGGGAATGGTTACAATCTATTATTTTGATTCCACAGGAGATAAAATTAGTTTAAAGGGTGTGTGGAGTAGAGAAAGTATTGGTCCTGTTTATTGGACCATGGGGGAACGTAAGTTTCTTTGTAGGGTCAAGGTCATACATTTGATTACTGGGAATATTAGGAAACAGTCCAGGACATGCAAAGCAAAGGAACAGATGAAGATCTGGAAGTGAGATAAAATAGTCTGGCAGCCTCACTACTAAGGATGGATGGGAGAAAAGGCCGTTTTCTTAGGGGACCAACAAGTTTTGTTAATGAAAATGGTGAAGAATAAATTGTAAAACAGACATATGGAAGACGGCAAAGCAGCATTGACTCTTACTATTTTTAGGGACCCTCCACACTTAAAAACCATTACAGTGGAACCTTGGATTGCGAGTAGCGCGGTTAACAAGCGTTTTTCGCAAAACGAGCAGGATTCAGGCCAAAGCGATGTGCAGTACTGCGTTTGGCCTGAGGTGGGGGCGGCTCCTATAGGCGCCGTTCGGCAATACTCAGAAATATTCAGTTCCCGAGCCTTTTCAAGGTTTGCAGAGGTCAGCCGAGCTGTCCTTGGGCCCTTCCAACTGTTTCCGAGGATCTCCGGCGCCCCCCACCTCTGGCCACATGCGGTATTGCATGCCATTGAAGTCAATGCGGAACAAATTATTTTTGTTTCCATTGACTTCAATGGGGAAACTCGCTTTGATATGCGAGTACTTTGGATTACAAGAATCCGAGGTTCCTCTGTATTGCTAAAATGTTCACATTCCTCTTTTTAAAACTGATCACATAGTTCTATTATGTTTGTTAATCCTTAAAGGATTTTTTTTTTCCTCACTCTTTGTCAATGCGATGCTCATGCAAAAAACTGGTGGAGTTGTTCCCACCAGAACCGGAAGACGCAGAAAGCGCTAAAAACACGGTCAGGAGTTCTAACCCTTAGGGCCCACTCTACTGAAATTAACCTCCCTGGCGGTATGATTCTGTCTGGAATTACGTACCAAAAGCGGTACAATTATTTTGCAAGGAAATTTGGCGTTTTATATTGTAGGCCTGTAATTTTTAGAATTAACTCACTTAAATCTGACCAAACAAGAGTCTTGTAGGCATCCCGGGTATGATTTTTTTTTTAAAACAAAATTATAAATTATAATATAATAAATAATTATAAATAATTATAACAAATAATAATATAATTATAATAAAAATTATTCAATAATGTAATCAACTCAAAATCACTGAAATTTGCAGTTGCAGAATTGTCGCTGTCATTATTATTTTTTTTTTATGACGAATTTCCCCGCAAATCGCTATCGCACATTTCTGCAAGTGATTATAATTTATTATCGCTGTTTTCTAGCTGATCTAAAACTATTTTTGACATAAAGGGACACTTTTGGACAATCTACAGTTTGCAGGCAGAAAGAAAGGTTTTTATTATATAAAAGTACATGTAGGACACTGGGCAGACCACTAGGGACAAGGGGTGTGTTTTTTTTTTACATACAGTACTGTAATCTATAAGATTACAGTATACTGTATGTAAAGTGTTTGTTTACTTTTTTGAATTTGGCGCCGTTCTCCGCTCCCGTGCGTCGTAACGTCGCAGGGAACGGAGATCGGCGGCACACGGGGACACTGTGAATCGAGCGAGGAGGACCCGCTCGCTCACACAGCGGGGTGGCATCGCTGGATCCAGGGACAAGGTAAGTAACTTGCCTGTGGATCCAGCGAAGGTAAGCCGCGCCGCTGCACGTCCACCCCGAGCGTGACTCGGGGATACCGATCTTAGCATTGAAAACCAACCCCGAGTCACGCTCGGGTTTACCGTCAGGGAGGTTAAGAGATTTCCCATTACTTTCTGTCCTGATGGGAACTAAGGGTAAATTTCCCTAACATGGACTAAAGCCTCATACACACGATCGGATTATCCGACGGGAATTGTGTGATGACCGGCTGTTCTGAAAATCCAACCGTTTGTATGCTCCATCGGATAATTGTTGTCGGATTTTCTGCGGACAAATGTGGGATAGCATACTTTAAAATTGTGCGCCAACAATTGTGTGTTGTTAGATTTTCCCGATCGTGCGTACACAAGTCCATTGGACAAAACTCCAAAGTACAAACAAACATGCATGCTCAGAAGCAGTGCTCACCATAACACAACATTAGATAAAGGGTGGCGCTAAAGAGCTGAAAAAGCACGTCGTTTTGTGTTTGTTGGCCGACAATTCTTTGCCGTTTGTATGCAATACAAGTTCCTGGCCAAAGCCCTTCGGACAAAAGTCCTACGCTTTGTCTGATGAAAATGCGATTGTGTGTATGAGGCTTAAGACACATGGATATAACACACAGAGGCTCTAAGGTTCACATGAGCGTCCTTCTGTGTGCAGGAAGTCCCATTCATGTCAAATGTGATGCCATAGATGCATGGACACAGTCCCTGTTCCTAATTTGATATTTGTTTGGGTGTATATACGTTTCCTCCAAACTCACAATGGGGAGGTTCAGCCTAAAAACGACTTTCCCTTATTACACTGCCCCCCCACATTACAATACGATTATGCCTATTACTTTTTTTTTTGATGCTGTACATACCTTCGTACAGCTATTCACCCGTGGCTTCCGGGTTGCGAGTCCCGCGGGAGTGGGCGTTCCTAACATGGTGGTGATTGACGTTTTGACAAAAAAACTAGCTCCCCCCGTCGCATAAGCCGCGTCACGATTGCCGAAAGGAGTCGAACGGCGATGCGCAGGCGCAGTATAGCGCCGACTCGCCGTTCGGCTCCTTTCGCCAATCGTGACGCGGCTTACGCGACGGGGGGGAGCTCGTTTTTTGTCAAAACGTCAATCACCACCATGTTAGGAACGCCCACTCCCGCGGGACTCGCAACCCGGAAGCCACGGGTGAATAGCTGTACGAAGGTATGTACAGCATCAAAAAAAAAGTAATAGGCATAATCGTATTGTAATGTGGGGGGGCAGTGTAATAAGGGAAAGTCGTTTTTAGGGTGAACCTCCCCTTTAAGGCTAGGGAGGGCAAAATTTGTCACAATTCAGCAGAGAAACTAATCAGCTTCTAACCTCGGCTTCTTTGATTAGGCTTTAGCAATAAAACCTGGGGGGGTATTTATTATAGCAAAAAGTAAAAAATATATATATTTTTTCAAAATGTTTTTGTTTATAGAGCAAAAAAAAAACACAGAAGTGATCAAATACCACCAAAAGAAAGCTTTGTGGGAAAAAAAGGACACACATTTTGTTTGTGTACAGTGTCGCATGACCGCGCAATTGTCAGTTAAAGTGACGCAGTGCAGTATTGAAAAAAATGGCCTGGTCATTAAGGGGGCAAATCCTTCCGTTCTTAAGTGGTTAAAGAGTAAACAACTGTTTTGAAAACATGAGAAAACCCCCATTACCAAATTTGGTCTTTAGTAAAGAATTGTAATGAAAATCCCAAAATCCAACCAGAATAATTATTTCAGATGATTCATCTCAGAGCCAACTGTGAACAGAGACATTACAAAACCAGAATAATTGAATTAGGAGGCACCATAGTCATACCCTAAACTGACTACAACAAAATGAAGAGCACTTATGGATCTGTTATATCATTGTACACTCTACAGGGTTTTTCCACTTGTAATATCTTCAGGAAGAAACATAACAATGTACTACTCTTCCCTATGCAAGAAAAAAAGATCTCTTTAGATCTCTAAGGCTTTATTTCCACTGGCGTTTTTACAGCCACTGTTGTTAGCCTTTTTTACAGCTTAAAAACGCCTGTCCATGTTTATTTTGTAAAAATGCAGCGGTCGCGTTTTTGAGCGTTTTCGCGCGTTTTTGAGCGTTTAACGTCTGGCGTATTTACAGCTCTACTCTGAAACTTCAGAACGCCCTGGTCCTGCGTTTTTTTTACAGCTCAAAAACGCCTATGCCATTTGCAGCTCAAAAACGCCTATGTGGGCATGATGCCATAGAATAACATGGACAGGCGTTTTTAAGCTGTAAAAAACGCTCAGAAAAGTGGCTGTAAGGCCCCATTCACACCTAGGCGTTTTTACGCCTGAAGCGCACTGCTCACAAACGCCAGAGGGGAGAATTAACATTATTCCCTATGGTGACTGTTCACACTTGAACGCCTGAACGCCCAAACGCCTGTCGCGCGAAGCTCAAACAAGTCCCGGACCTTTTTTTGTCGCGCGTATCGTGCGGTTTGGGCGTATTTGAGCGTTTTTTTTTCCCATAGAAAGTAATGGGAAACGCGCAAATTGAGCGTATCGCGCGACAACGGGCGTTTGCTACGGGCGTTTCGTCGCTTTAATAAATAGAACTTGTCGCCCATGCAGAAGATTAAAAAAATCTACCAACATAGCAACAAGTGATGAAAAGATGATCATTTTTCCTATTGGCTAAAATAAAAAACACCGAAGTACAAAAACGTCGCACGACGCTGTATGCAAACGCTCAAATACGCGCGACAAAACGCCAGAAAAAAACGCCCAAAAAACGAACGAGCGACGCTCAGGTGTGAATGCAGCCTAAAAACGTCAGTGGAAATGAAGCCTTAACATTCAAACAAAGTTGGCTAAAAGTGTCACCTATACTTTCCTTGTTCTTTAACAAAGTGCATTAAAAGCCACGTTCACCTTTTCATGAAAATAGCCCACGCAATCAAGGGGCCAAACAGGACAGGGGTTTTTGGCACAACCCTGAGCATCTGCATGTCAATCTTTGGGGGAGCGGTAAAACCCCAGCTCGACCACCTGTTTTTACCCCAGCTGCCCAAGTGAACATGGCCTAAATCAGGGCTTGACAAATTTGCTTGGAATCTAGGAGCCAGCTAAAAAAAGTTAGGAGCCAGGAACGCGCCCCATCCCGCGGAACTCGCGCGCAGAAGCGAACGCATACATGAGTGGCGCCTGCATATGAAAGTGGTGTTCAAACCACACATGTGAGGTACGGTATCACCGCAATTGGTAGAGCGAGAGCAATAATTCTTAGGCCCCGTACACACAAGGAGACATGTCCGATGAAAACGATCCGCGGATCGTTTTCATCGGACATGTCTCCTGGGAGCTTTTGGTCTGATGTGTGTACACACCATCAGACCAAAATCCCCGCGGACAGAGAACGCGGTGACGTAGAAGACACCGACGTTCTCAAACACGGAAGTGCAATGCTTCCACGCATGCGTCGAATCAATTAGACGCATGCGCGGGATTTCGGGATGCTGGTTACACGTCATAACCAGCGGACATGTCCGATTAGGTGTATTAACCATCGGACATGTCCGGCGGACATGTTTCCAGCGGACAAGTTTCTTAGCTTGCTAAGAAACGTTTGTCCGCTGGAAACCTGTCCACTAGGCCGTACACACGGTCGAACATGTCCGCTGAAACTGGTCGGCGGACCAGTTTCAGCGTACATGACCGGTCGTGTGTACGAGGCCTTAGACCTCCTCTAACTGAAAACATGCAACCTGTAGACCTTTTTAAACGTCGCCTATGGAGATTTTAAAGGGTAAAAGTTTGTCATTCCACGAGCAGACGCAATTCTGAAGCGTGACATGTTGGGTAATTTATTTACTCGGTGTAACATTATCTATTACAATATATAATTTATTTTTTAACTTTACTGTTGTCTTATTTTTTAATTAAATTTTTTTTTATTTTTTCCCCAAAAAAGTACACTTGTAAGACCGCTGCGCAAATACGGTGTGACAGAAAGTATTGCAACGACCGCCATTTTATTCTCTAGGGTGTTAGAATAAAAAATATATATATGTTTGGTGGTTTTAATTAAAGGAAAGGAGGTGGGTGGGCAGTGAAAAAACAGGCAGGGGAAGCTCCATTAGCATTGCTGGTTGTCTTGTCATACCAGCGGCCACCACAAGAGGGCGCCATAGAAGAATAGGACTGCAGAGAAGGCCACAAAGCTGCAACCTCAATTACCGGCTGGCGCAGCCCAACCCGAATTGCGACCTGGCGCCCGGGTTTGTCGAACCCTGGCCTAAATATACCATGATATTGTAGGCCTTAAAACCAAGGACAGTAAACCAGACCCTCCAACATGCCCCACTACACGGGATACATTATACATTGTAAAAGGAAAGAGGTGCTACTACCCGTAAATCATCCAAATAACCCCCTGAGCTGTTGAGCGTAGGAAAAGCAGTCACTCAGCTGCCAGCATGATAATCAATAAAGAGGATCCGCAACTCCATACACATGCTCTTCAATCTTTGAAAATCTATTGATACTCCATAAAACAGGTAGGTACAGCAGATGTTAACGCATTTCAGCCATGATGGACTTGTTCACAAAAATGTTCATAGTTATACTCAGGGCTTTTTTTCAGCTGAAACTTGGCCAACTCTGGCTCAGGCTCTCTCCTCCCTGCTCTCCACTATCACTTGAAAGTCCAGCTTCTATGCTTACAAGTGACAACTTGTCTCCCAACAGCACCCACAGATCTGATCTCCAGAATGGCTCCCACTGAGTGATAGATAGGCACAAGGGAAATGCAGGTACCCAGGGTGCAGTGAAAATGCCAACATCACCACTGGATGATTTCCCCGCAGGTGAGAGAGGTGGAGCCAACTACAGTATGGGAGGAGGTACTAGAGCTGGCTGGGTGTTTCAGCTCAATACAGAAACAAAAATAAGACATGTGGAAGATGGAGGAGCTTTTAAGGAGGGAGGGAGAAGATGGGGGTAGTGGAAGGTTGCATGCAGAGGTCAGAGCTGAAGAGGGTTAAAAACGTGAAATGTGGAAGGGTATGCAATGTACCTCTGAACTCTGCACTATTTATGTAGCACACCCTGAACTCTGCAGTCTGTGTGTAACCCCCTCCCTGAATTCTGCACTCTGTACATAACGCACTCCTGATATTTAATGACCCTGTTAAGACCCTCCCACTGTTAGTGAAATTTGACCACACCTACTATTTATTTAAGTTTGGAGGGTGTGTGTAAGAGCCGGGGGCGGATCGTGATTGAGTTCCTGTACCTATTTTCCGAGAAAAAATAGCCCTGGTTATATTTGTAAATGTATTCCATTTATTATCATATCACCTGTTTTTTGAAGCCAACCCCCCTGTTCTGTTGTCTCACCTAGATAACAGCTAATGAATTGATTGAAATTTTCTGTGACCAATAGAAGGAGGGGCGATGTTTTTATACTATATATATTCTGTGCTTCTTTTTTGTTTTTTTTGTACATAAATGTTGTAAACAAGGCCATAATGGCTGAAACTTGTTAACAACTGCTGTACCCATAAGCATGTGCAGGGGTTGTGTCAGGTGTGCCTGGGCACACCCTAATCACTACTTGCGGTGACGATTCCCCCCCTACTGCCCATGTTACCTCCCAAGTTGGCCAGTGCTGTGTTTACTCTGCTTCAGTTCGTGAATGAACAGGAAGTCACTCAGCACAGAGCACTTCCCAATAATTCCCTGGGGGCTTTGGGGTGCACACATTTAGTTCTTGAGCATTCATTTATTTCAAAGGCAAAACTAATTTAATATTCTAGCCAATAGAATCCAAAAACCAGTGGCATAACTAGAAGCTTCAGAGCATCGGTGCAAGAAACCATGAAGGGCAACCCCTGACCCCGGGCTGGGGCCCTTCACTGAGCCCTGTGGCAGAATGCCAGGGCCCGGTCACAAATGAAACCTTTGTGAACCTGTTAGTTCCGGCACTGGTGTCAGAAGTTTTTTTTTCTAATTTTTTAGGCACACCATTGGGGGGGGGGGTGGAGCTTTGTTGAGATATCGGGGGCCTAAACAGACCTCTGATTTCCCACCTTTGAGACAGGGAAAGGAGATAAAGGACACAATCCATAATCTCATTCTCTGTAGCCTCAGCTGCACAGATCAAATGGACAGGAAAAGCTATGTACAGAACTTACTGTCCATAAAACAAAAACAAAAAAAAGAAGGGACCGTTAAATAACAGTTCTTCATCCTGACACATCCCCTGCAGCAGGGACGGAGAGGGGAGAGGGAAACTGAGAAAGAGCACAGAGGGCTGAAGAGCATGGGGGGGGGGGGGGGCAGCAGAAGAAGGCTGGATAGGAGGATCAGCAGGGGCGGCTGCATGTAAATTAATCAATCTCTTTATTTCCCTCTTGCTGCCACTAAATACCTGCGTCTCCTTCTCCTCTCCCTCCCATAAGCATTCAGCAGCAGCAGCAGGAGAATAGAGAAATTGATTTCTCTATATGCAGCCATCCCTGCCACTGCTTGTGTCCAGGAGTACAAGTGGGGCAACTGGGCCCCCTGCAGCATGGGGCCGGATCATAATTGTGACCCCTGTGTCCCCTGTCGTTACGTCCCTGCATGAACATCCTAACACATGTGCAAAATGCAACTTTAGGAGAGATTTTTTAAAGGGTTACTAAACCCAGGACCCTGCATTCACTATATCCGATTTCCCACAGTACACAGAACATGGAAATGCATTTATTTTTGTAAATACTGTATAAACTGCTAAATACCTTTTCTCATCAGTAGTGTATATTAGTCTTGTGACTGCTATCAGTTTCGGGCCGAGTACTAGTTAAAGCTTGTAGGAGGAGTTTTCATTCTCCTCTGACTGCCCTAAGAGGCTGCATGACCCCTGACCCTCTGTCTGGACAGTGCTAATTGGCCCTGTGCTGATCACATGTACCCTCCCAAAACAGAAAAACTTCTCGAGCAATACACACCAAACTGAGCATGTGCAGAGTGCCCTCAACGCTTTGTTCTATTAGGAGATGGATTGAGGATCAGAGAAGAGAAGATCAAACTGCCTTTTTACACAAGCGTAGGATTAACCCCTTAGGTTCCAAAGTGAGTATAATAAGCATTCTTTACTGCATATACAAACTGATTTTACTGTTGTGGGGTTAGTAACACTTTAAGCTGCTTTTTTTCTGCCAGGACCAAAGGCAAAATCATCCTGTGTGCATGAGGCCTTAAAGTATATATAACTAAAAGGCAAAAAAAAATTTTGTTTTGGATAGTGGGGAGAGGGATTAGAACCCCTGTTAGTTTGTATTGCTGTCTGTGCCCCCGTTAAGGAGATTTACTCTCTCTCAGGGCCGATCCTAGGGCCACATGCGCCTGGGTGCAGAAATATTTCTGGCGCCCCCACATGGGCGTGGTCATTTTACTAACTCCTCCCCATTTACCGCCAATGCCCCAACACTGTCAGTGTGAAAGGGTGCAGGAATGGGCAGGGGCTGTGTATCCTATGCAATCTATCATGCAATAAAACATCTAGAGCAGGGGCAGCCCAGAGCACATGTAAAGGGATGCTGGGGATGCCATCCTCCTGCACACAGCACACTAAAACACTGTGACTCACCTTGGTTCTATCTCTGTGCAGCCTGAGATAGAGATGGGAGGGGGAGGCATTCCAAATGGGGTTGGTGGAGGCTGTGCAGGATCCAAGACTCCCAGTGTGAGGAATTCAATCCTGCGCATCAGCACTCAGCACCCACTGAAAACTAGAACCCTCTGGAAGGTCAGGAAGAGGAGCGGCCCCTCCCCCGAGCATTGCCAGGCTGGACAGCTGCCCTATGCTCACACATCAGTTCTGGATGGACACACACCTATTGCTCAGAACACTAGTTCTGGACGGACACAAACAAGGAGAGAAAGAGGGAGGGGAGAACTCTGGCACTTCGGCGCCCCCACCTCTGCAGGCGCCTGGGTGCAAAGCACCCTGTGCACCCTGCCTAGGATCGGCCCTGCTCTCTCTATTTGTCCTGTTTACCACTATTATTGAAAGTGCAGTAAAGAAAATTCTAAATGTTGGGCTATCCCCAGAAATGTAATAAAGAGGATACCTTCAAATGGGGATACTAGTTCTAGTGCGCTGGGGGTCCCCAAGGAATTCCCTTTATTTGCAGGGATTTACTCTCACTTCATGATTGGCTATGGGACACAAAGTGAAGGGAAATCTCCCCAATGGGACAAAAATAAAAAGTTTTGCGTATAGTTCTACTTTAATGATATGATGCTGAAGGTCCGAAGACAACACTGGTTACAGAAAAGGTTGGCAAAGATACAAACAATGATTTTTTTTATATATTAGAAATAGAGGGATTGATTTACTAAAGGCAACTAGAAGGTTCACTTTGCAAAGGAATTATCCCCAGAGCTTAGTGAATGAGGTGACGCTCTGCTTTCTTCCATCATACAATCATATGCAAGCAAAAATGCTTTTTTTTTACATTTTCCACCCACATTATAGGATTATCTTTGCACATTTCACCTCATTCACTAAGCTCTAGGGCAGACTCCCTTGCAAAGTAGACAGTCTATTTGCCTTTAGTAAATCAACCCCATAGATATAAGATATTAAGACATGTGTCTATGTGACTTGCAGACATCCCCAACTTTTAGCTCTAGGATCAACAGTCTACTATTAAAAAAATCCCACCATGGCCATTTCCTCCCGTCAGAGGTGTCCCGAGAAGGCCTGCCACTATTGTGCCATAGTTAGTGCGACTGACGCCAGATTGTTGCTACTGGACAATAATAATGTAATGTTTACAAGTGTCATTGACAATACATGTATCTACAGCTCATATATATTTTGTAGCAAAACATGTGTACACAGATGGGGCATAGCATAGGTAACACATCTAAAGTCCACAAGAATTCAAGGCCCATCAGTCCCAATAAACAGATCATGTGATACATTGCAACACTTGGAAGGCAGCTCCTAAGAGCCGGTTCACACAGGGGCAGCACGACTTCCCGAGCGACTCGGCAAGGCAATCTGCCCACGACTTCAGAGGCAACTTGCAAAATTACTTCTGTATTGAAGTCAATTCAAGTCACCCTGAAGTCGTCCCAAAGTAGTACAGGAGCCTTTTTCTAAGTCTGAGCGACTTGAGTCGCTCCTATTAGAACGGTTCCATTGTGCAGAACGGAGCGCGACTTGTCAGGGGGCTAAGTCACCTGTCGAGTCGCACCTGTGTGAACCCGACTCTTAAACACATGAAGGGATCTCTTCAGCAACAAAAAAACACAAACAAGGGCGCCACTCTGGTGCAGCATTAAACACAAGCGATTAATAAAAAATAAACAAAACAGTTGGCAACATCAGTGGCGGCTGGTGCTCAAAATTTTTGGGGGGCCCCAAACGAAAAAAAAAAAAGAAAGAAAAAAATTGCAGCTTCACTGTGCCCATCAAATGCAGCCACTGTGCCATCAATTGTCACCACTGTGCTATGCCATCAAACGCAGCCACTGTGCCATCAATTGTCACCACTGTGCCATGCCATCAAATGCAGCCATTGTGCCATCAATTGTCACCACTGTGCCATGCCATCAAACGCAGCCACTGTGCCATCAATTATCACCACTGTGCCATGCCATCAAATGCAGTCACTGTGCCATGCCATCAAACGCAGCCACTGTGCCATGAATTGTCACCACTGTGCCATGCCATCAAACACAGCCACTGTGCCATCAATTATCACCACTGTGCCATGCCATCAAATGCAGTCACTATGCCATCAATTCGCACCACTGTGCCATGCCATCAAACGCAGTCACTGTGCCATGCCATCAAACGCAGCCACTGTGCCATCAATTTTCACCACTGTGCCATGCCATCAAACGCAGCCACTGTGCCATCAATTATCACCACTGTGCCATGCCATCAAAGGCAGTCACTGTGCCATGCCATCAAAGGCAGTCACTGTGCCATGCCATCAAACGCAGCCACTGTGCCATGCCATCAAAGGCAGTCACTGTGCCATGCCATCAAACGCAGCCACTGTGCCATCAATTGTCACCACTGTGCCATGCCATCAAACGCAGCCACTGTGCCCCTCAATTGTCACCACTGTGCCCATTGTCACCACTGTGCCCTTTAATTGTCGCCACTGTGCCCATTGTTGCCTCTGTGCATGTCACTGTGCCCTTTAATTGTTGCCACTGTGCCCATTGTCACCACTGTGCCCATTGATGCCATTGTGCCCTTTGTCGTCACTGTGCCCATTGATGCCACTGTGCCCTTTGTCGCCTCTGTGCCCTGTAAAATGCACTTACCTTTCTCACTTCCGCACAGCCAACCAACCAGCTGCCGTTATTCAGGTGGTCAGCGCTCAAGTTTCTGGCCATCTGAATAGACCAGCGGCAGCTGGCAACAATAACATACATTCATGCAATGCATGAATGTACAGTATGTTATTTTAGTGGCGCTGCGGAGCCAGAGGGGGCGGCGCTCCAGCGCCCTCTATAGGCGGACCGCCACTGGGCAACACACATTACAAGGGAGTAAACGTGCTTGTCACGCCAAGACCGATTGGTGTAGCTGCTGTTTCCAGGGGATCCACTGCTTCAATCGCAAGCAAGACCGCTAGGATCTGCAGTGATCCTAGCTGACAATTATATTTGTGTTGTTTCCAGCCATGTAATAAACAAAGCTGTTGTCAAACATACTACTAAAACTAACCATGCATTAGTAGATTTCTGAATGAACGTTCAACTATTCGTACAAAAATTCTCATCAGTACATTTGATGACACGATAAATATCATTCAAAAGCGCATCAACAATGGGTTGCTTTTAAAGTGTTAGTAAACCCACAAAAGTAAAATCAGTCTGTATATGCAGTAAAGCATGCTTGTTATACTCACTGTGGAACCTAAGGGGTTAATCCTCTGTTTTGTTATTGAAAGGCTGCTTGATCTTGTATGCACAGATCCTCCCCTTTCCTGCACTGTCACCGTAGACAAGACAGAGACTTTGGAGTCAGGCTGCACATGCTCAGTTTGGTGTGTATTGCTAGAGAGGTTTTTTTTACTTAGGAGAGTGCATGTGATCAGCACAGGGCCAATCAGCACTGTCCAGACAGAGGGTCAGAGGTCCGGCATCCTGATAGGACAGCTAAGTGCAGTATGAAAACTCCTTCCACAAGCTTTACCAGGATAGAAATCACAAGACTGATATATACTGCTGATGAGAAATGGTATTTAGCAGTTTATATTTACTAAAATAATTGCATTTCCATGTTCTGTGTACTGTGGGAGAGCAGAGATAGTGAATGCGGGGTCCTGGGTTTAGTAACGTTCAAGGTTGTAGTGAATGGACTTTCCACAACAAAAAACACATTCACTGGGCCAGATTCAGATACCTTTAGGCGGGTGTAGCGTATCTCCTATACGCTACGCCGCCGTAACATTTACGCCAGAAGTTACGGCGGCGTAGCGTATACGGGCCGGCGTAAGCCCGCCTTATTCAAAACTGGCTGGTAGGGGGCGTGTTGTATGCTAACTAATCGTGACCCCACGTCTTTGACGTTTTTAACGAACGGCACATGCGCCGTCCGTGAAAGTATCACAGTGTGCATGCTCCAAATTACGCCGCAAATAGTCAATGCTTTCGACGTGAACGTAACTTACGCAAAACCCTATTCGCAAACGACTTACGCAAATGACGTAAAACGGAAAAAATTGGACGCTGGCCCGACGTCCATACTTAACATTGCGTACGCCTCATAGAGCAGGGGTAACTATACGCCGGAAAAAGCCTTACGCAAACGACGTAAAAAAAATGCGCGGGGGGCACGTATGTTTCTGAATCGGCGTATCTACCTAATTTGCATATTCGACGCGTAAATCTCCAGAAGCGCCACCTAGCGGCCAGCGTAAATATGCAACTAAGATACGACGGTGTAAGAGACTTACGCCGGCCGTATCTTAGTAAAATTTTGGCGTATCTTGCTTTCTGAATACAGAAAGAAGATACGCCGGCGCTTCCTAGAACTTACGCGGCTTATCAATAGATACGCCAACGTAAATTCTATCTGAATCTGGCCCACTGTTTTCAATGAATTTGCTCAAGTAAAAATTTCCATCCAGCTCCTTCGAATTTTCTGGTCACTTGCATCAAAAACAAACACTTCTAATGCCGGTGCACACGACCGTTTTTCACGTCGTGAAAAAGAACGACATGAAAAAACGACAAGAAAAAAAATAGAGCAGATTCTAAAAAAAAAAAATCGGCCATTTTCTTGTCGAGAAAAATGCTCTGGAGCATACACAAAAATGGCATTTTTCTCGTCATGAAAAACGGTCGTGTGTACGTAGCATAATAATTAGAAATTTAAACAAATGTTCTTAAAACTACAATTTTTTTAACTATATTCTACTAGTTTATGGCCAGCCTAAAGTAAAGCTGTAATATAAATAAGCAAGTTTGAAGAAGACTAATGCCCAAGGGTTAAATTGTAAAAGACAGCAATTTATAACCGCGGACTACTCATACCCGACTCACTTTCGCAAGAAGTCTCTTGAAAATTGCCGAAATTGGAAAGATTGATGAAATTCAGAAAGCAATGTGAATGTTTCACTGGAATAAAAATAAATGCTACTATAAAGATCTTTTTTTACTTTGAATGTTTACATGGAACGAGAAGTGTCTGTATAGGCAGTAGAAAGGGTAGCCATGTATATACTGTAAGTACTGGAAGACTACGCCATGGATGGGCAACTTTCCATATTAAAGTGTTGATGACTTAGATATTCCACAATGCTCTGCCAGTTGCTGGCTGACAAAGCATTTTGAGAAATTTAAGAGCAAAATCTGCTAAAGGTTTGCTATGGTTATATAATAGGAAACAGTGGAAAAGCACTGCATTTAATTCTCCTTGTATTATAGACTGGACTTTGTCGCTATGGGGTCCTACAAGTTCCCATCATATGCGGGCAGCACCCTTTATTTGCCGCACTGGAATAGGATCGCATGGGTGTTCACAACAATTGCATGTTATTGCACTGAGGTGTCCTATCAGGATGCAGGACCCCTGACCCTCTGTCTGGACAGTGCTGGTTGGCCCTATGCTAATCACATGCACTCTCCCAGGAAAAATCACACCCATGCAGTCCAATTCAGCCAATCACACTGCATTTTATGACTTGTTTTTGGGGTGTCGTTAAAGCGGAGATCCACACAAAAAGGACTTTTCGGAACCCTCCCCCCTCCGGTGTCACAGTTGGCACCTTTCAGGGGGGAGGGGGGTGCAGATACCTGTATAATACAGGCATTTTTACTCACTTCCGGGAATAGACTGCCGCGGGAGTCACTCCCTTTCGCGTCACCCCCTGCTGTCTTCTGGGAAACACACGGGTCCCAGGAGACAGCAGGGACCAGTGAGGGCGCACCGCGCATGCGCAGTAGGGAACCAGGCAGCGAAGCCGCAACGCTTTACTTCCTGATTCCCTCTTTGAGGATGGCAGTGGGTGCAGCCGAGAGACGAGCGATTGGGTTTGAGTGTGATTTGAGCCCATACAAAAGGAATGGGCTCAAATCATACTGAAAAGAATCGCATGTGATTTAAACAGAAAAGCGGTGCGATTCCTACCCGATTTACATGGGGTTTCCTGCACCGCATCAGTGTGAACCAGCGATAATGCTTTCTTTTTCTCAAATTCCGACTTCCATTCCCTAATAAAGTATAAATCATTTCTGGATTCTCCGCTCAGTATGAGTTTTCATGAAAGTAATAGGAGGCCCTTGTAGTTGGGTTCTCCCATGCAGTGAGATTTAAAAAGTGTGAGAGATTTCATGGATCATAAATTTGACAACGCAGAGAAAAAGTTATACAATTGAGTGTATCTCCCCTAGTACACAGCGTACCTTCCATATTTCTCTCTAAAGGCCCATACACACGATCGGATTTTCCGTCAACAATGGTCCGGTGAACGTGTTTTACCGTCTGTACGCTCCATCAGACAATTGTTGTTGGAATTTCCGACAACAAATGTTGGCTGTGCATGCTGTCAAATTTTCCGACAACAAATGTATTACGTCAGATCATCAGGGACTAAAATCCAAAGTACAAACACGCATGTTCCGAACCAATGCTAAACATCAGACAACAATAGCAGAAGTTGCCCAAAGGGTGGCGCTAAAGAGCTGAAAAACCTTGTGATTTGGTGTATGTTGGCTGAAAATGTTCTGTCGTGTGTATGCATACCAAGTTCACGGACAACGCCCTTCGGACAAAAATCTAAGGAAAAGTTAGATGTAAGTTCGATTGTGTATATGAGGCTTAAGTGTTTCTTTGGGATCAACCACCCATTCCAAGTCAATTTATGTCATCTTGTGTTGCTTTTCCTAGCCTACAATTTAAAAAATTACATATGTTCCCCCAGGGGAACCAGAGGAAACTACCAGTGGGTCCAAAGGTGAGAAAGAGGCGGCATTATATCCCTTTGCCACAAAACAGTGTGTGCCAATGGCCATACAAAGTGCACAGTTCGATATGGAGGGTACATTGTGACTCGAAGTAATCTTATTGGGAGTATGTCAGGGGTTGACAAATTTGCTTGGAATCTAGGAGCCAGCTAAAAAAGTTAGGAGCCAGAAAACTCGCCCTGTCCCGACGAGCTTGCGCGCAGAAGCGAACACATACGTGAGCAGCGCCCGCATATGTAAACGGTGTTCAAACCACACATGTGAGGTATCGCCGCGATTGCTAGAGCGAGAGCAATAATTCTAGCCCTAGACCTCCTCTGTAACTCAAAACATGCAACCTGTAGATTTTTTTAAACGTCGCCTATGAAGATTTTAAAGGGTAAAAGTTTGTCGGCATTCCACGAGCGGACGCAATTTTGAAGCGTGACATGTTGGGTATGAATTTACTCGGCGTAACATTATCTTTCATAATATAAAAAAAAATGGGGATAACTTTACCGTTGTCTTATTTTTTTAATTAAAAAAGTGTAATTTTTTCCCAAAAAAAGTGTGCTTGTAAGACCGCTGCGCAAATACGGAATGACAGAAAGTATTGTCAACGATCACCATTTCATTCTCTAGGGTGTTAGGATAAAAAATATATATAATGTTTGGGGGTTCTAATTAGAGGGAAGAAGATGGTAGTGAAAATAGTGAAAAATTACATTAGAATTGCTGTTTAACTTGTAATGCTTAACTTGTAATACCAACGGCCACCACCAGATGGCGCCAGCTTACACATCTGGTGGTAATAACTTGTAATACCAACGGCTCACCACCAGATGGCGCCAGCTCACAAAAGAAAAAAAAATACTTTTTTTTTTGCCCCCCCTTCCAAGCCAAGTCGCCAGGACCCTATTTCTAGTCGCCATGGCGACCTGGCGCCCGGGATTTGTCGAGCCCTGGAGTATGTGTATAGTCATAATGATATGGCCACTCTGTCCTCCCCGCTGCATGTAAATTGTAGGTTGCACAGGGGTGTGTTATGCCTTGTTTCCACTGCACGGATCGGTTCGGGTCAGAAAGAATGGAGCGGTTAGAATGGGACCGGTCTATTCTGCAGAGCATTTCCACTGCAAATCGGACCATCCGGGACCATGCAAGGTTTAGAAAAAAAGCCTAGCACGTCCACCAATCAGTGAGATGTATTTGCAGGTCCGCCCTAATGGAACCGTTCCATTCTCTATGGCCCCACATCTGAAGCAGGACCCAGAATGGTCCGGTACGGTTCGCTTTTATGGCACGCTTTCATAATGGAAACACCCAAAAAAGCGAACCGAACCGTACCGAACCGAACCGATCCGCTCAGTGGAAACGAGGCATTAGTGATTGTGTGCACCTCTGATCAAATATTGTAAGCGCATTTGTAGATATGGGACTCTATGAGACAGACGGATCAGGATAAGTAGAACAAAGGAATGATAGGGCATGAAAAGGTCCACCACCATGTGTGCAGGAGACATGAATGAATGTTCTTTAAATATTGCAGGAACACTGGGATCTACAGCTAAAGTCAGATGCCGCGATCATTTTTCATGACGAGAAAAATAACAATTTTAAAAATTGGTTGTTAAAAAACGGTAGTGTATGGGCTCCAGAGCATTTTTGTCGAAGATAAAAATGGCCATTAAAAATTTAGAACCTACTCTATTTTTTCTCGTCGTTTTTCACGTCATCCTTTTTCACGTTGTGAAAAACGGTAGTGTGTACGCTTTAACTAGGGGGTAAAAACATGCTTGCTCAGAAGCAATTTATGAGACGGGGAAATTAGCATAAGCAGCCCAAAGGGTGGCGCCATTCGAATGGAACTTCCCCTTTATAGTGCCGTCGTACGTGTTGTACGTCACCGCGCTTTGCTCGAGCATTTTTTTAACGAACGTGTATATGCAAGGCAGGCTTGAGAGGAATCACGTAGAGAAAAACTTTGTTTTTTTCCATGACATGAATAACGGTCGTGTGTACGTGGCAAGAGAGTTCAACTGAGAGTAATGAAGACATCAGCCATCCAGTGGAAATGTGACATAGTCTTTTGCCTTGCACACACGATTGGAATTTCTGATGGAAAAAGTCTGACGGAATTTTTTCATCCGATATTCCGACCATGTGTGTGCCCAATCTGAGTTTTTCCATCGGAAATTCCGACGGACTTAGAAAGAGAACATGTTCTCTTTTATTTCGATGAATATTGGAAATTCCGTCTTTATGGAACTCATACTCATAAAAACATGCATGCTCAGAATCATTGAACTTCATTTTTCTCGGCTCGTCATAGTGTTGCACATTACCGCATTTTGGACGGTCGGAATTTGGTGTGACAGTGTGTATGCAAGACAGCTTGAACGGAATTCCGTCAGAAAAATCAGTCAGAGTTTAACGGAAATTCCGATCGTGTGTATGGGGCATTAGACAATCTGGAAGACTGCAGTGAGAAAGGAGTGGGACCAGGATCATGATGCTCCAGCACTGCCTTCTGGATCTACCTTCTATCTAGTCTGCCAGGGTTCTTGAAGGTGAGAAATGGTAATATCTTCCACTACTCTCCAGTCAGGGATATCAATCATAGACAGCTCTACTTGTTCGATGAAACGATCGAGACAAGCTTGTCTCTGAGGGTGACTGTTATATTCCCTGACTTAGCAGTCAGACAGAAGGGGTCACCATAATGACAAGAAATATTTTTGCACAGCTGTTCTAGTAGTGGGAGAAGGGATTGCCGCATCATTAAAATACATCTGGAGAGGTCAAGGAAAAGGCTCAGTTGGGCCCTATTAAAATCAAAGTTATTGCTTCTTGTTCTGCGTATTTTTTATGTAATTTACAAAATACATCTCTGGTCTTGTCTTGGTCCTGGGTTGGAGGGTGAAATGGTCTGTGAGCGCTACCAGTCTCAATGTGATTGTCATGGTTTGGTCCCAGTATTTGACTGAAAATTTCATGTGACAGATGATTGGATCTTGGGGTCTGGTTGCTTCCGGTAAACCTTTTCTTTTAATTTTAGAACATCTGCTCCTGTTCTCGTAGTCATCTAACTGTAACAATAAGGATTCTAGCGAAGGTCAGTGTAAGTTTTTTTGCGGCAATTCTAGGGAATGAAGAAAGTCCTCCCTTGTATTTTCTAGTGTTTCAGTTCTATGACTGAATTGAGTGGTGCCAGCTATAACATTTTTAAGTTCTTGCTCAAATGACATTACCATCCATTTGAAACACTGCTCTAGGTCATCTTTCGTGGTTAAAGAGGAGGTCCACACAAAAAGTGAACCTCCGCTTTTCAGAACCCTCCCGCCTCCAGAGTCACATCTGGCACCTTTTAGGGGTGAGGGGGTGCAAAAACCTGTATAAAACAGGTATTTGCACCCACTTCCGGGAATAGACTGCCGCGGGAGTCAAACCCTTCCCGTCCTCTCCGCTGTCTTCTGGGAAACACACTGGTCCCAGGAGACAGCAGGGACCAGTAAGGACGGGCCGCGCATGTGCAGTAGGGAACCGGGCAGTGAATCTGCAACACTTCACTTCCTGATTCCCTCACAGAGGATGGCGGCAGGGGCAGCCGAGAGACGATCGACCTCAGCTGCCAACATTGCAGGCATGCTGGACAGGTAAGTGTCCATTTATTAAAAGTCAGCAGCTGCAGTATTTGTAGCTGCTGGCTTTTAAAAAAAATTGGGGTTGACCTCCGCTTTAAGGTCCTGATGTGGGCTTTAAAGTCCCTATCAACTTCTTTTTTCCCTGCAACAGATATTAATACGTGGGAACTTGGTGAAGCAGGTGTATGTGAGAGGTCTTCATTGTCTACCTTCCCCAGGGGATTGGGTATAAAGTCTAGGCTGTGTAGCGACAGGCTCTGCTGTGCTCTTCTTGCAGATGCCAAGTTGGTTGTGACCTGGTGTTACTCTCTCAACTCAAAGAAGATGCAATCTATGGCAGCCTTCATGGCTTGAGGGTTCTGAGGTTTAGAAGAGATCCTCATCTTCCATGGCTTAACTTTTCTGCTTTCTCACTTGCTTTAAACCCCCATGGCAGCTTATAAGGTACATTAAGACATGCGTCTTAATCTCCCTTAAGCTATGTTCAGATTGTGCTTCAAAGGCAGTAAGAGCCACTACTACATACCCTCTTTGTGGTCACATTGGCGACTCGAAGGAGGAGGATGAGAGATCGGGAAAAGGGTAAGAGAGGAGAGCGGGCTGGGGACAGGATCGTCATAGAGCACTGGTGGGACCCGTACATGGCTTTGGCCTATAGGAGAGAGAGATAACAATGTTCTGGGGGCCTTTGGTAGCAGGCTGCACCCCCATTACCCGGTGCTGGGGAAGTTGGGTGACTGCTGCCTAAGGCCTGATTCACACATATGCATTTTAAGTGCTTTTTGAATTTTGCACTACAGAACGTGTTCCATAGGAAACCATAGGAAACCATGCTAAATGGACTGTAGGGCAAATATGCAAAAGGCACTAAAAATGCATAGGTGTAAATCAGGCCTAAGGCATAGCTCCCAACTTTTTGAGATGGGAATGAGGGACACCTATCAGCAAAAGAATGCAGGCATAGGACACACCGCTTGCCACGCCCCCTTAAAGGAGAATTGTACAAAAAACAAGATTGGTTAAGCCCACAAGTGCTTTTTTTTACCACTACTATTCCTTTATATTGGCTTTTGGAATTGACAAATGCAGCAATTTAGGAATCAGATGAAAGGTTTAGCGCTGGAAAACAATTTTTGATAGATAAAAGTGCTTTTTATATACATCTATATAGATCAGACCAAAATTAAGGGAAAAATTAGGTGGAATGAGGGACATTGCTCCAAATTAGGGACAGTCCCTCGAAATCAGGGACGGTTGGGAGCTATGCCTAAGGGACACATTCATAGGTGTGCGCAGCCTATTGCATTAGGGTGTGCACCCCAAAGCTCCAGCACATATCCCCGCTCTTCATCCTGAAACAATGAGAGAAAGAGGGAGCAAGGGAGCACGCGGGGGACCCAGGCAATAGAAGGAAGAGGAACAGGGAATGGAGGGGTGGCATCTATTCGTACCGATCCCCTATATTTTCCTCCTGTGGCAGTTGAATGTTGACAAAAGGGAGAGAAGGAGAAGCCTACTTTCAGCTGCTGCAGAGGGAAAATACAAACCGGTCCCACTAAATTCCACCCCCGCGGCCTCTCCTATCCAGGTTCTGTGGACCGGCAAGGAAGGATTGCGGTTTACCTGTGACCTGCCCACCAATGACAGGTTGCCAACCCCAGTATTAGGGTCTGCCCAGGCACACCTGGCACCCCCCTTGCGCAGGCCTATGGACACATTTTATATACACTGTGAGTGTTGTGCACTCCAGCAAAGTACTGTTTATGATATATCTGTCTCTATAAAATAATATATAATGATGGCCAGATAGATATATAGATATGTGTAGATAGATAGATAGAAAGATACGAGTAGATAGATAGATAGAAATAAATCTAATAATTAATGTCAAGTGCCTCCGAATGTATTCTAAAATAATGTAACACAAAATTCCAACGTTGACATTTGAAATAAAAAAGCTCTTTCATTATACTCGCCAAAAGCAGTGCAGCTGCACAGAGCAGTAAGTAGAGATAATCCTCACAAAGTCAGTTCCACCTCCAGAACCGTTCAAAAAAAAAAAAAAAAGAAGAAATGGCTCTTCAAGCTCCTGTTGGGATATGAGTTATGAGGTTATTTTTGCGATTTTTCTCTCAGTAATGATAATCTCTGGCCTGTCAAGCCTCACATGATATATACCCAGCTGAATGGCTTGTTTAAGACCCCCTTTACTCCCAGGTTCCTGCAGCTGACAGCTGAGCAGTCTTTGGAGAAAGTAAATGGTGCTAGGAAGAGAAGGAATGCCTTCACCCCTACACATGTTAGAAGGGCTCTGGCATGCCTCAGTGGAACAACTAACATCACAATACACAGTAGCTTGCTGTGTCCTGTTATAGAAAGGTTAAGTCCACCTACATTTTTTATATCAGGTTCATGTAGGCAGGTTGAATTATTCCTCCCTTCCCAGAAATGTTGGTGACTCTAGTAGAGCGATCTCCGCACTTGCGTTTATTAGGACCTGTGTGGATGGCCTTCCATAGGAAATGCAGTGTGCTCCTATTATCACTTTAAGATGCTCCAGGGATGGATTTTATTTAAGCTGGCCATACCTGCTGGCTGAACGCAAAAAAAAAAAAAAATAGTGTTCACTTTTTATAATTAACACTAAATTAGCCTTAAAAGAACACTAAAGGTTTGTTTCTTTATTAGATCAATTGATTGCTGTAAGCTAGAGCATTTAAATTTCACTTACCTCGTTTTTCCTTTTGACCTCCAAAATACAGTAATCCAGGTTTGAAAATGCCATTTCCCGTCACCCCTCTTCTTGCTTTCCACCAGCATCTGAGCCGTATTGCATGGTGGAAAGCAGAATGTGCTCACCCCCTCCCTATGACTACAGCCCTGCGTGAAGATGCTCTCTTATCCCTCACAGGCATGGAGGCTAAGCCTAATGGGAACTGTAGTTCCCATTAGGCCGTGATGTAGCAAGAATGAATGCGCACCGCAAACCAGGAAGTCAGTGAGAATAACGATTCAGGAGTGACGGAGGTGAATAAAACAGCTTGATTTCAACAGGTATCAAACTAGTCATAATGCAAAACATTACTTTTTACTTTATCAGCTACTGTCAGACTTTAATTTAAGAGGAAAATATTTTTGTCTTTACAACCCCTTTAACACTAAATTAGCCTTAAGCCCTGTACACACGGCCCAGAATCTCGTCAGGACAAAAACATTGTTTTTCCCGACGAGATTCCTGGCAAGATTCTCTTGCCGGCCGAGTGCACACACACTCCATTCAAAAGAACCACCGTTCTTTTGAATGGCACGAACGCGGTGACGTCATCGACTACAGTGATGCCATCGCCGCCGTCTTGCTACACCCCACCTATGCCTTGGAAGCTACTGCGCATGCGTCAAAGTCATTTCGAGCATGCGCGGGTTTCCACGGCGACAGGTAAGTATACAGACGCTCGGGTTTCTCAGCAGGAAAACACTGCCGAGAAAATAGAGAGCAGGTTCTCTATTTTTCTCGTCTAGATTATGGGCAGTTTTCTTGACGAGAAACCTCAAAGCCTCGTACACACGCACGGTTTACTAGGCAAGAAACCTCTGCCAGCAGTTTTCTTGCTGGCACTTGCTGAGAAAACCGAGCGTGTGTAGGAGGCTTTAGGCTTGCGCAACTTGTTATGCGACTTTCGGCACTAAAGTCCCAAGACAAATCGTACCCAGGGGCGGACTGACCACTTGGGCACTGCCCAAGGGCCCCATGCAACTAGGGGGCCCCCATCAGGGTTGCCAGCCTCAGTAAAACCAGGGACAGTATGTAAAAATCTGTGTTTTTTTACATCTATCTATGAATTATTATGTATGTGTGTATATGTATGTGTGTACTGTGTGTATATGTATGTGTATACTGTGTGTGTGTGTGTACTGTGTGTATATGTATGTGTATGTGTATACTGTGTGTGTGTACTGTTTCTGTATGTGTATTATGTGTGTATGTATACTGTGTGTGTATACATGTGTGTGTATGTATACTGTATGTGTGTGTGTGTGTATGTGTATACTGTGTGGCCCCATAATCTATTGCCTGGGGGCCCCATCATTTCCTATTGCCGGGGGCCCCATAATCTCCTATTGCCCGGTGGCCCCATAATTTCCTATTGCCCGGGGGCCCCATGAGTTGTCAGTCCGCCCCTGGTCGTACCCCATGTTTTTCAATTACAATGGTTCAAATATGTGCAACTTGAAGTCACAGCGACTTTAACCCCTTTGCGCCTAGGGGTAAAACAAATCTTAATGCCTGAGCCCAATTTTATAAAAAAACATATATATCATTAAAAAATACTTTGTGCATCCAGGTGGATAAAACCTTGTTTTTTTTATTGGGCTTTCATTTGATGGTAAGTGGTAATGGAGATCTCCTGTCCCCCCCCTCCCCCATTATCAAAGGAAAACTGGCCCAAAATAGTAAAAAAAAAACATTTTATAAATGTAGCCTTATATTTCTTGCTACTACCACAACCTAACACCAAAGAACAACCCAAAATAAATTCTCCTGCTCCTGATGATTGCAAGGATACCACATATGTGTATGTTAGTTGTTGTTTATATCTGTAGTACAGCACAGAAAAAGTAGTGTGTATTTTGCTTTATTTTTTATCCTAGCTAAAACACACTAATACTAATAAAAAAAAATCCTGTCCTAAAAAAATCCTGACCCTGACCTTTGACCCTTGCATTGACCTTTGTCCCAAACACTAACCATGGCATTGACCTAGATCAAACCTATTTTATTTATTTATTTTCCTACACACACTTTTTTTTTCCTATCTCTGTAAGGACAGAGAATGATATAATGTATCTTTCTCGTCCATTCAAAGAGACAGAAAACACAGGGGCAGGCATAACAGTGACTGATCACTGTGGTAGCCAATCAGAGGCCACCACAGCAATCAGGTGACCCAGAATCGGATATTTCGGGTCCCGATTGTTAGAATGGGGCTCGCAGCTCTCGTTGAGACCCCGGTCACTGTGCTGGGAGTGCACCATGCAGCACAAAGGGAGGTACGCAAATATGCGGCCCCTCAGCAAAAAGCCCAGTGCAGTGGGGCCACATATTTGTGCTACATCGGCGCCAAAGGGGTTAAAAAGGTTCCTGCACTACTTTTTTTCGACTTTCACCTGAATGTTAAACATGTCACAGTTGTGCAACACTTCAAAGTCGTATCTAAGTTGAACCCATCCAAAGTTGCACTCCTGCGACTTTGGCGTAGTACAAGTGTAAATTGATCCTTAGTACCGGTTTCACACTTGTGCGAGTTGATACCGAATGCGATGCGTTAAACACAAACTAGATTCGCATGTCACCCAAAAAGTAATTAATCACATCTCTGCGTTGTGATTCCTCTCCGAATGCGATGAAAAAAAGAGCTATATATATATCGTATTTATCGGCGTATACCGCGCAGTTTTTCCCCTTAAAATAAGAGTAAAATCGTGGGTGCGCGATATACGCCGATACCCGCTTCCCGCTCTCAGTTTGAACACCTCCGCCGACATATACCGAGCGCAGTACACTCGGGTACATTCGGCCAGGCTCGGCTTCGCTCGTGGTCACGCTCTGTGACGTTTATGCGTGAGAAGCCGAGCGTGCCCGAGTGTACTGCGCTCGGTATATGTCGGCGAAGGCGTTCAAACTGAGCGCGGGAAGCGGGGATTCGACTCGGAGACAGCGCGGGAGAAGCCGGGAGGACACCACCGAAGCCGCAGACGGACGCCGGACGGGACAAAGCCGCCGATGGATGCCGGGCAAGACACCAAAACTGTAAGTAATAAAATGTTTTTTTTTTACAGGAATTTCGGGTCTACATTAGGGGTGCGCGCTATACGCCGGAGCGCGCAATACCCCGATAAATACGGTATATATAAATAAAATGTTATATTACTATTATTATATAGTATATTTTTTTATATTTTCCATCTGCAGAAAACTACAGAAGGGGGAGGAGACAAGACCAGTCCCCCTGCACAAGGAGAGTGGGTAGTATTGACTGGTCCTAACAGGAATCTCCTGCACAGAAGTTTCACACTGAACTCCAAGCACAAAAGCTGTCATTGAAATATATTCCCCAATACTCTCAAAGGATATAAATCCATTAGTGTGCACCAAATACCTTTACAAACCTGGAAATCCCCTTGTAAAATTAGCAGTGGCATCATCACTGTGCTGTAGATAGTGTGTGCAAAGAGCAGAGCTGTGGGAGGGGCTATCTGCAGAAAACTACAGGAGGGGGAGGAGACAAGACCAGTCATTCTACACAAGGAAAGAGAGCAGCAGTGACTGGTCTTTATTACATGAAGGTCCACACTGGATTACTGCACAGATCTGGAAGAAATACACAAAGAACACCAAGATCCAAGGAAGAATACACAGTAGTTTGAGAATATTTGCCTATTCCACAGTTCATCCTTAAAGCGGTGGTTCACCCTAAAAACCAAGTTTCTACCATCAAATCCAGCATAGTAGCATGAGTTACAGTATGCCTTTATTTATTTTTTGGCGCCGTACTCACAGTTTAATCCCGTAGTGAAGTTTCAGACTCCCCGCGGGGAATGGGCGTTCCTATGCAGAGGGAAGATGATTGACGGCCGGCTATGGCGCGTCACGCTTCCCGAAAATAGCCGAAATAGGACTTGGCTCTTCACGGCGCCTGCGCAGTCAGCTCCGATGTCTGTGCGCAGGCGCCGTATAGCGCCGAGTCCTACTCCGGCTATTTTCGGGAAGCGTGACGCGCCATAGCCGGCCGTCAATCATCTTCCCTCTGCATAGGAACGCCCATTCCCCGCGGGGAGTCTGAAACTTCACTACGGGAGTAAACTGTGAGTACGGCGCCAAAAAATGAAATAAAGGCGTACTGTAGATCGCGCTAGTATGCTTGATGGCATGCTAGAAAAAAAAAAAAAAGAGCCCCGTGTCTGTAAAGGCAAGACCCCAACCAGAACTCACTGAGCATCATATCAGCTCTGAAGCCGGCTATACACTATACCAGGGATCTTCAAACTATGGCCCTCCAGCTATGGTGGAACTACACTTCCCATGAGGCATTGTAACACACTGACATTCACAGACATGACTAGGCATGATGGGAATTGTAGTTCCTGAACAACTGGAGGGCAGTAGATTGAAGACCCATGCACTATACAACCTGATTTCTGCACAATCTGCTTTACAGTTACCAAAAACGTAATATGTGGCAAACCTATTCGATTTGCATTGAATCGGGCAGGCGCTTGCACTACATATCTGATGGTAGATCCAAAGCAGATTGTACAGTGTATGGTTAGGCCTAGGGGGGGCACACAAGCTTTGATTTTATTATCCAATTAATGTGTGATTTGTGATAAAAAAAAAATAGCAATCAAATAAACATAACATCCCTTCCAAACGATTTAAGCTCAATTTAGAACGGTTTCAGTGAAAGTTGATAGCTCAGGTTTGAAATGTATCAATAAAGTTGCATTGATCGGCATTGGTAATGAATTTGTTTGTATTCTGATCAATCAGATTGCATCTCTGAGTTCAACATGCAGGCTCACAATCTAAAACGTAGAACAGTTTCTTACAACCATCAATCAAAATGTACCTTCCCGTATGTACCATATCAATCAAATGGGTTGTCAATCATTGATTGATTATTCCTATCGGGGAAGATCGTTCAGAAAAGAAAACGATCATTTATCCAAGCATGTATGGCCATTAGAGTTGCAGGTTCTATTCAAAGGCAACGTTTATTAAACACCCTGCACTGGGCTCTCCTCCCATGCAGTCATGTGTAAATCATATATACAGAATAATGACTATTCCCCCATATCATTCCTAGGCATGTCTGTAGGGTAGGACTGGCTGTGCACACCGTCTGATGGAAAGCATACGGAGGGAGGAATGACTGCCAGACCCGGGAATTACCACTAATACAGTCTGAGAAGAGGATCAGGTCTCTGGGAGCAGATCATGACGTCAGGATTTGTCAGGGTATTATACAGTCCTCCTGTGCTGGAATATAATCCACAGCATGTCCTACTGACACAATGACCCCCATCAAGAGGGGGAACTGTCATCACAGGGCCAATGGGATCACAGGGACAGCATGATCAGAGGGACAGCGTGATCAGAGGGACAATGTGATCACAGGGACAGCATGATCAGAGGGACAGCGTGATCAGAGGGACAATGTCATCACAGGGCCAATGGGATCACAGGGACATCATGATCACAAGTGCAATGTGATCAGAGGGACAGCATGATCAGAGGGACAATGTGATCAGAGGGACAATGTGATCAGAGGGACAATGTGATCAGAGGGACAGCATGATCAGAGGGACAATGGGATCAGAGGGACAGCATGATCAGAGGGACAGCGTGATCAGAGGGACAGCGTGATCAGAGGGACAATGTCATCACAGGGCCAATGGGATCACAGGGACATCATGATCACAAGTGCAATGTGATCAGAGGGACAGCATGATCAGAGGGACAATGTGATCAGAGGGACAATGTGATCAGAGGGACAATGTGATCAGAGGGACAGCATGATCAGAGGGACAATGGGATCAGAGGGACAGCATGATCAGAGGGACAGCGTGATCAGAGGGACAATGTGATCAGAGGGACAGCATGATCAGAGGGACAGCGTGATCAGAGGGACAGCATGATCAGAGGGACAGCGTGATCAGAGGGACAGCATGATCAGAGGGACAGCGTGATCAGAGGGACAGCATGATCAGAGGGACAGCGTGATCACAGGGACATCATGATCACAAGTGCAATGTGATCAGAGGGACAGCATGATCAGAGGGACAATGTCATCACAGGGCCAATGGGATCACAGGGACAGCATGATCAGAGGGACAATGTCATCACAGGGCCAATGGGATCACAGGGACAGCATGATCAGAGGGACAATGTCATCACAGGGCCAATGGGATCACAGGGACAGCATGATCAGAGGGACAGCATGATCAGAGGGACAATGTGATCAGAGGGACAGCATGATCAGAGGGGCAATGTGATCAGAGGGACAGCATGATCCGAGGGACAGCGTGATCAGAGGGACAATGTGATCAGAGGGACAATGCGATCAGAGGGACAGCATGATCAGAGGGACAGCGTGATCAGAGGGACAATGGGATCACAGGGACAGCATGATCAGAGGGGCAATGTGATCAGAGGGGCAATGTGATCAGAGGGGCAATGTGATCAGAGGGACAGCATGATCAGAGGGACAGCATGATCAGAGGGACAGCGTGATCAGAGGGACAGCATGATCAGAGGGACAGCATGATCAGAGGGACAGCATGATCAGAGGGACAATGTGATCAGAGGGACAGCATGATCAGAGGGACAATGTGATCAGAGGGACAGCATGATCAGAGGGACAATGTGATCAGAGGGGCAATGTGATCAGAGGGACAATGTGATCAGAGGGACAGCATGATCACAGGGACAGCATGATCAGAGGGGCAATGTGATCACAGGGGCAATGTGTTTAGAGGGGCAATGTGATCAGAGGGGCAATGTGATTTAGGGGACCAGCATGATCAGAGGGACAATGTGATAACAGTATCAATGTGATCAGAGGAGCAATATACTGCATGAGAGGAGTTTTGTGATCGGATAGGTAATGTATAACAGGGACAAGATGATCAGAGGAGCAATATGGGGGGGGGCACTGTGAACAGAGGGGTGATGTGAATCAGGGGGGGGGTGATCTGATTGGAGGAGGGGGATTTGAAAGGGGGGTGATTATGTGATGGGGGGGTGATTATGATGTGATAGGGGATGATGATGTGATTGGGGGGTGATTGTGATATAATGGGGGATGATGATGTGATGGGGGGGGGGGGTGATGTGATCAGGAGGATGATGTGATTGGGAGGGGGTGATGTGACAGGGGACGCGGTGATGATGTGATGGGGGGGGGGGGTGATGTGACAAGGGGATATGTGATGTGACAGGGGATGGGGGTGATGATGTGATGGGGGGGGGTGATGTGACAGGGGATGGGGGTGATGATATGTGATGGGGGGGGGGGGGGTGATGTGACAGGGGATGGGGGTGATGATGTGATGGCGGGTTGGTGTGATTGGGAGGGGGTGATGTGATGGATGTATAAGAGGATCTCTTTCTTGTATGGGGGGATTACACTGGGTGAGATGTGTAGATGGTGTGTAGATCAGACATGATGTCTGTGTGACATGACATTGTGTGACATGAATAGAGAGCTGACATTAGGACAGTCTTTGTGCCTGTCAGTACCTAGTACGGATGACATGTAATCCATCAATGTGCTCCCCCCGGGAGGGGGGTCACGTGACGCCTGCCTTGGCTCCATCCACGGTCATTCTATTACTATCATTAGATGGAGATGATAGAGATGAGGGATATAGATAGAGATGAGGGATATAGATGGAGATGATAGAGATGAGGGATATAGATAGAGATGAGGGATATAGATGGAGATGATAGAGATGAGGCATATAGATGGAGATGAGAGAGATGAGGGATATAGAGGTCGCTCCCCATTCTTAGTAATGATACAATGGGAGGATGTATGAGGACAGAGCGGTCCAGGAGCCGCGTTACTATAGATACGATCAATCAGCATCCGCTCTCCTCTCCCGACCATTGTCCGCCCTCCTCCCCCCCGTCCCCTCCAGGACCCCCCCGGGCTCCGCTCACCTTGGTGATGTCTCCTGCCGGGGAATGATGCGGAGTCCGGGCTGCGGATCCCACTGAGGACGGACGGCCTCCCAGCACTACACCGCGTCCTTCTCATACACATCGGCCCTGATCATCCCAACCACATAGGGTTAACCCTGCCACCAAGACACACCCCCGAATATTTACTGGCTCCAGCTGGGTAGAAGAAGGCGGATCCGGACTGGGCACGCCCCATTCGGTCACAAGTCGGCTTCTTGTTACATCTGGAGGATCGTGTGTGCTGGAGAGTGTCGGGACTCGGGAGCTGTACGGCCCGAGATCGGACCATGCACGATCCCCGAGATCCGACCATACACTGTCCGAGATCAGACCATACACTGCCCGAGATCCGACCATACACTGTCCGAGATCCGACCATGCACTGCCCGAGATCCGACCATACACTGCCCGAGATCCGACCATACACTGTCCGAGATCAGACCATGCCCTAGATCGAACCATGCACTGCCCGAGATCCGACCATACACTGCCCGAGATCCGACCATACACTGTCCGAGATCAGACCATACACTGTCCGAGATCAGACCATGCCCTAGATCGAACCATGCACTGCCAGATCCAAACATGCCCGAGATCCGAACATACACGGTCCGAGATCAGACCATACACTGCCCTAGATAGGACCATGCACTGCCCGAGATCCGACCATACACTGCCCTAGATCCGACCATGCACTGCCCGAGATCCGACCATACACTGCCCGAGAATCGACCATACACTGCCCTAGATCCGACCATACACTGCCCAAGATCCGACCATACACTGCCCGAGATCCGACCATACACTGTCCGAGATCAGACCATGCCCTAGATCGGACCATGCACTGCCCGAGATCCGACCATACACTGCCCGAGAATCGACCATACACTGCCCGAGATTAGACCATACACTGCCCGAGATCCGACCATACACTGCCCGAGAATCGAACATACACGGTCCGAGATCCGACCATACACTGCCCGAGATCCAACCATGCACTGCCCGAGATCCGACCATACACTGCCCGAGATCCGACCATACACTGCCCGAGATCCGACCATACACTGCCCGAGATCCGACCATACACTGCCCGAGAATCGAACATACACGGTCCGAGATCTGACCATACACTGCCCGAGATCCAACCATGCACTGCCCGAGATCCGACCATACACTGCCCGAGATCCGACCATACACTGCCCGAGATCCGACCATACACTGCCCGAGATCCGACCATGCACTGCCCGAGATCCGACCATGCACTGCCCGAGATCCGACCATACACTGCCCGAGATCCGACCATACACTGCCCGAGATCCGACCATGCACTGCCCGAGATCCGACCATGCACTGCCCGAGATCCGACCATGCACTGCCCGAGATCCAAACATGCCCGAGATCCGAACATACACTGCCCGAGATCCAAACATGCCCGAGATCCGAACATACACTGCCCGAGATCCGACCATACACTGCCCGAGATCCGACCATACACTGCCCGAGATCCGACCATACACTGCCCGAGATCCGACCATACACTGCCCGAGATCCGACCATACACTGCCCGAGATCCGACCATGCACTGCCCGAGATCCGACCATACACTGCCCTAGATCCGACCAGGCACTGCCCGAGATCTGACCATGCACTGCCCGAGATCCGACCATACACTGCCCGAGATCCGACCATGCACTGCCCGAGATCCAACCATACACTGCCCGAGATCCGACCATGCACTGCCCGAGATCTGACCATCCCCGAGATCGGACCATGCACTGCCCGAGATCCGACCATACCCGAGATCCGACCATGCACTGCCCGAGATCCAACCATACACTGCCCGAGATCCGACCATGCACTGCCCGAGATCTGACCATCCCCGAGATCGGACCATGCACTGCCCGAGATCTGACCATGCCCGAGATCGGACCATGCACTGCCCGAGATCGGACCATGCCCGAGATCAGACCATACACTTCCCGAGATTCATGCACTGCCCAGGATCCGAACATGCACTGCACGAGATCCGACCATACACTGCTCGATACAGCTTGTATAACAGTGTAAATTTGCTGTCCCCTCAAAATAACTCAACACACAGCCATTAATGTTTAAACCGCTGGCAACATAAGTGAGTACACCCCTAAGTGAAAATGTCCAAATTGGGCCCAATTAGCCTTTTTCCCTCCCGGTATCATGTGACTCATTAAAGTGGAGGTTCACCCGGAAACTACATTTTTTACCCTTAGATTGTTGCTCATTTTGTCTAGGGGAATCGGGTAGTTGTTTTAAAATTGAAGCTGTACTTACCGTTTTAGAGAGCGATCTTCTCCGCCGCTTCCGGGTATGGGCTGCGAGACTGGGCGTTCCTATTTTAATTGACAGTCTTCCGACGGTCGCATACAGCGCGTCACGATTTTCCGAAAGTAGCCGAACGTCGGTGCGCAGGCGCAGTATAGAGCCGCACCGACGTTCGGCTTCTTTCGGCTACTCGTGACGCGATGTATGCGACCGTCGGAAGCCTGTCGGAAGACTGTCAATCAAAATAGGAACGCCCAGTCCCGAAGACCATACCCGGAAGCGGCGGAGAAGATCGCTCTCTACAACGGTAAGTACTGCTTCGATTTTAAAACAACTACCCGATTCCCCTTGACTAAATGAGCCTCAATCTACGGTAAAAAAAAATTTTATGGGTGAACTCCCGCTTTAATGTTACAAGGTCTCAGGTGTGAATGGGGAGCAGGTGTGTTAAATTTTGTGTTATCGCTCTCACTCTCTTATACTGGTCACTGGAAGTTCAACATGGCACCTCATAGCAAAGACATAAAACGATAATTCTCGCGCTCTACAAGACTCTGGTCCGGCCGCACCTAGAGTATGTTGTCTAGTTCTGGGTACCAATCCTTAGGAAGGATGTACTGGAAATGGAACGAGTACAAAGAAGGGCAACAAAGCTAATAAAGGGTCTGGAGGACCTTAGTTATGAGGAAAGGTTGCGAGCACTGAACTTATTCTTTCTGGACAAGAGACGCTTGAGAGGGAATATGATTTTAATTTACAAATACCACACTGGTGACCCCACAATAGGGATAAAACTTTTTACGGAAGGGAGTTTAATAAGACACGTGGCCATTCATTAAAATGAGAAGAACAGAGGTTTAACCTTAAACTACGAAGAGGGTTCTTTACTGTAAGAGCAGCGAGTGCCCGAATTGTCAGTCCACCCCTGGCCAAGATCATACAGCGGTTTAATAGGACTGGTTCCACTCAGAACAGGCCTTGCCATGGTCAACCAAAAGAGTTGAGTGCACATGCTCAGCATCATATCCAGAGGTTGTCTTTGGGAAATAGATGTATGAGTGCTGCCAGCATTGCTGCAGAGGTTGAAGAGGTGGGGGGTCAGCCTGTCAAAGCTCAGACCATACGCTGCACACTGCATCAAATTGGTCTGCATGGCCGTCGTCCCAGAAGGAAGCCTCTTCTGCCTACAGTCAAGCGTGGTGGTGGAAGTGTCATGGTCTGGGGCTGCATGAGTGCTGCCAACACTGGGGAGCTACAGTTCATTGAGTGAACCATGAATACCACATGTACTGTGACATACTGAAGCAGAGCATGATCCCCTCCCTTCAAAGGCTGGGCCGCAGGGCAGTATTCCAACATGGTAAAGGTAAAGGTGATGGACTGGCCAAGCTTGTCTCCAGACCTTAACCCTATTGAGCATCTGTGGGGCATTCTCAAATGGAAGGTTGAGGAGCGCAAGGTCTCTAACATCTACCAGCTCTGTGATGTCATCATGGAGGAGTGGAAGAGGACACCAGTGGCAACCTGGGACTCCATGCCCAAGATGGTTAAGGCAGTGCTGGAAAATAATGGTGGTCAGTGTCACACAAAATATTGACACTTTGGGCTTAATTTGGACATTTTCACTTAGGGGTGTACTCACTTTTGTTGCCAGCAGTTTAGACATTAATGGCTGTGTGTTGAGTTATTTTGAGTGGACAGCAAATTTGCACTGTTATACAAGCTGTACACTCACTGCTTTACATTGTAGCAAAGTGTAATTTCTTCAGTGTTGTCACATGAAAAGGTATAATAAAATATTTACAAAAATGTGAGGGGTGTACTCACTTTTGTGAGATACTGTAGGTACAATGTCCATGTATACTGGTATAGATAGATAGATAGATAGATAGATAGATAGATAGATAGATAGATACAATGTCCATGTGTCTGCACAGACTGGGAGACTACTGAACTTAGCACCAAAACCATCATTCCCTATGTGACCAGAGGGGAGCTCTACAGATAAATCCATCATTTATACAGGAGATCTCTGTAATATACTACACATGTGACATGTCCTATACAATATTCTACATGTGTCCTTTGTAATTTACTACACGTGTCCTATACAATATACTACACGTGTCCTATACAATATACTACATGTGTCCTATACAATATACTACATGTGTCCTATACAATATACTACACGTGTCCTATACAATATACTACATGTGTCCTATACAATATACTACACGTGTCCTATACAATATACTACATGTGTCCTATACAATATACTACATGTGTCCTATACAATATACTACATGTGTCCTATACAATATACTACACGTGTCCTATACAATATACTACATGTGTCCTATACAATATACTACATGTGTCCTATACAATATACTACATGTGTCCTATACAATATACTACATGTGTCCTATACAATATACTACATGTGTCCTATACAATATACTACATGTGTCCTATACAATATACTACACGTGTCCTATACAATATACTACATGTGTCCTATACAATATACTACATGTGTCCTATACAATATACTACACGTGTCCTATACAATATACTACATGTGTCCTATACAATATACTACATGTGTCCTATACAATATACTACACGTGTCCTATACAATATACTACATGTGTCCTATACAATATACTACATGTGTCCTATACAATATACTACACGTGTCCTTTGTAATATACTACACGTGTCCTATACAATATACTACACATGTCCTATACAACATGCTACACGTGTCTTATACAATATACTACACGTGTCCTTTGCAATATACTACACGTGTCTTATACAATATACTACATGTGTCCTATACAATATACTACACATGTCCTATACAATTAACTACATGTGTCTTATACAATATACTACACGTGTCCTATACAATATACTACATGTGTCCCATGTAATATACTACACATGTCCTATACAATATACTACATGTGTCCTATGTGATATACTACACATATCTTATACAATATACTACACATGTCCCATACAATATACTACACATGTCCCATGCAATATACTAACTGCATGTGTCGTATGCAATATACTACATGTGTCCCATGCAATATACTACACGTGTCCTATACAATATACTACACGTGTCCTATGCGATCAGGGCCGTTTGAAGGAATTTGGGGGCCCCAAGCAAAATGTCTGCTTTGTAAATTTTTGCAAAAAGCTTTAATACATATTACCTGATTCAATAAAGAAGCAATAAGAAATGGGATGGTAAAGAAAGAAAATTGAAAGAAAGCTATGGTAATTGTTTATGATACATATCATCCAGCCAGGTAGGGTTATGGTCAGCAAGCTACCATATTTTTCAGACAAAATGGGTGATGACTGCCTCCCCCCTTACCCCCCCATGTTCTTTTTACCCCCCTCCCTACCGCGTACCGTGCGGCAGGAGACTCAGTTTTCTGTTCCAGGCCGCAGACTGAAAGGAAGTGAGCACTTCCTGTCAGTCCGCCTCGGGAACAGGAAACTGAATCTCCTGTACTGCGCGGTACCCGGCCAGACTGCAGGAGGAGGGATTCAGGAAGAGGAGCTCGGCCACGCTACAAGCTGCAGCATTTATAGGAAGCGGCGGCTCGGCAAGGGCCCACCCTGCTGGGGCCCCAGGCCAGCTCTGGGCCCCACGCAATTGCTTGTTTTGCCTGTCCTGTTGTGACAGGCCTGTATGCAATATACTACACATGTCATATACAATATACTACACGTGTCCTATACAATATACTACATGTGTCCCATACGATATACTACACATATCCTATACAATATACTACACGTGTCCCATACAATATACTACATGTGTCCTACAGAATACAATATACTACACGTGTCCTATACGATATACTACACATATCCTATACAATATATTACATGTGTCCCATACAATATACTACACGTGTCCTACAGAATACAATATACTACATGTGTCCTATACAATACAATATACCTGTCCCATGTGGGGCCCTCCCCTGTACTACATTTTATAAAACATCCCTACTATATTTGTATTTATTACAGGTGTTTATATAGTACCGTCAATTTACACTGTGCTTTACATACATATTGTATATTCACATCACTCCCTGCTCTCCCTAACTCTCATTCATCATACATACACGTACTAGAGCCAGTTGATGAACCAATTCATCTACCAACATGTCTTTGGAGTGTTGTAGGAAACCTGAGTACCCGGAGGAAACCCACACAGGGAGAACATGTAAACTCCAGGCAGGTAGTACCATGGTTGGGATTCAAACCCAGTGGCGGTTTGTCCATAGAGGGTGCCGCCACTGACTAATAACATAGATTCATTGCATTGCATGGATCTATGTTATTGTCGCCACTGCCGCTGGTCTATTCAGGTGGCCCGACCTAGAGCGCCGACCACCTGAATAACGGCAGCTGGTTGGCTGTACGGAAGTACCTATCAGAGCCAGCGGCTCTGATAGGCTTTCCGAGTACAGCCCTCAGGCTGTAGTTGGCTCCCGAATGCTTATCCTCGGGACGTACCGGCAGTGCGTTCCTTGGATAAGACTGACAGGCGTCTTAGCCAATCAGGTTCACCGGTTCTGGCTATCGGTAACCTGATTGGCTGAAGCGTCATCGAGGGCGGGAGAAGACATCGAGGGATGTGGATGGCTGACTCCAGTAAAGGTAAGTGCCGGGCCGGGAGGGAAGGGGCATTTTACAGGGCACAGAGGTGACGAAGGGCACAGTGACATCAATGGGCACAGTGGCGACAATGGGCACAATTGGCACAGCGGCATGAATGGGCACAGTGGCGACAATTTGGCACAGTGGGGACAATGGGCACAGTGGCGACAATTGGCACAGCAGCATGAATGGGCATAACGGCGACAATTTGGCACAGTGGCGACAATTAAAGTGCACAGTGGCGACAATTAAAGGGCACAGTGGCGACAATTGATGGCACAGTGGCTGTGTTTGATGGCATGGCACAGTGGCTGCGTTTGATGGCATGGCACAGTGGTGACAATTGATGGCATGGCACAGTGGCTGCGTTTGATGACATGGCACAGTGGTGCGAATTGATGGCACAGTGGCTGCGTTTGATGGCATGGCACAGTGGCTGCGTTTGATGGCATGGCACAGTGGCTGCGTTTGATGGCATGGCACAGTGGTGCGAATTGATGGCACAGTGGCTGCGTTTGATGGCATGGCACAGTGACTGCATTTGATGGCATGGCACAGTGGTGACAATTGATGGCACAGTGGCTGTGTTTGATGGCATGGCACAGTGGTGATAATTGATGGCACAGTGGCTGCATTTGATAGGCACAGTGAGGCTGCAATTTTTTTCTGTTTCGTTTGCGCCCCCCCAAAAATGTTGAGCACCAGCCGCCACTGTTCAAACCAATGATTCTGTGCTGCCACTGCAAGTGCTAGCTACTTAGCCACTGTGCTGCCCATGTGCCACCTGTACTATATTCTATGAGACACCTGTACTGTATTCTACGGGACACCCATAATACAGGTGTCTCATAGAATGTTAAACAGTCATCCCATATAATATACAGGTGGTTCTCAAAAAAATAGCATATTGTGATAAAGTTCATTATTTTCTGTAATGTACTGATAAACATTAGACTTTCATATATTTTAGATTCATTACACACAACTGAAGTAGTTCAAGCCTTTTTATTGTTTTAATATTGATGATTTTGGCATACAGCTCATGAAAACCCAAAATTCCTATCTCAAAAAATTAGCATATCATGAAAAGGTTCTCTAAACAAGCTCTTAACCTAATCATCTGAATCAACTAATTAACTCTAAATACCTGCAAAAGATTCCTGAGGCTTCTAAAAACTCCCAGCCTGGTTCATTACTCCAAACCGCAATCATGGGTAAGACTGCTGACCTGACTGCTGTCCAGAAGGCTATCATTGACACCCTCAAGCAAGAGGGTAAGACACAGAAAGAAATTTCTGAACGAATAGGCTGTTCCCAGAGTGCTGTATCAAGGCACCTTAGTGGGAAGTCTGTGGGAAGGAAAAGGTGTGGCAGAAAACGCTGCACAACGAGAAGAGGTGACCGAACCCTGACGAAGATTGTGGAGAAGAACCAATTCCAGACCTTGGGGGACCTGCGGAAGCAGTGGACTGAGTTTGGAGTAGAAACATCCAGAGCCACCGTGTACAGGTGTGAGCAGGAAATGGGCTACAGGTGAAATGGGCTACAGGCCCCCCTTACATCAGAGTCCACACAGAGGCCTCCCTTACATCAGAGTCCACACAGAGGCCCCCCTTACATCAGAGTCCGCACAGAGGCCCCCCTTACATCAGAGTCCGCACAGAGGCCCCCTTACTTTAGAGTCCGCACAGAGGCCCCCCTTACTTTAGAGTCCGCACAGAGGCCCCCCTTACATCAGAGTCCGCACAGAGGCCCCCCTTACATCAGAGTCCACACAGAGGCCCCCCTTACATCAGAGTCCACACAGAGGCCCCCCTTACATCAGAGTGCGCACAGAGGCCCCCCTTACATCAGAGTGCGCACAGAGGCCCCCCTTACATCAAAGTGCGCACAGAGGCCCCCCTTACATCAGAGTCCACACAGAGGCCCCCCTTACATCAGAGTCCACACAGAGGCCCCCCTTACATCAGAGTCCGCACAGAGGCACCCTTACATCAGAGTCCTCTTGTCTGTGCAGAGAGAGAAGGGGATGTCGGTGCTGGTGTGCGCTGAGGCTGAGCTATGTGTGAGACGAGATCAGCTCTGCAGCCATCTACCTCAGAGCTGACACAGGCACGGCTGCACAGTGGGAGGTGAGCAGGGCCGTGACCTGTGTTAACAGAGCTCCAGCAGGCATATTCCTGCTCTGCAAAAACAGCATTTGGTAGTGGCGGCCGGTGGCTGTGCATAGTGTCACCAGGCCGGGGGGAGATTTCCACCCTGCCCCCCCTGCCAGCCCTCCCCTGGCAGGAACTCAGTTCCCTTTGCAGGACTAGAGCAGCCAAGAGCAGCCGAGAGCAGCCGAGCCGCCCGAACCAATCCTTCACTAAGCGGCGATGCCCAGCTCGAGTCACTGTCAGGGGCTTAACTTAAACTTAAAGTTCTTTCTAAATCCCGTGATAACTCGCGGCAGACCTCCCCAATGTTTCCTGGGAACAATGACAAAAGCTCCCAGGAGACATTGCGGCATCGAGGAAGTGACGGAATACCCGCACACTACCCGATGAATTCATATACAGGAAGCCGCCAGTAACATAAAGGATTACTATGGTACAGTGGATCGGGAAAAAAAAATGCGGATTAGTAATTATGCATATGAGCGTATCATTTTTTTTTTTGGTGGGGAAGTGGATCTTGGGTGGGAGTTCCCACACTTTTTTTCCCAGGATTTGACCCCTGTATCCCATAGAATATATTACAGGTATCCTATTGAATACAGTACAGATGTCCCATAAAATGGATTCCCTTAATTTTCATCGATTTCCTCTCACTTCCTGTTTGGCTATGTGGCAGGAAGTGAAGAGAAATCTCTGCAATGGGACAGGGATGGTAAAAAATAAACAAACTAACAGGGGCTATAACCCTCCCTTACTCCATCCAAAATGAAAAAAAAAAGTTTTGCCTACAGTTTTACATTATGCAGAAACTTCTGATAATTTTATGGAGACGACTAAGAAGATATAATCATGCCAATGGTGCAGCAGAAAACACATAGCACAGTGACGAAGGTTTGTGGTCCAGGATGATAGGACAGTCATAATTAGAAGCAGAGCCCCCCACCCCCACAGTTGCGGAATGACGGCCACCTGCATACCCGAAGCAGTGCGGCCGCTTTATGGGGACGCTAGAGTAATTTGCCTCTCAGCCCAGTCCGTTCCATAAGACTGGCGCTACATTAACAGTGTAGCGCAAGCCGGCAGGGACTCTTTTTGTGCTGCCCCCCCTGTAAAGTGCTGCCCTAGGCCTTGGCCTTGTTGGCCTAGGCCAGGATACAGCATTGGCTAACACATGGTGCTCGTGGATCCCTCAATAGAGACTTCCCGGTGGCCCTCGTGTTCCTGTGACACTGCACGTGGAAGTTCCCACCCGCTCTAGCACTTTGCAAGTGCTCCAACATTGTTCACACAAGTTACTTATATACTGAATAAATTCATTAGCTGTTTAAAGGATTGCCTTGGCACTTCTCTCTCCTATTTTTGCTTTCCCTTTGTTCACAGTGGATATAAAAAGTCTACACACCCCCGTAAAAATGTCTGGTTTCTGTGATGCAAAAAAAAAGAGACAAAGATCTATCATGTCAGAACTTTTTCCACCTTTTTAATGTGACCTATAAACTGTATAACTCAGTTGAACAACAAACTGAAATCTTTTAGGTGGAGGGAATACAGATAAAAAACTAAAATAATACGGTTGCATAAGTGTGCACACCCTTACACTAATACTTTGTTGAAGCACCTTTTGATTTTATTACAGCACTTTTTGGATATGATGCCGCGTACACATGATCATTTTTCAGCATGAAAGAAAATGTTGTTTTCCCAACTTCATCATTAAAACGACGTTGACCACGCACCATCGTTTTAAAAAAATTATCTAGCAAAGCGCGATGACGTACAATGCGTACAACGGCACTTTAAAGGGAAAGTTCCATTCGCCTTTGGGCTGCTTTCGCTGATTCAGTGTTAGTAAAAGACTATTCGCGCTTTTTTGTCTGTTACAGCGTGATGAATGTGCTTACTCCATTATGAACGGTAGTTTTACCAGAACGAGCGCTCCCGTCTCATAACTTGCTTCTGAGCATGCGCGGGTTTTTTTCATCGTTTTAGCCCACACACGATCATTTTTTACAACCCGAAAAACGACAACAACGTTAAAAAATGCAGCATGTTCGAAAAAAAATTTGGACGTTTTTCAGAACCTGAAAACAACATTTTTTTCATGCTGAAAAATGATCGTGTGTATGCGGCATGAGTCTATCAGCATGGCACATCTTGACAATATTTGCCCAATGTTCTTTGCAAAAACACTCACTATTTGTCAGATTGTGAGGACATCTCCTGTGCACAGCCCTCTTCACATCACCCCACAGATTTTCAATCGGATTCAGGTCTGGGCTCTGGCTGGGCCATTCCAAAACTTTAATCTTCTTCTGGTGAAGCCATTCCTTTGTTGATTTGGATGTATGCTTTGGGCCGTTGTCATGCTGAGAGATGAAGTTCAGCTTTCTAGCAGAAGCCTGAAGGTTTTGTGCCAATATTGATTGGTATTTGGAATTGTTCACAATTCTCTCTAGCTTGACAAATACCCCTGTTCCAGCTAAAGAAAAACAGCCCCAAAGCATTCTGCCACCACCATGCTTCACGGTGGGTATGGTGTTTTTTTGGTGATGTGCAGTGGTGTTTTTGCACCAAACAAATCATTTGGAATTATGGCCAAAAAGTTCAAGCTTGGTTTCATCAGGCCATAACACATTTTCCCACATGCTTTTGGGAGACTGCAGATATGTTTTTGCAATATTTCACCAGGTTTGGATGTTTTTCTTCATAAGAAAAGGCTTCCGTCTTGCCACTCTATCCCATAGCCCAGACATAAGAAGAATACGGGAGATTGTTGTCACATGTACCACACAGCCAGTACTTCAGATATTCCTGCAGCTCCTTTAATGTTGCTGTAGACCTCTTGGCTGCCTCCCTGACCAGTTTTCTTCTCTTCTTTTCATCAATTTTGAAGGGACATCCAGTTCTTGGTAATGTCACTGTTGTGCCATATTTTCTCCACTTGATGATGACTGTCATCACTGTGGTCCATGGTATATCTAATGCCTTTGAAATTCTTTTGTACCCTTCTCCTGACTGAAACCTTTTAACAGTGAGATCCCTCTGATACTTTGGAAGCTCTCTGCGGACCATGGCTTTTGCTGTAGGATGCGACTAAGAACATTTTAAGAAAGACCTACTAGAACAGCTGAACTTTATTGGGGGTTAATCAGAGGCACTTTAAATGATGGCAGGTGTGTGCTGACTCCTATTTAACATGATTTTGAATGTGATTGCTTAATTCTGAACACAGCTACATCCCCAGTTATAAAAGGTTGTGCACACTTATGCAACCACATTATTTTAGTTTTGGCAGATTACAAGCGTTTTTGGCCCCATAGACTTCAAAAGAAACGCCTGACTTGAGCAGAAAAACGCTTGTAAAAAGTCCATAAAAACACTCAGGCTCTGTTCACATCTCCGCGTATGGGGGTGACAATCGCGGTAAAAATCTGCAAATAGAATCATGGGGCGACCATGGCCCCAAAAGAAGCTCCTGTATTTCTTTTGGGCGACAGGCGTCTGACGATTCTGTTCGGGTTTTTTATGGCCCGACGAATCGTGGAAAGATCGCGCTGGGGTGCTATTGGAATCGATAGGCAACGCATCGGGAACGCACAGGCATCCCAATATTTGTCGCTATTGTGAATCACTGGCATTCAGGCTTTTTTACCGCGATTATGGCCCGACGAATTGTGGGAAGATCACGCTGCATTTGGGGTGCTATTGGAATCGATAGGCAACGCATAGGTGTCCCGATATCTGTCACTATTGTGAATCACGGGCAGAATTGCAGCGATTCTGCCAATGATTTCAACACAGAAATGTGAACAGAGCCTCAAATAGAATCTTTCCACCCCTAATTTCCTTTCCTCTCCCTCTTCTCCCCCTAGTGCTTAAATTGGCTAAACAAAAACACCTGCAGCTTTGAAAACGCTTGTAATACACTTAAAAAATGCTTTAATAAAGCTTGTAAAAAAGATGCAAAAAAATGCTTGAAAAACGCACGAAAAATGCCTGAAAACGACACGCTCAGGTGTGAATGCAGCCTTACAGCCACTAGGTGGCTCTGTGCATGTGCAGTGATATATCTTAGCTGATGCTGATCAGTTACAATGTGTCAACTATGCTAGCAGTGCGTTATTACAGCTGGTAACAATGTTGATTGCCTATTTATACATTGCAGATCAATGTAAGATGAGCCCTTAAGCCCTGTACACACGGTAGGACTTTTGGCCAACCAACTTCAAAATCTGCAACTTTTCAAATTTGTCCGACCGTGTGTACGCTCCATCAGACCAACTTTTTCTGGTTTCATCCAACAAAAAGTTGGGTCTGCGAACGGACCAACTTTTCGGCAACAAAAGTCCGATGGTGCTTTGTGTGACCGTGTGTACAGCAATCCAACCAACTTTTGGACAAAGTGCAAATACGAATGCTCAAAACCAATGTTAAAAGCAACAAACAATAGCAGAAGTTAACCAAAGGGTGGCGGTAAAGAGCAGAAAAGAGCAAAAAAAAACACGTGATGTTAGGAAACTTTTAGAAAAGTTTGCAGAAAAGTCTGACTGTGTGTATGCTATGGGTGTGGCAGGACAAATCAATTAGGACAAAAATCCAAGGGAAATTTTGTTGGATGTCCTACCGTGTGTATGAGCCTTTATAGTAACAACCATAATATAACTTAGGAAAATGGCATCTCTTACTGTAAAAATACTATTTATGATACACCCATAATTCTAACATGAATAAATAAATTTTAAAATGTGTAACCAGTAGGGGCTGTGCATAGCTCCTACTTTTTGTCTTCGGTATCTCTTTGGTTTGGAAGAATTACATCATGGCATGGATCACAGTGATTTTAATCACTTCAATACCGAGTGCTTTTAACGCCTTCCTGCCCTGGGTCAATTTTCAGCTTTTAGTGCTGTCGCATTTTGAATGACAATTGCGCAGTCATGCAGTACTGTACCCAAACAGTATTTAATCACCACTGGGTTTTTTATTTTTTACTTAATATACAAAAAAATACTGACAATTAATTAATTCTGTTATAAAATTTAGCAAATTTGTATTTGTTCTTCATAAATTTAGCCCAAAATATATTCTGCTACATTTGTTTGGCAAAAATAACCCAAATCAGTGTATATTATTTAGTCTGTAGGAAAGTTAGAGTCCACAAACTATGGTATATTCATACTGTATATCTGAAAATTAATCAGTCTTGATGTATTTCATTTCTTGAGGCTTAAAAATGTCAGGACAGTACAAATACCCCCTAAATGACCCCTTTTTGGAAAGTAGACAATCCAAGGTATTTTGTTTGAGGCATGGTGGATTTTACCGCGATTGAATCATGGGAAAATCACGCTGCATTTGGGGTGCTATTGGAATCGATAGGTGCACAGGTGCCGCTATTGTGAATCACGGGCAGAATTGCAGCGATTTGGAACATGGAGATGTGATCAGGGTCTCAAATAGCATCTCTCCAATTGGTGTGGCAGTGATCAGGGACACCGACTGGTGACAGTACGAATAGAATAAAATATATATATATATATATATATATATATATATATATATATATATATATATATATATATAGTGGGGATCGAAAGTTTGGGAACCCCAGGTAAAAATTTGTATTAATGTAATTTTGAAAGTGTAAATGATGGAAATAAAATCTAACTTTTTTTGACATATTATAAGAATGTCTAATTTGTAATTTGATGCCTTTTGGAGATTTTTTCATCTTTCCTTGACTTAGTTATGCACATTAATACAAATTTTTACCCGGGGTGCCCAAACTTTCGATCCCCACTGTATATATATATATACTGTATAGCGCTACATATATATATATATATATATATATATATATATATATATATATATATACTGTGTATATATATATATATATATATATATATATATATATATATATATATATACTGTGTGTGTATATATATATATATATATATATATATATATATGTAGCGCTACCCCCTCAGGAACCACTGGTTGTTTTGGGATCGACATATTAAGTTACCTTCAATCGTTGTCTAGGGTGGTTGTAGTGAGTAGAGCAGTAAATGCATGTCCAATCAGCGAATAAGATTTTCTGAATGCTTTCTTGTCTCGGCCCAACACGACCAACATCAACATGAGGACAGAAAAGGTTGAAGAAGTAAGAGAACCTTGCAGTATCAGGCCTGGATAAGAGACAAGCAAGCCTGCTCTCAGTAGTAATGAATACAGTTCGTCGCCACTCTAGCCAGAGTGGGTGAAGTGCCCCCGGACAGACTCCTGCCACGAGCCTGGCAGCCTAAGTGTCACTTTAAGGTTGCTGGGAGGAACAGGCCTCTGCCACAGGCTTGGCTCTAGTGGGACCTCTGCCACAGGCCTAGAACTTGGATGAGCGGTATAGTTGAGCTTATCCTCCCAGTAAATTGTGCTTTGGGGTCACCGACTGACATTACTAAGGTTATCTGTCAGTGTTCGGTCACCCAGATCCCCGATGGTTCGTTCAAGCTTCTCAGACAACCTGCCTCTTGGTTCTCCTTGAGCCGATCCCCCACCGTACAGCACGCAGCTTGGAATCTCTTCAGTAGAGTTGGGAGCCCAATAAGTCACTGGGGCCCCCGGTAGCATTAGTTGCTCCAGGCCATGAGGGCCCAGAGTCAGGAACTCCGCGTTTCGCGCGACCCCAGGCCAGGTAGGCCATAGGGGTGGGGCCCGCGATGTGCGCACACCCTAAAGGTGGGTGCCGCACCCAGAACCAGGAACCCGCGAAGAACCCAGAACAACGGCCTCCGCCACAGAAATACTCCTCTCCAGCATGCCCCGCCAGGGAAAACTCCTCTAATTGGCTGCTAGGGAAAAGCGGCTCCGCCTGGACCTCTCTGGTACCACTTGCCGCCCAGGGATGGTGTCTCATCCCTAGAACGCAGTCTAGCACACAGAACAATCCAGGTTTGGCGACAGCCAAATTTGACATAATTCAGAATGAGAGCAAATTATGTCTCTCATTCCCCCGCTAACTTTAGCGTAGCGCCTTTTACTGATCGGAGGTGTTGTGTGTCAGTCTGACACACCCCAATTCCGATTGTGGCAAAAAGCCTCTGACAGAGGCTTCATACCATGTGATCAGCTGTGACCAATCACAGCTGATCATCGCGTGAACCAGGAAGTGCTGGTAAACATCTCTCCTCGGTTCACCCTGACAGGGAGAGATCAGCATCTCTCCCTGTCAGAGAGGGGGTCTGTGCTGATAATCAGCACATTGATTATCAGCACAGCCCTCATCAAAAGGTGCCAAGCAGCTGCCAATCAATGCCCATCACATGCCAGCCTGTGCCCCTCTATAAAGCCTGTCAGTGCCCATGAAAGTACAAATCAGTGCCCAAAAAAGTGTCAATCAGTACCCCATCAGTAATGCCTGTCAGTGCGCCATCAAAGTGCCACTCAGAAAAGCCTGTCAGTAGATTCTCATCAGTGCTGCCTTTTTAGTGGCACCTATCAGTGCCTATTAGTGCCGTCAGTGTTGCCTATCAGTGCCGCCCATCAGTGCCCATCAGTTATTTTTTCAAAATTGACGCTCTTTTTTGCTTATAGCGCAAAAATGTAAAACCACAGAGGTGATCAAATACTACCAAAAGAAAGCTCTATTTGTGGGAAGAAAATATTTCGTTTGGGTACAGTGTTGCATGATCCCGCAATTGTCATTCAAAGTGTGTCAGCGTTGAAAGATAAAAATTGTCTTGGGCAGGAAGGGGGGAAAGTGCTTGGTATTGAAGTGGTTAAAATGTTGTCATTCCTCCTTATTTTATTTCTCAGGGAATGAAGCATGCAGCCAGTGAATTGTTGCTGTCAATGTAATACTGAGGACAAATCACACTTTTTGTTCCGGTGCATTTTTGACATTGTTGTGCATTGGCAGCCCATCCAAAATGAATAGGCTGCCTTAACACAACACACATTAAAGTGCCACTGTCATATCTTCATATAATCGTCTGTTTCCTAATCCTGTGTGCCCCTGTCACTGTGTTTTATAAAAAAAATTACATCTATACCTGATTTCAGAGCGCCACCTGGCGCTCACATGACTGACTGCCTCTCTCCTCTCTCGATCTAACAGCTAGAGTGCGAGGGGCAGAGAATTCCCCACTGATGTCAGTCGGGGTGAGAGGAGGGGAGAGGCGGCCGGTCACGTGAGTGCCGAGCAGCGCTCTTAAATCTGGGATAGATCAGCCTGGTATTTCAGGTGATGCAGGGGGCAAAATTACACAGCACAAACACTGTGCTGTATAACATGCTTTAAGCGCTTCTGGACCAGCCGCCGCAGTTATACTGCGGCAGGTTGGCTCCCCTGCATGAGCCGTTATAGCTGTACGTCGGCTCTTTAAGACGCTTTAGCAGGCGTGTCCCCGGAGCCATTTTGTGCGTGCTTGGCGGGTGTGATGACCGTCGGGCACCCGCGATCACTCATGACAGAGCGAGAACCTGAATCACTCATGACAGAACCTCTCCCCTGTTTCTCTCAGGGGAGAGGAGACAGATAGTGTGCTCCTACTAAGTGGGAACACAGATCGGTCTCCTCCCCTAGTCTGTCCCACCCCCCCACAGTTAGAACTCCCCTTGATCGCCCCCTAGTGTTAACCCCTTCCCTGCCAGTGATATTTATACAGTAATCAGTGGCTATATTCAGTTTTGGTCGCTTTATAAATGTCACTGGTCCCAAAAAAGTGTAAAAAGTATCTGATCTATCCGCCACAATGTCGCAGTCACGATAAAAATCGCTGATCGCCGCCATTACTAGTAAAACAAATGCCATAAATCTATCCCTTGTTTTGTAGACGCAATTACCTTTGCTCAAACCAATCAATATACGCTTATTGCAATTTTTTTTACCAAAAATATGTAGAAGAATACATATCGGCCTAAACTGAGGAAAATTATATATATATATTTTTTTAATTTGGGGATATTTATTATAGCGAAAAGTACAAAGTATTGTGTTTTTTTTTCAAAATTGTTGCTCTCTTTTCTTGTGTAGCACCTGGTTACTTCTAAGGTAACCGGTGCTATTGAAATTTAGGGGTAATCAGAGTGTAAGTGACTCTGATTCCAATTGCAACCAATTGATTAGGGTCTCTGTTTCAGCTTGGCTGTGCTGTGGGCTCATTCTGTCGCGCTGGGGTGTTTTCCCACCGCGGTGCGGTAGGTAGCAGCAGTGGAGTTGAGGTTTGGATGTTCTCTCCCAGCGACCAATCAGGAGGTTTGGGCCTCGCTGGGCATGCTGGGAGAGGGTACTTATGAAGCAGACGCCATTTTGTGAGGTCTTCTTCCAGTGTGGCACCCACCTTTAGGGTGGCCACCTCATGGCGCTCCGGCGTTATGGCCTACCTGGCCGGAGTGTGCGTACTATGTGGTGTTCCTAGTTTCGGGCCTAAGTTGGTCCGGAGCATTTGAGCAGGACGGGGACCCAGTGGTCGACTGGGTTCCCACTTTGAAAGATCCCAAGCGAGTTTAGCTGTTCGGTGGGGAGTCCATCTGAGGAGCGCCAATGAGAGGCTGGCGGTGCAACAGGATTCTGACGAACCATCGGGGATCGAGATGACCGGACACTGAAGGATTGACTCCTCTTTCAGTGGCGATGTTAACAAAAGAGGTTCCATTCTGACATTCATTTAAAAGGGCCTGTGGCAGAGGTTCCATTCTGACATTCATTTAAAAGGGCCTGTGGCAGAGGTTCCATTCTGACATTCATTTAAAAAGGTCTGTGGCAGAGACTTTGGGCCAGATTCTCAAAAGGCTTACGACGGCGCAACGCCATTTGCGCCGTCGTAAGTCCTAATCTGGCCCGGCGTATCTATGCGACTGGTTCTTAGAATCAGTTACGCATAGATATCCATTAGATCTGACAGGCGTAAGGCTCTTACGCTGTCAGATATTAGATGCAATTTTTTTTCCCGCCGCTAGGTGTCGCGGGCGTCGTTTTCCCCGTCATCTATGCAAATGAGCTATTTATGCGAGATTCCCGAATGTACGCGCGGTCGACGCAGTGAATTTACAACGTTTCCGTAGCATTTGCGACGCGTAAAGTTGCCCCTGCTATATGAGGGGCAACCAATGTTAAGTATGGCCGTCGTTCCCGCGTCGAAATTTAAAAATGTACGTCGTTTGCGTAAGTCGTCCGTGAATGGCGCTGGACGCAATTTACGTTAACGTCGAAACCAATGACGTCCTTGCGACGTCATTTAGCGCTATGCACGTCGGGAAGTTTTAGGGACGGCGCATGCGCAGTACGATCGGCGCGGGAGCGCGCCTAATTTAAATGATCCACACCCCCTACCTGGATCATTTGAATTAGGCGGGCTTGCGCCAGAGGATTTACGCTACGCGGCCGCAACTTTACAGGCAAGTGCTTTGTGAATCAAGCACTTGCCCCTAAAACTTGCGGCCGCGTAGCGTAAAACGATATATGTTACGCCCGCACAGTTTTACTCCAATCTACGAGAATCTGGCCCTTTGTTCTGAAGAGATTCGAGCGGTATTCTGGCTGCTAGGTTCGTGAGAGAGGCCTATCCGGGCACGCTAGACCCACTCAGGCAGGAGTGGTGTAAGAAAAGCTGCTATGCAAAGGAACAGGACTGTTCTAAGTACTATGCCTGAATCTGCGGTTTTCCTTTTTCACCTCTATCCCTTTCATCACCTGTTAACCGTTTTTTTACCCGGCTGGGTAATAAAGTGCACATAAAAGACATTTATTCGTGGACATTCCTTTACTGCTGCTGTGTGCATCATTCACTCCTAGACATTCGGAAAGAGCTATGAGGTAAATCTGCCATCCCATTCAATAACCAGCGGCTCCTTCGGGGGTGAGCGCTACACTTGTTTATAGCGCAAAAAATAAAAAACACCAAAAGAAAGCTCCATTTGTGGGGAAAAAGGTCATCAATTTTGTTTCAGTACAACGTCGCACGACTGCGCAATTGTCAGTTAAAACAATGTAGTGGTGTATTGCAAAAAATGGTGAAGTGGTTAAAGAAACAGGATCAATTTTTTTTTAGGGTAACAAACGCTTTAATAAGTGACACAAAGCATGTTAATACAACCCACAAGACTATAAAGTATAAGTGGGCCCTGGAAGCTTCTGAAAAGTGTCAAGTGTGCATACCTGCCAGAGCGTACAGTGTTCTCTGTTTCAACACTTCTAGGTTGTGACAGAGCTTGCCAGTAAGCTCTGCTCCCCAACAATTTCTACTGACCCATCAGTATCATGTACTGCCTTACTGGTCAATAGAATTGTTAGAGGTAGGGTCCGGGCGATATTCTGCTTATATCCAGATACCTATGCAATACAATTAAGGTGTCATCATCCATTACCCGCTAGTGTCATAAAAACACTTGAAGTGATTGTAAAGTCTGAAGGTTTTTTTACCTTCATGCATTCTGTGCATGAAGGAAAAAAACCTTCTGGGTGCAGCTCCCCTGAGCCCCTTCTCGATCCAGCCAAACCTTTAATACGGCTTTTAATACTATTAACACTGACATATACAAGAGCTACTAACTAACCTACATACACTGATCTACACCTAGGTTTAATATACTCTGCATAGAATAAAACACATCCTTAGAATTTTCAAGATGGTAAGGTCAGTTAATGAGTTGACCCCTTGGTAGTCCATGGGAGGCATTTATTGACTAGCTATACGTGAGATATCAAACAGATGATCAAACAGAAATGCAACCACTTGTATCATATGTTGCATGAGCAACTGCTATATGTATTTTGTGGTTCCATCTTTAATTCACATTTATTATTATTATTATTATTATTATTATTATACAGGAAAAATTATAAGTTCGGTTTTGGATAGATTGAGTTTGAGGAAGTGGTGTGACATCCAAACTGATATATCTGATAGTAAATTAGTGATACGTGAGGAGAATGAAGAGTTGAGGGGCAGAGAAATAGATTTGAGTGTCGTCAGCGTAGAGATGGTATTGGAAGCCGTGGGAGGCTATAAGCTGACCTAGGGAGGAGGTGTAGATTGAAAATAGGAGGGGTCCAAGAACAGAACCTTGGGGGACCCCAACAGAGAAAGGAAGAGGAGAGGAGGAAGTAGAATGGTAAGTAACGCTAAAGGTGCGGTTGGATAAGTAGGTAGAGAACCAGCGAAGAGTACGGTCACGGAGACCAAAGGTGTGGAGTTTTTTGAGGAGGAGGGGGTGGTCAACCGTTTCAAAGGCAGCAGAGAGGTCCAGGAGTAGAAGTACGGAATAGTGTCCCTTAGTTTTGGCTGTTAGTATATGGTTTGTTAGTTTTAGGAGAGCAGTTTCTGTGGAATGTTGAGGACGAAATGCAGACTGAAGGGGATCAAAAAGGTTATTATTAGCAAGGTGGACGCTCAGTTGGCTGTAGACTAGACTTTCAAGGAGTTTGGATAAAAAGGGGAGCAAGGAGATAGGGCGTAGGTTGTCAAGATTGGATGGGTCCAGTGAGGGCTTTTTAAGTATGGGGCTGACAAGTGCATGTTTCAAAGAGTTAGGGAAGATGCCAGAAGAGAGGGAGAGATTGAAGATGTGGGTTAGAGAGTGTAGAATAGAGTCAGAGGGTGAACGTAGCATTTGCGAGGGAGCAGGATCCAGAGGGCAGGTGGTAAGATGGACATTAGTAAGTAATTTTGCAACCTCGTCTATAGTGGTGGGGTTAAAGGGGGAAGTAATGACTTTACCTGTGAGCATGAGGTGTATAGCATGGAGGGTATCTGAACAGTAGAGATCTCCTTGCGAATTGTATCAATCTTCTGTTTGAAATGATTGGCGATCTCCTGGGCAGTGAGTGAGTTAGTGGGTGGAGGCAGTGGGGGACGAAGTAGAGAGTTGAAGGTAGAGAAGAGTTGACGGGGACGGGATGATAAGTTTTTAATGAGGGTGATGAAATAGGTCTGCTTGGCAGTGAGGAGGCTGGAATTTATACTGGTCGAAATCTTTCTGGGACTTTGTCTTACACCACAGGCACTCGAGGGCACGGCTGTGTTTTTTCAGACTTTTAGTATCATCTGTTTTCCAGGGCTGAAGGGGACAGGGCCTTATTCTGTGTGTAGTGAGGGGGGCCAATCTGTCCAGTGATACTAGAAGTCAAGTGTTGTAGACAGAAGTGGCTAGGTGTGTGCAGGACAGGGGTGCGATTTTGTCATAGAGGTGGTCAGTCGCAGAGTATAGAAGAGAAGGGTTGATATGGTGAAGGTTTCTACGAGAAACCATTAGGCGTTTGGGTGGAGAGGAGGTTGAGGAGAAGGAGAGCGTGAAGTTAATAAGGTAGTGATCAGAGAGGGGGTAAGGATAGTTGGAGAGGCTGCATGGAGTGCATAGGTGGGAAAAGACAAAGTCAACTGTTTTGCCTTCAGAGTGAGTAGGAGCATGTATCCATTGCTTCAGGTCAAAGGAGGAGGTTAGACTGAGAAGTTTTGAAGTTGCAGGAGTGCTAGCATTGATAGGGATGTTGAAGTCGCCAAGAATGATTGTTTGTATTTCAGAAGAGAGAAAGTAGGGTAGCCAGGCAGAGAAGTCATCAAGAAAGGATGATACTGGACCAGGGGGACGGTAGATCACAGCTATCCTTAGAGAAACTGGGGAGAAGAGATAAATGCAATGTGCCTCAAATGAGAAGAGTGCCAGAGAGGGAGGTGGGTGAAGTACTTGAAAGGTGCTATGTGGGGCTAAAAGAATCCCAACACCCCCTCCTTTGCATCCACTGGGTCTGGGGGAGTGAGTCCAAAGAAGACCACCGTGGGATAGAGCAGCAGAAGACGCAGTGTCGGATATGTGAAGCCAGGTTTCGGTAACGGCAAAAAGATTAAATGATTTAGCAATAAAGAGATCGTGGAGGGAGGTGAGGTTGTTACAGACGGAGCGAGTGTTCCAATGGGCACAAGAGAACGGGAGTCTGTTCTTGGAAAGAAGAGTAATGGGAACTAGATTATGTGCATTGCAGCTGCAGCCAGAGGGTGTAGGGTAATGGGTGCGTTGAGCACAGTTAGAAGGAGGCCCAAGGTTTGGTCATACATCACTAGAGGATAGGAGAAGCAGAAGGGTGAGGGAGGTAATGTGGGAATGTGATTTACCCAGTGGGTTGTAGTATTGGGTGTGTAAATTTAGAGTTAGCCAGAGTTGGTGAGCGCAGTAATAAGGGGAGGACAGAAGTGAGGGTGATATATACAAGGTGTGGGGTGGAGAAGAAGGATGAATGAAAGACAGTTTAAGGATTGAAGATGCAACCAACCAACCAAAAACAATTTACGCAATCCCCCAAAAAGCAGTAAACTTTACAATGAGGTTTCACCTCCTCCCCCCCAAATTCTCAATGAAATACACCTTTTAGGAAAAATCTATATATTACTTTAGCTTTGTAGCCACATTCCACAACTATATGGCCCCTTACATAATTTTTCTTATTCTCCTTGAATTTGTGAAATATATAAGAGATTAAGTACTGTACAGTAACAGATGCTGAGCACAATAAAATTACTCAGTGTCTAATGCACTGTGAGTTTTTTTTTTCTCTTTTCATCCGAGAATGTGTACTTTATAGGTTACTGCAATGAAGTTATAAGTTGGTTCACTCTACAAAAGCAGAATTGAAATGAATTATTAAGGCTGTCTCAGCTCCTCCTCGCAAAAGCTTTCCACGTTCATGCGAGCTCCCTGGGATCTTTCACGTCGGAAAAACGCACAGTGCCATGTGGAGTCCCCCAAGGATCCCCCTTGTCACCGGTGCTGTTCAACATCTATCTTCGCCCTCTCTTTGATATTATCAGTAGCCAAGAACTACTTTATCACTCTTATGCAGACGATACGCAATTGTATTTTCGCATCTGCAACAAAAAGGATCATCATCTCAGTTTAGAGAAATGTATCTCTTCGATAGAAAACTGGATGACTAATGCCGCGTACACACCATCGTTTTCTGCGATGGAAAAAAGCGACGCTTTATGTGCTTTAAAAAAACGTCATTTTTCAAACTTCAATTTGAACAACGACGTAGCATACACACCATCGCTTTTTCACAACGCTCTAGCACAGCGCAGTTCCGTCAATCACGCACTACGTCACTATAAAGGGTCGTTTCCATGCGGAAGACGGCCTCTTTTGCTGATATCGTGTTGCTGCGTGTTAGTAAAAGTTTGGTGAGATACGATTCGTGATTTTCAGTGACTGTGCTTTAAATTTCGTTTTCTGTCGTACAGTTTGTCTATTTGTTGTCGGATCTGTGATACAGTGCTTGTACTAAGGACGTATTTGTTTAGGCATTACGTTTGGTGTGCACGGTGCTGTTTAGCAGGTCGTTCTTCAAAGGCCATTCTTTACTTCAGGGCGTAATTTTTAGTCTGATCTGATTTGACGACCGTTTTCTAGCCATGTTGCGGGTACGAACTCGTCGCCGAGATCGTGCTGTGCTTGTTGTTAGGATGTGTGCTGCATCCCAGCGACGGTCCATGAACAGGGTGAGGAGGAGGTTGTGGACCAAGAACTGGTTGCTACGCAGGGACCAGTTCTCTCATATGCCTCTGCTGCGGGAGATCCGAGAAAATAACCCTGATGATTTCAGGAATTTTCTTAGGATGTCTGACCCCGTATTTCAGCAGCTTTTGGCTTTGGTGTCGCCATATATCACCAGGCAGGACACCGTTATGCGGGAAGCCATCACTGCTGAGCAGAGGCTAGTTGCTACGTTGCGCTACCTTGCAACAGGGAGAAGTCTGCAGGACTTGAAGTTCTCGACGGGCATCTCCCCCCAGGCTCTGGGCCTCATAATCCCTGAGACCTGTTCGGCCATCATTCAGGTTCTTCAGGAGGACTATGTTAAGGTAAGTGGTGTTCTTTCAATGGTCAAACTAATTCCCAAAAAAAAAAAAAAAAAAGTAATAATTTTCTAATATGCTCAGAATGCTCACTTTGTCTCTATGTATGCTGTTCTACACAATTAGTAAAGCCCTACATGTTTATTTAATTTAGCCAACCTGTCCATCATTCTATGTTGTGGGCAAACCCACCTAGCATAGTCCCTATCTTCCCGTTTATTTGTGGCCTCCATTGTAGTGCTGCATTTTGTGTGTCCCTATATCCCCGTTTATTTGTGGCCTCCATTGTAGTGCTGCATTTTGTGTGTCCCTATATCCCCGTTTATTTGTGGCCTCCATTGTCCAAACCCCCCCCCCCTAGATTTTTGAAATACATACTAATAATTATTTTTCTTATTTAGATATTTTTTGGGGGGTTGTTTCTCATCTCATCTTGAGCCCCACTCCCCCTAAATATATTTTTTAAACATCAGAGGGGGGTGATTAATATGCTTAATTGTTCACATTTTTTTTTTTAATACTAACCTTTTTTGTTGAATTGTTGGTGGGATCCCTTGTAATTTTAGCTATATTCTGTTTAAAATCTTTGTTCTAATGTTTTTTATTTTTTCTTTCTATCCAGTTCCCCACCACGCCACAGGAATGGCAGACTGTGGCAGCGGACTTCTCCCAGCGTTGGAACTTTCCGAACTGTGGAGGAGCCATTGATGGCAAGCACATCCGCATTGTGCCCCCACCCCATAGTGGATCCCATTTCTTCAATTATAAGGGATTCCACAGTGTTGTTTTGATGGCGGTGGTCTCAGCAAATTACGAGTTTTTGTACGTGGATGTTGGGAAAAATGGCCGGATGTCGGACGGCGGTGTCTTTGCGGAGACGGAGTTCGCACAACGGCTTCGGTTGGAGGACCTAGGATTGCCACCTGCGGAGGAGAACGAAGAGGGTCTGCCCTTCGTGTTTGTAGCAGATGAGGCTTTTGGTTTGGGTCCCCACCTCATGAGGCCATTTCCCGTACGCACCCTCACCCATGAGAGGAGGGTTTTTAATTATCGGCTGGCCAGGGCAAGACGTGTGGTAGAGAATGCCTTTGGAATCATGGCCAGCCGATTCAGATTGTTTTTAACAGCAATAAACATGGCGGAATACAAGTGGAATTATATTATACTATCTTGTTGCATTTTGCACAATTTTTTGAAAAGAAATTCTCAAACGTACCTGACGGTATTGCCTGATGAGGCTGATCTTGTGGCTCCGGAGCCGGGACATCAGGCTAGCCATAGAGGCTTGGCCCCCCAAACCGCACGTGCAGTGCGTCAATCCTATGTGGACTATTTTATGGGGAGGGGGGCCATTGCAATGCCTGATCTTGTTTAAAAAAATAAATTTACTTTTTGTTTGATGAAACAGTGTTTATTTGTTTGATTTTAGTTATTTGTAAGTTTTGGGGGGTAATGTTTCTTTTTCGTAGGTTCTCATCCAGCCATGTGTTTGGGATGTAATAAATTCCCATGAGTGTTAAATCTTAATAACTCTACAAATATGCCTGATTAATTTAATGAGTCTGCATTGATACCAATAACTACACACAAATTGTTTGGAGTCCAAAATGTTATTTATTTGTTACTTTTTTAGTTTTGATTAGTACAACAAATCATTTTATTTTTTTTTTTGGTCTTTTTTGATTATTTCAAAATATAAAATATTTTTTTTTTTTTTTGGTCTTTTTTGATGATTTAAAAATATAATATATTTTCTTAATTTTTTTGGTCTTTTTTGATTATTACAAAATATAATTTTTTTTTTTTTTTTTTTGGTCTTTTTTGATTATTTCAAAATATAATATATTTTCTTTATTTTTTTGGTCTTTTTTGATTATTACAAAATATAATTTTTTTTTTATTTTTTTTGGTCTTTTTTGATTATTAGAAAATATAATTTTTTTTTTTTTTTTTTTTTTTTTTAAATTCAAGGAAAAAAGAAAATACACCAAAAATTAAACCCTCCCCAAAACATTAATAAAATTTTTTAGCTGCCGTTCCAGCGTCTTGGCTTTGTGGCGTATTTCACGGCAGGCCAGACGTATGTCCTCAACTTGGGCCCTGCAGGTGAGAACCTCGCCGATGAGGAGCTGGGCACTATACGTGTCCAGTCCCTGACCAGCCCGATTTCCTCCTGAAATGTGGAACCAAAACATGTGTTAAAAGATTGTATGCCTATATCTATATTCACAGAAAATGTGGTAGATGTTACTTTACCGGATGTTGAGGCAGGTTCCTCTTCCTCTACATCCCTCGGGGGTGTGGCTTGATTGGCTTGTGCCTCCTGCCTTTGTGCTTCATTGTGCCCTACAAGATTGAAGAAAGGGAAAACATGAGGTTCAACCATTAAGAGCGGCCTGAAATGACACCCAAAAATTAAAAAATGCTAAACAAAAGGTCACTATTGTTGATTTTTAAACAATTATCAATAAAATAGACCAATATTTAATCCATTCACAAAGTAATCTCAAATCAGTTAACACAATTTTTACGTTTAGATATGTAAGCTAAACAAGTCTCCCCTGGATCTGCTCACCCCTGTGTGTGACCCAACATAGGTTGTGATTGTGACAAACAATTGTGCTACTGAGTACACATGTTCAATAATAAAAGGAGTAGCAAACGCTCCTTTTTGTGAATCTCAAGGTATTTACGTTTCTTCTAAAATAAGCTGAAACACATTTCCATCTAGTCCAGAATTGAATACACCTTTTTTTTAAGCCCCAAAAATGTCACAACTTTCATATTTGTGTCGACTAATTGGTCATAGGAGTCGTCGTTCATTCGCCCACAATTCCTCAATTTACGATTTTTGATCAGATACAGTGCTTCAACTCCCCTTTGCACATGCCAACTAGGCATGATGCCATTTCTCGTTAATATGGTCTTGGATTATTGAAAGTCACCGAATGAACGACGACTACGACGACTGCATCATGCGTCCACATTCATAATATTCATTTTATGGTCAACCTGGCACAAAAAAAAAAGGGCACAAAGAACACACAAAAATAATTAAATACACATGGAAAAAACTTACTTCTTCTTCGAATCACCTTATTAATTCGGTAAAGTTGGTGGGGTTCCCTTTTTTTCAAATCCGACCACCTTTTGCGCAGGTGCTCTCTGCTCCTGGTTTTACCAAACTTCCGCTGGAGCCTACGGATGACCTTCTCCATAATTTGTGCTTTTACTTTATTGGGATGCATGTAGGGGCCATGCTTGGCATCATAGTCCTCCCTCCTCAATATGGTGACCATCTCCACCATTTCATTAAATGACATGTTGGAGGCTCTGCAGCGGAATCTGCGGCGTGGTTGGGCCTGGCCTGCCTCCTGGCTTGAGCTGGAATACACCTCCATGTTGTCCATCTTTTCTCCCTCACCAAACGACAGAGAAGGGGCGTGGAAAGGACGATACCGAACGTCAGGGGCGGGGTGTCGTGCGGAGCGTCACGCGTGCGTAGTGTAAAAGGGATGGGACGTGTTTGGAAACGGCCTGCATAGTCTGTGGAAGAAGTCGTAATTCCCGATCTTTCCTAATAACGACGAGACGTAAGTTTTTAATTCCGACTTTATTATAGTGAATAGGGAATGAGTTTGTGGGCTAGTTAGGGGAAGTAAGCTAGTGCCTTTAATTACATTATGTTTTGGCTTCTGTTTCATGTGCAGAAAGAATGGATGCCTTCAAGGATGCGGACTTCCTCACAGACTTCATCCAAAAATGGAAAGAACATCCAGTTCTGTGGCAAACCAAAAGCACACTAAATAAAAACAAAGATGCCAGGGAGAAAGCTAGACAGAGCATGCTTGTTTTTGTGAAAACAAGGGTCCCCAACGCCACAACAGCCACTGTGAAAAATAAAATCAATTCCATCAGGGGCACCTACAGGGCCCAACGGGTCCAAGTCCTGGCCTCAATGAGGTCTGGGGCTGCAGCTGACTCCATCTACAAACCAACCCTGTGGTACTACAGTCAGCTGCAGTTCCTGGACGACCACATAGAGACCAGGCCATCCCTGTCTACCCTTCCCCCAAGAGGTAGCTCCCAGCTTCCCAGCAGCCAATCCTCCAGTCTTCCCTGCAGACAAGAGCAGACAAGCTCGGAGGAAGAGGAAGAGTTCCTGGAGGACCCCAATTGTGAGCCGTGGAGAATGGTATGTGTTTTTTGTTTGAATTTAGTTAGTATATGACAAGTATAGTAATAATGGTAAATGTATGTTACTATTGTTCTAAATTCTATGTGAATCTCGTAAAGTTTAGGGATAGGATCAATAGTCAGTAGTGGGAAAACATGATGGGGTCAAAATGGGCAAATTAATAATGTTGATGAAGGAGTGGGTGGCATTTTCAGATAGGCCAGTAGGGGGGGAGTAACGCAATACACCTGCAAGGGGTCCCAGATGGAAGACACCCTTTTTGAGTACTATCTAGTTGACACTAAATTGATTAACCTAATTTTTGGGTAAAAGGCCACTTATTTACTAAATTAGGCATGCAACAACCCACATAATTCCAGGGGGACCATGTCTGAAGGTGTTTAAGGGGCCACATAATTAAGGATGGCGACCCTGTGTGTAATATATATTGACATTCAATTTGCATCACTCATGATTGTAAAAATGTGTGTGATTAATGACAAACACAAATAACATATGTTCCTTTTTTTCATACACAGGCAGACCCAAGCCAGGAACAGCCAGGGCACACAGGGAGCCAGGAACAGCCAGGGCCCACAGTGAGCCAGGAAGAGACAGGGCCCACAGGGAGCCAGGAGGAGCCAGGGCCAACTGCAAGGCAGGAGGTGGCAGAGCCCACTGGGAGCCAGGAGGTGGCAGGCCCCAGTGGGACCCAGGAGGCACGCCGGCGGGATACCATCTCCCGGATCCCTCCATTCCGCAATCCCAATAAACGGCTCAGGAGTATGCGACAGATGGAGGAGGAGACCCAGGGCCTGCTTCGCCAAGCTACTGCAGCCATCCGAGAGCCACCCAGTGAAGTTGAGGGGTTCGCAGCGCTCATTGCAGCCAAGCTGTACAATCTGGAGCAGAGCCAGCGTGTGCGCTGCGAACTCCTCATGTTCGAAGCCATAACCATGGCATCCCTGGGGCAGCTCGATGACGACACCCACATTGTGCGGATTGCTCCTCCTGTCCTTGCTGCTCCTCCTGCTCCTGCTCCTGCTCCTGCTCCTGCTCCTGCTCCTGCTCCTGCTCCTGCACCTGCTCCTGCTCCTGCTTCTCCACCTCATGAGGCTGCTATGGCTCCTGCCACCTCATCTCCTCCAGGAACCCAGCCCCCAAGGACTCGGGCTTCCGGGAAGGCTGCAGGGAAGACTGCAGGGAAGGCTGCTGGGAAGAAAAGGGCGAAGAAATAATACGGTGCCCCTGATGGAATTTTTATGTGGACTCACAGGCTGTATTTGTGGCTTCGGGGACCCTTGTTTTCAGAAAAAAACAAGCATGCTCTAAAGTGCTGCCTACCCTGGCATCTTTGTTTTTATTATGTTGTGTTTTTGGTTTGCCACTTTTTTTTTTTCTAAATTTTTATGAAGACTAAAATAAAAATTTAATTTTCAGCCAAATTTAAACATGTTTCTTTATTGTAGATTTGAGAGATCAGTATTGAGTGGGCAGACCCATGACAAAAAAAATAATGAAAACATTAACAAGGTAAAAAAACATGCTTGTGGGTGAGTAAACTAAAAAATTAGGTTGTTGCATACACTTCACACACTCCTAAATAAAAAAATAATAGAGATTACTAATCAAATTGGTGAGAAAAATTTTAAAAAAAAATAAAAGGTGGACCAATATATATATTTAAAATGTTTAAGATGGAAGATACAACTAAATAACAGAACACAAACATAAACATTATCAAACAAGAAAGAAACTAATTAAAAGCTTGTCATAACTATGCAACAAGATCAGCCGCAACAAACGTCCATTTCTGGGTAGCAGTTAAAAGCAGGGGTTAAAGATGCGGTTTATTTTCTTGTCTATAAGCTGAAAAACACCTTAACGAATGTGCTGATTCCATTCTGAACAGTCGTTTTACATGAATGAGCGCTGCCGTCTCCTAACTTGCTTCTGAGCATGCGCGGGCTTAAATCGACGTTTTTACGTACACACGGTCAATGTTTAGAACACAGAAAACGACGTCGGCCAAAAACGACACATAAAATTGAAGCATGCTTCAATTTTTTTCTGTCGTTTTTTAGAAGACATAAAACGACGTTTTTGCCCACACACGGTCAATTAAATTGACGTTTTTGAAAATGACGTTTTTTTCCATCGCAGAAAACGATGGTGTGTACGCGGCATGAGGCCCCGTACTCACGACCAAACATGTCTGCTGAAACTGGTCCGCAGGCCAGTTTCAGCAGACATGTTTGGTCGTGTGTGGGCGCGAGCGGGCCGAATTCCAGCAAACATTTGCCCGCCGGGCCTTTTCCCAGCGGACAAATATTCCTGGACTTGTTTTAAAACAGTCCGCTGGAATCCTGCCCGCTCGGACATGTACGGTCGTCAGTACAGACCTACCGTACATGTCCAGGCGCCCGCCGTCCCTCGCATGCGTCGAATGACTTCGACGCATGCGTGGAAGCATTTTAAAGGCGGGCCGCCCACGTCGCTGCGTCATTGTCGTGGCGACACCGCGTCATCGACGCGGCGACACCGCGGACACGCCCCGCGTATTGTTTACGCGCGGACTTCTGTACGATGGTGTGTACAACCATCGTACAGAAGCCCTCTGGCAGACATGTATGGTGAAAACGGTCCGACGGACCGCTTTCACCATACATGTTTGGTCGTGAGTACCCGGCCTTAGAGTTATCTTAAACTCAACAGTTCCAAAACAGAACTTCTTATTTTTCACGCCAGCCGAAAGAGTCAACTGGCAACAACCTGGACACCGCCGCCCATTCTGGGCCAAAGCATCACCCCTAGCTCCAAAGTCAAAAGTCTAGGAGTCATTTTTGACACCTTCATGACAATGGACGCACAAATAGGGTCAGTAGTCAGCGGATCGCACCATTTGTTGCGCCTACTACGCAGACTTATTCCATTTATCCCCAAAGAAGACGTAGCAGTCGTGGTGGGAACAATCGTGAATTCCAGACTGGACTATGCTAACGCCCTGTACCTCGGGCTCCCAAAGTACCAAATCGCTCGTCTGCAGGTCGTACAGAATACGGCCGCCAGACTGGTGACTGGGAAAAGGACATGGGAATCAATCTCACCTTCGCTGAGAACCCTTCACTGGTTGCCAGTAAAAGACAGAATTGTATTTAAAGCACTCTGCCTGACACATAAGTGCATCCATAGGAAGGCGCCGCAATATCTTTGCGACAAGATAGAACCTCACAATTCTAATCGCGTTCTGCGATCCACTGACCAAAATCTGGTCAAGGTTCCAAAAACCAAATACAAGTCCAAAGGAGAAAGAAGGTTTGCTTTTCAAGGTCCGAGACTATGGAATGCTTTACCAACCAGCGTTCGGTTGGAGGAAAACCACCTGACTTTCAGAAGACGGATTAAAACTCTGCTCTTTTGATGTCATGAGACATGAAACATCATGCGCCCAGAGGCGATTCAGTTCGCATGTGCCGCGCTATATAAGTTTTTCATTCATTCATTCATTCATGGTGGAAAGCTTTTGCGAGCGTGCTCCCGTGATACATCGGCGGCCATAGCCGCCGACTGTATCACTCGGCCCGACACACTAACCCAATGCACCTTTGATACACAGGTGATGCAGTAAACCATGCACCGTGGCATTGGCAGCCCAATCATTTGAATAGGCTGCCTTAACACAATACATGTTAACACGTACAAATATGTTCATCAAGCAGACAGGTGTGAATCTAGAGATAGTGAAAAAAAGAGGTAAGTAGTACCAACAACATGAGCAATAGTGGACACTTCCGAGTAATATAGCTCACTAAAGAGACATCACTGCCAAGTTTAGGCAAGATGACAAGGCCTAGGCCAAGCATTTTCTAGGTTTGCCACTGACCAACATAGTTGAGTAGGACAAGAAAAACCTGGAAGGCTGGGTGAAATAGGTAGGAGTGTTCTGCTCCTCCCATTGATGCAGCAGTATTTTATCTCTGAACTTTATGAACAACCAGTGTCCATCATTAGTAGACTTTTACCTTATTGAAGGTTAAAAAAAAAAAACTTTGAAGAGGGTGTGAAATTTTAAAATGTAAATCTTGTCACAACTTGAAGAAGCTTTGTCAATTCTTGATGCTCTCTATGCTTTTGTTGAGGAGATTTACCCCCGCTATTAATTCTTGTGACCCTTGTCACTGAAAACAAAGTGAGGGAAAGATAAAATTTTATGGTTGTCGCCAAACATGAGAGCAAAAGAAATCTCGCAATGGTGACAAAGGTGGGACATTTTTACTCACAGTGTCAACTTTTATATGTAAGCCTTTAATCCAGGGGTGTCAAGCTCAATTTCATCATGGCCCTTATCAGCAGTATGGTTGGCCTTAGAAGGCCGGTTGTATCTGAAAGATTATGCAGAGTTCAGGCATGTGTTACACAGTATATAAAAAAATGAGTGCAAAAAAACTGCTCAAAGGGAACCTACGTATTGCACTTCCCGGCGCTAAGGACAGGCTATCAACTCAAATGTACAGGATAAGATCAAGTATAAAGTTAAAATTATATATATAAAAATTCAACAGAAATAGAATCTCTGTTAAAAACCAGAAGTAATATATATATTGCAGCAGCTATCTAAAATAGATAAAACATCTAAAAATATGAACAAAATATCAATCAAATAAAACCAGTGTATATAGGTTTAAAAATGATAAAACAGCGCTATGCATAAACATGTAGATAAAAGGTGTTGGAAAGAAAGTCCATAAATCAGTGAATCAAAAATAAAGTTCAAGGTGCTGATTGAAATGTTTCTTCAAGGAATGGTAGTAAACCCTCCACCGATTTCCAATTTTCACCAAACGTGAGACACACTTCCCCTCTGGGGTTTAAACTCACCAGAAGATCAATATAAAATAACCTTGACACATATCATCATGATTGGACCTCCAACCTCATTCCAGAAGCAGCAAAGGATTTTTAAACAACTCCAAGCAGGGGTTCATGGAAAAAAACAGATGGCACCAAAATAGTGTAATATCGCTTTAATAAAGTAAAATCCCGTATGATAACACACCCCGCTTCCTATCTACGTACAATGTATATACTTGTAAATGAGCATAAGAATCAAGAGTCTACTTCACCGCTCTCCTCCACACACAGGGGGTCGCGCTTGTGCTGGATGCACGCTGCTGAGAACGCCTGGTCTGATAGGGAAGGTACAGCGGTGGAACGCACTCTTCACAACTTCCTGGATACGCCGTCGTAGCCACGCCCTGACGCGTTTCGTCACATCCGAACTTCAACAGAGGGCGTGGCTACTCGGCGTACATTGCGTGTCTATGTAGTTCCCGGTCAGCGGCTATTGGATATGACGCGCACACACCTCCGTTCTCATTGGTGTACCGAGGGACGGAAGGAGGAGCAGACGTCAGCCGAGGACAGATCATGGGGAACTCAATCACAGACACGGAGTAATTATAGGACCCTGCACATATGATCGCAACAATAGCGCGATCGAAAGTATATGATTTAACACCACCCAATGTTGCGATTACGCAAACTGGCAGGTATTCATAAACAAAAGGTCAAATTCAATGTTATATATCTTAAAATTAAAAATAGTCCACATATGCTTATAGTCCATGAGTGCTGAGGAGAAGATTAATCAAAGTGACAGATAGGTCAATGAGGAATCTAAAACATCCTGTCGATTCCATTAACCCTTCATACAGCCATCAACTATTGGATGTGATCTCTGAATGCACATTCAATCTTATAAGGCAAAGCGTGATATTGGCATATATCATTGTGCATTGCAATACAGCAAAGCAAGAATGCACAAACCAGAATGTATATATAACACATTGATACATAATTCAATATATAAGGAAGAGGAAAAAATAAAAAATATAAAAAATAGGATAATATATCAGTATATATATGAAGGAAATAAACCTCAGAACATAAAAAAATGATATATAAATCTCAAAAATAATAATAATAATAGGAATTTACTTTTAAAAAATTACTTTTAAAAGCTAATATTACTAATAAAGGTTGGAGAAATCACTATATAGTGAAAATTAAAATTGACATTAAAATAGCATATTTTAGAGATAAAATCAAAACAAAAATCTCAAAGAAAATATGTAAACATAGCATATGAATATTTGTGTATAATCTTCCAAAAAGAAATAGGGACCACTTAATTGGGGAAAAATGCTAAGCACCAATAAAAATATATATATTTTAGGAACTGTACTGAGGTTAATAGTCGCTAATGAAGCAGTTGATGTCTAACTCGACATTTAACCCTTTCGGCACCAATGTGTCAACAGAAAAGATCCACTCAGTTTCAAGCTTTGACAGCTCCCTTACACGATTCGAACCCCTCCAAGCGGGTTTTAGGTGGCGAACTCCCCAAAATTTTAAACCTGCTGGGTTTTCATCATGGAAAATTTTAAAATGTAAGGAAACATTATGGTCTACATAACCGGCTTTAATATTAGCTATATGTTCCCCAATCCTGACTTTCAATTTTCTCTTTGTACGTCCTACATACATTAACTTACATGGGCATTGTAAGATATACACTACATATGAAGTGTTACATGTAATGAATTCCTTAATGGGGAATATCATGTTGTTAGATGTCGAAGTGATACTTTCGATAGCTCTCATCGGTCTATCAACTTCCCTACAAGGTAAACATTTTCGACATGCAAAAAAGCCATCTTTATCCCAAAAAGTGGGAAGTTTTTTTGGGGGGTCTATTACCTTCTTTACAACCCTGTCTCCAAAGCATTGTGCTTTTTTGTAGATAAAATTCGGTTTGATGGGGATGACTGTTCTTAAAATCTTGTCCAGAAAGAGCACATGCCAATGTGATGAAAAGATAGTTTCCACTTCTTTGTACTGAGAGTGGTAGCCTGATACGAAACTCCACTCATGAGTGTTCACTTTAGTGGTTGGTGGTTTTATTCGAAGACACTCAATTCTAGGTATCAAAGCCAAATCTTCGATGGTTTTGGACAATTGATTTTCATGGTATCCCTTTTCTAGGAATTTATCTTTTAGTATGCTTGTTTGGGCTAGGAAATCTTCATCGTTGGTGCAATTGCGCCGTACTCTGGTGAATTGTCCTTTTGGGATATTCCGTAGCCAGCTTGGGTGGTGCCCACTGATAGTGGGTAAATAACTGTTTGAATCCGTGGGTTTGAAATATACCCTAGTACCCAGTTTATCACCACTACGATAAATATTTAAATCTAAAAAATGGATACTGTCCTGATTGTACTCGCTTGTCAGATTTATATTGCACTTATTATCATTTAGTTCTTTTAAAAAAGCCACAAGTGATAAAATGGGTCCAGCCCAGATAAAAAATAAATCGTCGATATATCTTCGGTATAAAATCAAATGGTCACGTTTAGTGTTAAAAATCGTTTTATCTTCCCATTCTGACATGAATAAATTCGCCACACTGGGCGCGAACTTAGCCCCCATAGCAACACCTGTTTTTTGTAAATAAAAATGTCCATCGTACCAAAAATAATTGTGGCCAAGGCAAAAATCTAAAGAATCACGTAGAAAAACTTTCAAGGTATGAGATAGGTCGTCTCTCTGTGAAAGTGCCCAATTAAGGGCCAAAAGGGCATCGTCATGCTGAATCACAGTGTAAAGTGAGGATACGTCAGCAGTTACAAGAAAAACTTCATCTTTACCTGACAGATCTATATCTTGTAAGAGTATAAGGAGATCTTTTGTGTCTTTTAGGTAGGCCTTAGTTCGGACCACACTTTTTTGTAAAAAGACATCTAAGAATTGGCCCAAACGTGATGAGAGAGATCCAATACTATTAACTATGGGTCTGCCAGGAGGAAATTGAAGATCCTTATGGATCTTTGGTAAAGTATATATCGTAGGGATCCTACTACTACTAGGTACCAAAAATCTCCGTTCCTTGGCCGAAATGGCCAATTTTCGATAGCCCATTTCTACCAAGGATTTCAATTGTTCTTCATACTGTGCAGTTGGATCTCTGCTTAATCTACTGTAAGTGGCTTCATTTGTCAGCATTTCCATCATCTGAGTGTGGTAAAAATCTTTTGACAATATAACGACTCCTCCACCCTTGTCTGCTGGCCTGATGATGATATCTTTCCTTTCTTCTAGTGATTCTATTCCTTCCTTAATATGCCTTGGATTTACGCTGAATTATCCAATAGCCGCTGACCGGGAACTACATAGACACGCAATGTACGCCGAGTAGCCACGCCCTCTGTTGAAGTTCGGATGTGACGAAACGCGTCAGGGCGTGGCTACGACGGCGTATCCAGGAAGTTGTGAAGAGTGCGTTCCACCGCTGTACCTTCCCTATCAGACCAGGCGTTCTCAGCAGCGTGCATCCAGCACAAGCGCGACCCCCTGTGTGTGGAGGAGAGCGGTGAAGTAGACTCTTGATTCTTATGCTCATTTACAAGTATATACATTGTACGTAGATAGGAAGCGGGGTGTGTTATCATACGGGATTTTACTTTATTAAAGCGATATTACACTATTTTGGTGCCATCTGTTTTTTTCCATGAACCCCTGCTTGGAGTTGTTTAAAAATCCTTTGCTGCTTCTGGAATGAGGTTGGAGGTCCAATCATGATGATATGTGTCAAGGTTATTTTATATTGATCTTCTGGTGAGTTTAAACCCCAGAGGGGAAGTGTGTCTCACGTTTGGTGAAAATTGGAAATCGGTGGAGGGTTTACTACCATTCCTTGAAGAAACATTTCAATCAGCACCTTGAACTTTATTTTTGATTCACTGATTTATGGACTTTCTTTCCAACACCTTTTATCTACATGTTTATGCATAGCGCTGTTTTATCATTTTTAAACCTATATACACTGGTTTTATTTGATTGATATTTTGTTCATGTGTTACACAGTAACAGGGTTTAGGGGTGTGCTATGTACAGAGTTCAGGGGTGTGCTGTGTACATAGAACAGGGTTTAGGGGTGCACTGTGTACAGTGTTCAGAGTACGCAGTGTACAGTGTTTAGGGGGGTGCAACGCCAACCCACCCCACCAAAGCTTTGTTGCATCTCTAGTCACTTCCACCTCTCCCTATGTAGGCGGCTCTAGTACCACCCTGGGCGGGGAGTGGAGAGTGGGAGGTGAAGGAATAGAGTTCTGCCACAGTCCAGGTGCAAAACTGGGTGAGAGGACCACATGACAAGGCCTGGTTGGCCAGTTTTAGCCAACAGGCCTTGTGTTTGACATCTGTGCTTTAATCAGTGGACTTCCCAGGGGCCTCACTGTTTACAAGCTGGCAGTAGAAGCAGAATTAATGATTTGAGAAGGGGCCTAGTTCATGGTAATCCTCTATAAATAGCAGCTTTTGAATGGAGATATTAAAAGGATGTGGAATTTGCTTAAATATGGATATATTGGTGTAATTCCATCATAATCAGTTTAGCTTAATCGGCATAAGTGACTCGTTTTATTTCTACTGTCAGTTAAATTGTATTCACAGTTCAAATGTCTTTAGTAGACCCAGGGCAGAGCTGTACCACCTTCTACTCCCACGTGGATATGCATATACCATAAGCAAAACCTTATGTGGCTAGCAAGACCCACAGTGAACTTTAAAATCTACTGCTATAACACACATATGTGACTATTTCTCGAAATAACATTTATTTAACAGAAATATGTTCTATAAAATAAAAACTATTTACGCAATCCCCCAAAAAGCAGTAAACTTTACAATGAGGTTTCACCCCCTCCTCCCCAAATTCTCAATGAAATACACCTTTTAGGAAAAATCTGTATATTACTTTAGCTTTGTAGCCACATTCCACAACTATATGGCCCCTTACAGAATTTTTCTTATTCTCCTTGAATTTGTGAAATATATAAGAGATTAAGTACTGTACAGTAACAGATGCTGAGCACAATAAAATTACTCAGTGTCTAATGCACTGTGAGTTTTTTTTTTCTCTTTTCATCCGAGAATGTGTACTTTATAGGTTACTGCAATGAAGTTATAAGTTGGTTCACTCTACAAAAGCAGAATTGAAATGAATTATTAAGCACTAATATGGGCATCTGCAAAAGACATTTAGAAAAAATAAGATCAAATCGTAAAGTTTCAGGACTTTGGTTTCAATTTACTACATCTTGTAAGAATCTTTAAAGGTTTTTTATCCCAGCAGCCACATCTCTCATAACTTTGGAGAGCTGACAAAAGGGGTCCGAAGTTATATTTTTATGTTTTAAAACTGGGGACTATGTAACAATTCAATTTCAGTTTATGATTGAAACACTATGCATCGCCTTAACTTGGCATTTTGTAATAATGCATTTTTCTACCTTGTATGCATAGGTGAATGTTCATATGCAATATTGCTGCCTTTCAGTTTTTAGTTGGAATGCCTACACGTTTTTTTTAAGGCTAAGTATATTTTTTGCATGTACAGAAAATACCTGGTAATCTTGCCAGAAATGCAATGTCATGTATTGGCAAATGTCAATTCCTGTGAGTTAAACTATAATATCAAAAATTGCTGCCTTCCTTCTGTAAAGTACAAACCTGCCAATCCCCTATGTAATTTAGATGAAGAGAGGAAGACATGCTTAACCACTTCAGCCCCGGAAGAATTTACCCCCTTCCTGACCAAGCCATTTTTTGGGATACGGCACTGCTTCACGTTAACTGACAAGTGCGCGGTCGTGCGACACTGTACCCAAACAAATTTGATCACCTCTGCGGTTTTTATTTTTTGCACTATAAACGAAAGAAAAGCGTAAATTTTGAAAAAAACACAATATTTTTTACTTTTTTCTCCCTCAGTTAGGCCGATATATATTCTTCTACATTTTTTTTAAATGGCAAAAAGCGTAAATTAACCACTTGCTTACTGGGCACATATACCCCCCTCCTGCCCAGGTGAAATTTCAGCTTCCGGCACTGCGTCGCTTTAACTGACAATTGCGCGGTCGTGCGACATGGCTCCCAAACAAAATTGACGTCCTTTTTTTCCCACAAGTAGAGCTTTCTTTTGGTGGTATTTGATCGCCTGTGCGGTTTTTAGTTTTTGCGCTATAAACAAAAAAGAGCGACAATTTTGAAAAAAATTACAATATTTTTTACTTGTTGCTATAATAAATATCCCAATTTTTAAAAAAAAAACACATTTTTTTTTCTCAGTTTGGGGCGATACGTATTCTTCTACATATTTTTGGTAAAAAAAAAAAAAAATCGCAATAAGCGACTGGTTTGCGCAAAAGTTATAGCGCCTACAATATAGGGGACAGAATTATTATTTTTTTATTATTTTTTTTTTTACTAGTAATGGTGGCGATCTGCGATTTTTATTGGGACTGCGACGTTATGGCGGACACATCGGACACTTTTGAAACATTTTTGTCGCCATTCACATTTATACTGCGATCAGTGCTATAAAAATGCACTAATTGCTGTATAAATGTGACTGGCATTGAAGGGGTTAACACTAGGGGGTGAGGAAGTGGTTAAACATGTTCCCTATATAGTGTTCTAACTGTAGGTGGAGGGGGGTGACTGGGGGGGTGACCGATCTGTGTCCCTATGTACAAGGGACACAGATCGCTCTCCTCTCCAGAGACAGGACGCTGTCTCTGTGTGAGCCGGCAATGAGAGATGATCTCATATGTTTACATATGAGATCATCTCTCATTGGCCGCACAGATCGCATCGCAAACGGCCACTCTGATTGGCCGTTCGCGGCGATCTGTGATTGGCTGTGTCCAAGTGACACGGCCAACACAGAGTTTCCCCGCAGCGCGCTCTGGAGCGCGCGCGGGGAACGCCCAAAGGGGCGGCCGTCAATTGACGGCCTATTGGATATTCAGATCCGCGCTGAAGCCGTCATTCGGCTATAGCGCGGGTCTGTAGTGGTTAAGTGGTTTGCTCAAAAGTTTTAGCGTCTACAAAATAGGGGATAGATTTTAGGAATTTTTATTATTATTTTGTTTTACTAGTAATGGCAGCAATCAGCGATTTTTATCAGGACTGCGATATTGCAGCAGACAAATCGGACACTTTTGACACTTTTTTGGGACCATTGACATTTATACAGCGATCAGAGCTAAAAATAGCCACTGATTACTGTATAAATGTCACTGGCAGGGAAGGGATTAAAACTGGGGGAGATCAAGGGGTTAAGTGTGTGTTCTCTAGGTGTGTTCGAACTGTGAGTGGATTCTACTGACTGGGAGAGAAGACCGATCATTGTTCCTACTTAGTAGGAACACACAATCTGTTTCTCCCCCCTGACAGGACAGAGATTTGTGTGTTTACATACACAAATCCCCATTCCTGCTCTTATGCCCGCATTTGCAGGGGGGATCTCGACTGGCAGACAAGTGCATCGGGTCCCACGCCGTGCAGTGCACGTGTGCGAATGCTATGGCTCTTAAAGCAGTCACAGTATATATACGCCGATTCGTGCAGCAGAGCCATTCTGCTGCTGTATATATAGAGGAGCCGGTCGGGAAGCAGTTAAAGACAAAACCATGAGAGTAGCCTAGGGTGACAGCCATGTTTCCCATAGATAAAGTAGAGGAGTAAGTGTTGCCAACCTAGCACTGAAAGTTTGTTACTCACTTGCCAACCAGCCGTGTACCTGGAGGTCACTGGACCTCAAGTGGTTATACGGGGACGATGCCCGGTACTGATTTTTAGAACCGACAGTCAGCTCTCTTGTAAAATAACTTTTAACTAGCCACTGGGTTGCTTTTGCAAGCAATAGGAGGGGATGTCCCCACTGCTCCCACCTCCTTTTGCGGCTTTACCCGGGATCCCCCATCCCACCGGGAGTCCAGATCGACCAGCTGGCACTTCTGCCAGCTGATCATAGAGCCAAACAAAGACTGGATTGGCTTTTGTTCGGCTCTATGATATAGTAACTGGGAAGTAATGACTGGATACCAGTCTGCACCAGACTGCACTGGATACCAGTAATTGTGCATAGGCGAAAGGTAAACAAATGTCCAAAGACTTTTCTCATGGTCTTTAGCTGTGGGGCCTTAGACTGTTCAAGACTAACTACTATTACTACTAGGAGTGACTGTCCTCTAATTACTAACTACTGAGTATTTTGACGTACCCCAAGCTCAAGTTCCCTTTTGTCGATTGGAGTTCTTCAAGCAATAAACTTTATAAATACATTCTCTTGGCTGGTTATTGGAGCCAGTGTGAATGGACTGTTGTTTGTGTGAATGGGAAGCCTCTGTACTGTTTGGGAAGAAACTAGTTTATATCAGCGGCTGCTGTGGGGGTATCGATGTCTTCCTCCACCATTCTTTACGTCTGCTTTAAAGTGATTGCAAAGCTTTGTTTTTTCTAAGTAACAAGCATGTCATACTTACATCCACTGTGCAGCTCGTTTTGCACAGTGGCCCTGATCTGCGGCTTCTGGTGTTCCCCGGCGGCTCTCGCGGCTCCTCTCCACATCAGACAACCACCTAGGACAGTGATGGCGAACCTTGGCACTCCAGATGTTTTGGAACTACATTTCCCATGATACTCAGGCACTCTGCAGTGTAGTTGAGCATCATGGGAAATGTAGTTGCAAAACATCTGGGGTGCCAAGGTTCTCCATCACTGCCCTAGGAGATGGGCTCTCCCGGGCGGTTACCTTGTGGGTGCACTCCCGAGTCATTCATTCGGCTTCCATTGCCACAGAATGTATGACTCAGCCCCGCCCCCGGCGCCCGTGTCATTTGATTTGATTGACAGAGCCGGGACCCAGTGGAGAGAGGCAGAGCACATAACCGCCAAGTAAATTCCACGGCTCAGGTAAGTAAAATGGGGGGGGGGGGGGGGGGGGGACCGGTGACTACCAGAAGTTTTTTCACCTTAATGCATAGGATGCATGAAGGTGAAAAAAACATGAGGGTTTACAACCCCTTTAAGGAAAAAGTGTATACCCGGCCAAAACCTTTTTCTTAGCTTTGGATAGAGCAGGGAAGGGTTACAACATGTGACCAGTAGCAGAGGACTAGAAGCCCTTACTGCTTATGTTTCCCTGCAGACAGGCTGGGAAAGTATATCAATTAGGAAAAAGGTACTTTGATAAAAAAAAAATTATTACAATATTTACAGTGCCATCATTCACATACAGAAATAGAAGTGGCAATGTAAATTAAACAGTGTGGGCTAGATTCAGCAAGAATTTACGCCGGCGTATCTATTGATACGCCGCGTAAATTCAAAGCTGTGCCGGCGTATCTTCTTTCTGTATTTAGAAAGCAAGATACATCAAAATTAGGCTAAGATCCGACTGGCGTAAGTCTCTTACGCCGTCGTATCTTAGATGCATATTTACGCTGGCCGCTAGGTGGCGCTGCCGTAGATTTCAGCGTAGAATATGCAAATGAGCTGGATACGCCGATTCAGAAATGTACGTGCGCCCGGCGGATTTTTTTACATCGTTTGCGTAAGGCTTTTTCCGGCATAACGTTACTCCTGCTATATGAGGCATAGCCAATGTTAAGTATTGACGTCGTTCCCGCGTCGAATTTTGAAAATGTTACGTTGTTTGCGTAAGTCGTTTGCGAATAGGGCTTTGCGTAAATTACGTTCACATGGAAAGCATTGACTATTTGCGACGTGATTAGGAGCATGCGCACTGGGATACTTTAACGGGCGGCGCATGCGCCGTTCGTGAGAAACGTCATTTACGTGGGGGTCATGTTTTATTTACATAAAACACACCCACCTCTTGACAATTTGAATTCGGCGCGCTTACGCCGGCAGATTTACGCTACCCTGCCGCAACTTACGGAGCAGGTGCTTTGTGAATACTGCACTTGCCTCTCTAAATTGTGGCGGCGTAGTGTAAATAACATACGCTACGCCCGCACAAACTTACGTCCCCCTACCTGAATCTAGCCCTGTGTGTTTAGTATCACTTTAATGATAGCCACTAGTATAGACAAAGATTTCAAATTCATTGTAGTGACTGTGACTTAAGTTGCCTAGTGGGAGAAAACACAGCAGGATTTTTTCTCTCGTTGACCTAGTCCTAGTCAGTCCATTTGGAAGTAAGGCACTCACCTTACATCATATGTTAGATCATGAATTGTTCATGCACATAACTTTATTCTTCTCATTGGGACAGAAGCTACACATGGAACCATGGCATCATAGCACAACAAACTAAATCTGCTCTGCATGCTTTCGTTTTTTGGTAATGCTCTTCAGTTGCTTCTTTTTACACTTTCACAGATGACCTTATTTTAAACATTTTCTGTGGTTATTTTTCCTTCACTGTGGAGACCAGATGTTAAACTACAAAAGGTTCATTGCAGGATCCAAAGTATACACCAGGCAGACCAAATTTTAATTGACTTGGATGGATCACTGAGGATGAAATACACATAGCAATTGATCTTTTTCATTTTATGGCTCAGTACTGTAAAATATTACTGTCTTAGGAAATGAGCATATGCACTATGCTGATGATGCCACAGTTCATAAAAATATGAGACCATTCATATTGACAAAACGTGTTTACTGCCACATAAAGGAGCACTCCATACTTTCTGTATTTGATGTTTGTTAAATTGCTTTGCTTAGTAGCTTTGGAATTTTCCCTCGTAGAATACGTTTGCGTTCTCAAATGTTATTTATGTGCAACCCCCACACTTTTATGAGTGGTGTCCAGAACCCACATGTCAGGAACTCATTTGCTGTGTGAGCATCTGGACTGTTGTCTCTGTCACAGTCATTTAGAAAGTAATCAGACTTCACAATTGGTTCACTGTGGGCCAGCCTTACGTCTTGTCATACAAACGCTTCTGCCTCAGTTTCCTCTGATGCACTTCTTGGGTCTTGCTGCTCTTCTGCATTCTCCTATACTGCAGACTCTTCTCCAGAAGCCGTACGTCTGTAGCAGCATCCTTTTATGACCTCATGGTGTCCTGTCACCTGTGTTATAGAATTTGTCAGTTTACAACTCTTTAGTGTGTATTGGATTTATCCTAGTTGCTGACTTTGCTTGGTTTCATTTCAATCATACTTCACCTACCCTGTATCCAGCTGTGTTTCCTACATATTTATTTCTCACTCTGGTGTTAACACTTGGCTCTGGTTCCTCTTGGAAAGGGTCCCTGGTTATTCTTCCTGACTAAGCTTCTGTCTATGTACCTGCTATTTGCCACCTACAAGACCATTGTATGGATTATACTCTAGGAGTGAAAGGCATGAGAGTTCCTACCTTACCATCTTGGGCTCTGATAACATTAACTTTCGAGAGCATGCACTTACAGGGGTTGGACACAAATATGGAAACACCTCATGATTTGCAAATGTGAAAGTGATAACATGGTTTGCATTGAAAGCGGACATTATGTAGCATTTTTGTTGCTTCCACTGTGTGATGAGACACTTGGCTAACAGGTAGGAAGCCTCACTTTCATCATTCACTACGTGCGCTCGTAGTAATACAGAGTCATGTCAGAGCCTACTTTCAAAGAGGGCAAATTTTTTGGTACCAACTTAGCTGGTGCCTCTGTGACTTAAAGTGGAGGTTCACCCACAAATGTTAATTTTTAACCTTAGATTCATGCTCATTTTGTCTAGGGGAATCGGCTAGTTTTTTTAAAATCGAAGCTATACTTACCGTTTTAGAGAGCGATCTTCTCCGCCGCTTCTGGGTATGGGCTGCGGGACTGGGCGTTCCTATTTTGATTGACAGTCTTCCGACAGGCTTCCGACGGTCGCATCCTTCGCGTCACGATTTTCCGAAAGTAGCCGAACGTCGGTGCGCAGGCGCCGTATAGAGCCGCAGTGTGATCTATGAAGAAAAGTCAAGTTAATAAAGAAGTTATTTTAAGCATTTGGTGTGCTCTTTAAACCTTACTGCTTCCATAGAACGGCAATAGAGGAATTTCAGAGTAATAGACAGTCTTGTTGGACTGAAAAGTCGGAGATATCACAATTCTTCTAATGCCACAGCACATGAGGCACTTTATAGTGCTGAGCCTGCCACAGTGGAACTATTATTCCCTTTGAGGGAAAAGCGATAGCGCTTCTCAACTTGCACAGTAAAGAGCGCATTTGAGCAGCGGAGCGCCAGCATATACCGCCGCGCAGCAACCGATCCCTGAGTGAGCAAGTAAAGACACCTCAGCGGAGCTACCATAGAGGCCATAGAAGCGTGTTTACTCAAACTGCAGTCGACTCTTAAAGTGGCAGAACGGCAAAGGCAAGATAGTCACGGAAAAAGCGCCAACCCTCCTGCGACCCCTAGAGAGAGAAAAAGACGCATGGTGGGAGACCAAAGTCCAGACCTAGAGTGCCTGCACCGCCACCCCCAAAGAGGCCAAGTACTGCAGCCAGCTAGTTTTCCCGACACTAGGCCCAAAGCCTGCAGCAGAGCATCGCGACTCATCCCAGAGCGTCGCAAGTCATCACAGAGCGTCGCAAGTCATCACAACTCATCACAGAGCATCGCAAGACATCGCAAAGCATTGCAAGTCAGCGCAAGAATCGCATCAAGAAAAGACAAGTCTCCTCTAAGACTGACATTTGTTCCAGCAACCTACAGATCACATTATCCTGCTCTTCAGAATAAGGTCAGAGCTATCCTTTTATTACTTATCATTGCACATAGGCCTTGGCATAAAGAGACATTTTTGTGTTCAGGAATAAAAGACTGTAAAGTAAAACAAAGGATGGTTTGTAGTATACGGACTCTAAAGTATTTAAAGTGAAAGTCATTTATTGCCTGCATCTATTGCTATTGCATTTAAAGTGAAAGTCATTTATTGCCTGCATCTATTGTTACAGCATTTAAAGTAAAATGTCTGAGCCTAGTATTACCATGCCACTGTTAGAGGATACAAAGAGAGATGGGATAGTGGGTGAAAAGCAAGTGAACCTGTCTAAGGTATAAGAGTCTGATGCAGCATTAGTCTTGCCCCAAACAAATGAGCTAAGACGCTCAGAGCGTATCAGAAAACTGACCCCAAAAATGCAGGAAAATTTGCAGAATATATGATAGGTGGAAATTATACATTAAAGATGCTCGTAGAAAGTTAAAGCAAGTTAGTATAAAAGAAAACTTGAGTTATCTGGTAGAGACGATAGAAGAATCTGAATCAGAGCTTATGGCAGTGTATGTCAATCTGCGGTCATCCACAACACCTTCCCAGGATATTGTGAGAAACATGGACACATGTACTGCAGTCACTAAAGATTTAGTAACGCTCATGAGAAAATTATCATCTGAAGCTAACTATGATGAAGTTTAGGCGAGGAAGAGAATGAACGAGCTCTTCACGAGAGACTATGATAGGTCCTTAGGGGGAACCACAATCTCAAGTGGGACTTCCTTCACTAGTAGAAGTGCCAGTTACATATCAGAGCCCCCAAGTACTTTAGCCAAAAGAAAAGAACTTGTTCAACAACTTGCTGTCAAGAAAGCAGAAATCGAGATGGAACCAGCCATTGAGGCGCAGCGCCATCAAATGGAGGCACAGCGCCATCAAATGGAAAGGCTGGAAAGGCTGAAAGAAGTTAAGATTATAGAAGCCAGACTAAGAGTGCACGATGAGCACATGAATGGTAGTCATAGGTCCAAATCTGTACTAAGTGATGAATCAGACTCCTACTTACCTTCATACATCCAGGAAAATGAGAGGAAACCTTCAGTACGTAGGGAAGAAAAAAGTCATTGCCATTCCATCCCTGCTCAGGAAGATGAAAAGAGAGACTCACTTAATTTAGAACTAAGTGAGAAAATAAAACAGGACAATTATACTCCTAGATGTCACTGCAATGACCAGGAGGATGTTGCGACTATTGTCCCAGCAGGACGATAGAGAACAGTCCCAGCAAGACTTCCCATTCCAGAACCTGCTGTATTTTCAGGAGACATTCTGAAGTTCATAGAGTGGAAGGCAAGTTTTGAAATGATCATTGAGCATCATTGTTCCAGATCAGTTGGTGGAGAAGCAAAGAAAGCCCTTGAAGGTAACTTTTATAGAACAGACAAAGAAGCCTACAAGCAAGCTTGGGAAAAGTTAAATGGGGGATATGGTCATCCTTCTTAGTACAAAGAGCCTTTAGGGAGAAATTGAATAACTGGCCTAAAATAGGTCCCAAGGAACACTTCAAACTCCAAGAGTATGGTGATTTCCTGCAAGCATGCAGCAATGCCATCCCACATGTACGAGGACTAGAAGTACTGAACGACTATCTAGAAAATCACAGGATGCTAGCTAAGCTACCTGAAGAAGTGGCTTCTATATGGAATCACTATGTGACTGAACAGTTAGATCTAAATAAGGACTTCCCAAGTTTTGAAAAGTTCTCTGAGTTTGTTAATAGGGAAGCACGAATAGCATGTAATCCAGTAACAGCATCTTACGCCTTAAAATCCTTAGAAGAAAGGCCTGCAAGAGATACAAGACGTGCAAGAGCAACTAGCTTTGCAATCAACTCAGCAGCTAAAGGTCTGTATACCTGCGAAAGCAAGTTTAAAGTCAATACTGGGTTGAGTAAAGAGACAGAACCGACAAATCCTCAGACTACCTTTAAGTGTATGTTCTGTGGAGAGAACCACTCCATACACAACTGCCAACAATTGAAAGAGAAGTCCTCAAGTGAAAAGAAAAAATTTGTACTTGATAACCAACTGTGTTTTGGATGCTTAAGAAAAGGCCATGTCACTAAGGAGTGTAAGAAAAAGGCTACATGCAGCGTCTGCAAAGGACGCCATCCTACGCCACTACATGAAGAACGTCCAAAGAAGGATGAATCCTCAATACCTAAAGATGCTGAGGAAGAAAAGAAAGTATCAGTATTCTCTTGCAGAGTAAGGGAAGGAGAAAGCAACGGCACATCAATGGTTGTACCAGTGTGCATTTCAAATCCTAAAAAGAGGAACAAGAAGGTATACGCCTATGCACTACTGGACGCCCAAAGCGTCGTCACCTTCATTGATGAAGAAATCTGCAAGAAATTACAAGTGACTACAGAACCAGTGAAGCTTAAGCTCACCACAATGATGGGGAGAGACACATTAGTGAACAGTCAAAAGGTTAAAGAACTGAGAGTTAGAGGACTTCATTCAAACCTCACATTAAATCTACCTCCATTTTATACCAAAGACGATATACCTCTAGATCGAGATCGCATACCTACCTGTGAAACAGACAATAAATGGGAGCACCTATCTATCATATCTCATGAGATGTCCCCGCTGAAGGAATTTGGTGTCGGACTGTTGATAGGCTACGATTGTCCCGAAGCTTTGGTACCACGAGAGGTAATCACAGGAGGAGAGGGTGAACCCTACGCTGTTCGAACTGATCTAGGATGGGGTGTTGTTGGAGGAAAACAGCAGATTGCAAACTCAAGACAGGTGACAGGATTGTGTCATCGAATATCTGTCCAAGAGCTACCAACTGTAAGTTCAGCAAAGGTAATCAAGATCCTTAAATCTGACTTTGCAGACATAAGTTCTGAAGAAAAGAGTCTATCCCAGGAAGACATAAAGTTCGTACACACTCTAGAAAAGAGTATTCAGCAGAATCAACAAGGTTATCTTGAAATGCCCTTACCCTTCAGAGAAGGACCTCGTCTGCCAAATAACAGAAATCTTGCCCTAGCAAGATTGAAATGCTTGAAGAAAAAGATGGGAAGAGATCTCAAATTCAAGCAGGATTATTTGAAATTCATGGAAGGCATCCTTGAAGAAGGACATGCAGAGAAGGTGAATAACCAACCTAAAGAAAGAGAAGTGTGGTACATCCCACATCAAGGTGTTTACCACCCAAATAAACCAGATAAAATTAGAGTATTTGAATGCTCAGCAAAGTATGATGGTGTTGCATTGAACGATCATCTACTGAAAGGACCAGATCTTACAAACACTCTGCCTGGAGTACTCTGTAGATTCAGAAAGTATCCCACAGCGGTCATGTGTGACGTTGAAAAAATGTTCCACCAGTTCCATGTGAAGAATGAAGATAGAGACTTCCTGAGGTTCCTATGGTGGGAGGACAGAGATACAGATACAGAGCCAGCAGAATGAAAGTACATTTATTTGGAGCAGCATCGTCTCCAGGTTGCGCCAATTATGGTATGAAGTACTTGGCTGATAAAAATGAAAAGGATTGTCCATCAGCAGCAAATTCTCTTGAGAAAAACTTCTATGTAGATGATGGTCTTATAAGTCTAGAGTCCACAGAATCTGCAATCAAATTAGTAAAGGAAAGCCAAGAATTATGCGCAAGAGGAAACCTGCGCCTTCACAAATTCATCTTAAACAGAGAAGTATTGGAATCCATCAGTGACTCTGAACGTGCATCAACAATGAAGAATGTAGATCTCAATTATGATAATCTTCCAGTTCAGAATGTACTTGGCTTGGGATGGAATGTAGAGAACGATGAGTTCTTCTTTGAGATATCCTTTGAAGAGAAAGTTGCAACCAGACGTACCATTCTTTCCGCAGTGGCTTCTATATATGATCCACTGGGATTCTTGGCCCCAGTAATCCTCAAAGCAAAAGAATTACTGCAAGAATTATGCAGACGGAAGTTGGGATGGGGTGAACCCATACCTAAAGATTTGAGGCCAAGGTGGGAGACTTGGATAAGAGACTTGCAAAATTTGAAAGAAGTTCGGATACCCAGATGTTTTGTACCTCATGACTTCGGAGAGTACAAGAGAATAGAACTTAATCACTTCTCAGACGCCAGTAGTTATGGCTATGGTCAGTGCTCCTACATCAGAGTGATAGGAGAAGGAAAAATACATTGTGCCCTGGTTACGGGAAAAACAAGAGTAGCACCTACCAGTATTCAGACAATACCAAGACTTGAACTGACAGCAGCTGTTGTTTCAGCATCAGTAAGCAAGTTTCTAAGAGAAGAATTAGAGTTAAAAATAGATGAAGAATATTTGTGGACGGACTCACAAGTTGTCCTAGGATACATAAACAATGAAGCTCGAAGATTCCATATCTTTGTCGCCAACAGAGTTCAGAAAATTCGGGAAATTACAAATCCGGAACATTGGCATCACGTTGATACAAGGCATAACCCGGCAGATCATGCTTTCACAACTCGCATTCGGCGCTCTATAAGTATTTATTCCAATCCAATCCAATCCAAGAGGTCTGAATGTAACAGAATTGAAAAATTCAAATTGGTTCACCGGTCCAGAGTTCCTTTGGGAAAAGGAGATCATACCCAGTGAAGGTTACACAGAATTGTCTATGGGTGATCCAGAAGTAAAGGTTGTACAAACATTGAGCACTGCTGCCAAGTGTCAAGATGACATACTTGAAAGACTAGTCAGATGTTCAAAATGGAATACAGTCATTAACGTAGTAGCTCGAATTCAAGTTTGGCAAGGGGAATCAAAAAGAAGGAATCATTGAATGTAGAGGAAAGAATGAAAACTGAAGAAACAGTCGTAAGACTCATTCAACAGAGATTCTATAGTGAAGAGTGCAAGAGACTCAGTCAAGAACCTAAAAGGATTCCCAACAACCACCCACTGTACAAGCTCAATCTTGTTCTACAGTATGGTATACTGAAGGTGGGAGGGAGACTGGAAAATGCATAGTTACCCAGCAGAGTGAAGCATCCAGCAATTCTACCCAAGAATTCCACTTTCACAAGATTGATTATTGATCACTACCACAACAAATCCTTGCATCAAGGAAGAAGCTTTACCCAGAACTGTTTGAGAGAAGGTGGTTACTGGATAGTAAAGGGAAGCAAAGTTATAGCAAAGTATATAAATAAATGCGTAACCTGTAGAAAGGCACGTAGACCTACCGAAGAACAAAGAATGGCAGATTTACCTAGAAGTCAATGGAAATTGGCCAAAGTTCTAAAAGTTCAAAAGGATGAAGACAAACTAGTAAGAAGGGCGTTGTTACAAATAGGAGACTCAAAACTTGACAAAAAGGGAAAACGTCTCACTACTCCACTCAGGTTGGAACGTCCTATACAGAAGTTAGTTGTTCTACTTGAGAGTGATAAAAGACACTTGGAAGTTGAGAACCTGATGGAAAATTCCTCAAATTCATGTTCACATCCTACTATAGAGAGCACGAATTATAAGTAATTTTGGTGGGAGTGTAGCTGGCCAGCTAGAACCTGTCCTAGGTAGCTAATATAACCTACATGTATATACAGCTAAACCTGCTAAGAACCTAAATGTAATGCACATGTTTATATGTGAGAGACAAAAGCAAAGTTATTCACTGTGATTTTATGCTTGAATGTCATATAACAGTTGTATGTTGTGTTCACAGAGGCAAAAGAAAAAATATGCCTTTAAGAATCGTTTATTTATATGACAGTGAAGGTAAGCTCAAATTACAGAGTAGAATTCATGCCAGAAAGTATAGAGTTAAGCTTTTGTGACTCATCAGAAGCCTTGGCCAATCACAGCTACCTTTGCATCCATTCTGTCTGGGAGGTTCCTAATACTGTACATGTGCTGCATTCATTCCACATGAAGACAGAGAGCAGAGCAGACATACAGAGTTCAGTTTAATGGAAGCAAGGGCCTAAATAGGTATGTTACACAAGTTATATATGTTCTTATTGTAAATAGTGTGATCAGAACTGTATACTGATCTAGTTGTGTGTTCACTTATAGTTCCACCGAACTAAGCCATCAAACTAAGTCCATTCAGTCATTCAAACAAAGTCATCTAACCACCCTAACTGCACTCGAACGAACTAAGTCACATCCATACATCCACTTTAACAAGCTAACTGCACCAAACTCATTACCGAACTAAAGCAACACTGCAAACAAAGTTGCAAACCACAGTTATACCTTTCAGAGAAATCCGAGAATGCTTTGATAACTTACAGAGAGAGAGAGAGAGAGAGAGAGTATAAATACTGAAGAAAGAAATATATCCACCATTTTATGTTGAATGACAAGATTGAATATTTGAACTGCCATTTTGTTATACTTATTCAACACGTGTTTGTACATGGACTGTCTGCTGCAAAGCAGCAGTGTGATCTATGAAGAATGGTGAAGTTAATAAAGAAGTTATTTTAAGCATTTGGTGTGCTCTTTAAACCTTACTGCTTCCATAGAACGGCAGTAGAGGAATTTCAGAGTAATAGATAGTCTTGTTGGACTGAAAAGTCAGAGATATCACAATTCTTCTAATGCCACAGCGCATGAGGCACTTTATAGTGCTGCGCCTGCCACAGTTCATATTCTTGAATGCAATAACATACTGTATGCTAGTAGTTAAAGCAAACCGGTCATTAAGAGTTACTTAAAGTGGAACTCTAGTCAGAAAGTCCTGCTAGATCTCTTCAGGTGGCCCCTTTTGCAGGTATAGTGCTGATACTGTTTAACATCCAGTAATACTCTGTCTCACCCTGCTCTGCACATGCTCAATTGCTCTCTATTTTTAGGCACTGTGCTGAATTTGTAGAGGCTGATGTGCTGACAGCCTAAATATTTACTGCTGTTCAGGGGTGCTGGGCTTCAGCAAAATGACAGCCTCATGCTAAAATTAACAGGAGCGATTCTGGAGGCAATTTACAACACACACTAGCTTTGGTAGCATAGTTATAATGTGGAATGTATGTTTCTTGCTAAAGAACATTTTTTTATCAAGTTGTTATGGGTAACGTTCCACTTTAAAGCAACATTGTCACTAAATAAGAAAGTATACAGAGAGAGATTTATAGATAGAAGAGACGTTCTACCTACCTGTCCCACCACCTTCACCACTGATCTACGTTCTTTAAGGAGGTATGGTGCAGAGTTTCAGACTGTGGCCTCTCTTGGGGTGTTGTGGTTCCTCTTGTTGCTCCCTCAAGACACAGTATTGACAGAGGGGCTGGCAGAAAGCAGCTCAGTGCTCAGTAAGGAAGGGGGAGGGGTCAGGCATCCGACACCCCCATGATTGTGTCAGGTGAAAAAGATTTCCTGGGCACCATAGCTCTTATAGAGAGTGAAGATTGGTAGCATGGATGGCACTTTCTAATTTAGTAACGTTGTATTAAAATGCTTTATTCTTTTTATATATATTGTGACAGGGTAGACGACTCTGTGTATGTCAGTGAGAGGTTGGAAAGGGAAGCTTTCCCTGTCTTGGAAAGGGTTAAGCCTGGCCCAACAGGTAAACCTCCTCTCTCTCTCTATTAATTAGCCTGCACCCAGGGCTGGTGCAAGGATTTTTGACACCCTAGGCGAAGCCTCATTTTGACACCCCCCCGCACCATTCGCTCTGCCCCTCACTGAGATTTTTGCGGTGCCTCTTCACCTATTTCTAGGCTAAAGCAGTATACAGAGAGGCCAACTGTGTAACTGCCTGTCTGTACGAGCGACAGATACACTGACAATGCTACGCTCCTAGTAAAAACAATAAAAAATGCAAATTTTTTGACCTGCAAAGGGATCTGCATTTATTTTTATTTTTTTACAAAACTGGATTTGAACCTTCACACCTCAAATCCCTAATGCCCCCCCACAGCTCTCCCACCAATCCCCCCCTCCTCTCTTACTAATGCCCCCAATTCCTCCCTCCTCTCTTACTAATGCCCCCCAATTCCACCCTCCTCTATTACTAATGTCCCCCCAGCTCTCTCACTAATCTCTCTCTGTTACTAATGCCCCCCAGTTCTCCCACGAATTCCACCCTCCTCTCTTACTAATGCCCCCCGTCTCTCTCACCATGTCCCCCCTCCTCTGTTACTAATTTCCCCCCAGCTCTCTCACCAATTCCCTCCTCCTCTCTTACCAATGCGCAGACTGATATGTATCCCTGTGCTTTTTTTTTTTTTTTTTAAAACACAGTGCTGCTGACACCTTTGAGTGTCAGAACTGTAGCATGGAGCCTAGGAGGAGTTTCACAGAACTTGTAGCTCCATGCTACAGTCCTGACAGGTGGGGAAAGACACTTCCGGCATTCCCACCAGCAAATGTGGGCATATCCCCCCTGGGTGCCTGGTGCAAACACACAGAAGCAAGTGGAGTGCTTATGTGTGAAGTTCCGCTCAGTGTGGTAAAATATGGTGTCTACCGTCCATGGGGGTGACACCATGTTGTCCTGTCGCTGCTCCTAGCACAAATTCCCCTCCAAATCCTCCTCCTCACACAAATCCTCCAATCCCCTCTTCTAGCACAATCCCCCTTCTTGCACAAATCCCCCCTCTTCACATTAATCCCCCAATCTCCCCTCCTTGCCTAAATCCCCTCTCCTTGCATAAATCCCCCTCCTAGCACAAATCCCCAAAATTCCCCCCTCCTCACACAAATCCCCCAAATCCCCCCTCCTTGCATAAATCCCCCTCCTAGCACAAATCCTCCCCAATCCCCTCTCCTAGCACAAATCTCCTTCTCTCCTTGCATAAATCACCCAAATCCCCTCTCCTTGCATAAATCCCCCCAACCCCCTCTCCAAGCACCAATCCCCCTTCTCGCACAAATCCCCCCTCCTTGCACAAATCCTTCCAATCCCTCCTCCTCGCACAAATCCCCCCAATTGGTCATTCTTGCACAAATCCCTCCTTCTCGCATCAAATCTCCCCTCCTCACACAAATCCCCCCTCTCACATAAATCCCCCCCCAATACATTCTCATCTGTCATGTCTGGACAGATCCAAGTCAGAGATGTGGAGGGCTCACCATGGGGGGCCGAGAGGGCAATAGCTAGCTGGACTAGTTGGAGTTATCTGGTGATAGCAGATATTAGTATGGGGGATCTGGGGAAGATAGGATCTGTTCCTGCAGACAATGTCATCAATTTTAAACTGACCTGTTTGTTGCAGGAATGGGGATGTGGATAGGATAGCTGCAGGGAAGATGCTGTGGGTGCCGGCAATCGCACTATTACAGCAGTCAACATGGCAGCAGGCCTGGATGGATGACTTCCCCTGGCACCAGGAATGTCATTGGCCTTCCCCCCTCACATAACAGGAGCGCTGCTAAACCCAGGATAATTCAGTGCATGTTTACTACCCGGAGAACTGCAAGCCGAGCTTTTGTATTACAAGTGAGAGGAAGACACAGGGCTAGCGCCGGATGAAAAAAAAAGCCCTGCCTCCGGGACCTCGGATTGGCGTCACCCGGTGTGACCTGCACCCCCCTGCCCCATAGCAACACCATGATTCCGCTTACCTTGCACAAGACGCTGAGAGGCAGGATCAGGTCAGTTGAGAGCCAGCATGGAGGCTGCTGGCACACAGGATCAGGGCCGCTGAGAGCCGGGATCGGAGCCGCTGAGAGCCGGCATGGAGGCTGCTGGCACACTGGACCGGGGACGCTGAGAGCCGGCATGGAGACTGCTATCACGCCGCTAATATGGGCAGTGTCACAGGTGGGGGGGTCCAGTGTCACAGGTGGGGGGGTCCGGTGTCACAGGTGGGGGGGTCCAGTGTCACAGGTGGGGGAGGTCCAGTGTCACAGGTGGGGGGGGTCCAGTTTCACAGGTGGGGGAGGTCCAGTGTCACAGGTGGGGGGGGGTCAAGTGTCACAGGTGGGGGGGTCCAGTGTCACAGGTGGGGGAGGTCCAGTGTCACAGGTGGGGGGGGTCCAGTGTCACAGGTGGGGGAGGCCAGTGTCACAGGTGGGGGGGTCCAGTGTCACAGGTGGGGGGCAGTCAGTGTTACAGGTGGGGGGGCAGTCAGTGTCACAGGTGGGGGAGGCCAGTGTCTCAGGTGGGGGGCAGTCAGTGTCACAGGTGGTGGGCAGTCAGTGTCACATGTGGGGGGGCAGTCAGTGTCACAGGTGGGGGGGGGCAGTCAGTGTCACAGGTGGGGGGGGCAGTCAGTGTCACAGGTGGGGGGCAGTCAGTGTCACAGGTGGGGGGGCAGTCAGTGTCACAGGTGGGGGGGGGTCCAGTGTCACAGGCAGTGTCATAGGTGGGGGAGGCCAGTGTCACAGGTGGGGGGCAGTCAGTGTCACAGGTGGGGGGGTCCAGTGTCACAGGCAGTGTCATAGGTGGAGGGGGCAGTGTCACAGGTGGGGGGGGCAGTCAGTGTCAGGCTTACCTTACATGAGAAGTATAAATGCAACAGCCCTTGAACACTCGGGACGTGAACTGCTGGGTAGAGGACATCACAGAGCTGCTGATCGCCCCCCCTCCCCTGTATAGTAAGAGATGCCAGCGGTACAGGGGGGAGTGGAAACAGCGGCCGAAGTTCATATTGTGTGTGGGGGGGGGATTCTGTGCTGCCTGTCATGGTGCGCTTTGTGCCTGTACTGTACTGAGCTGAGCGGAGGGCGGCTGCACTGTCTGGCAGCATAACTTTTGTTCAGGAACAGTTTGTCACTCCCGGCTTCAGAGTGACAGTATTTTAATGATCCGAATCCCCAGCGAGTGGCTGGGGATCTGGATTTTGCCGCTCCCCCTACCCTGGCGCTCTAGGCAGCCGCCTGACTTGCATATGCCTAGTGCCGGCCCTGCCTGCACCTGATAATGTAGAGAGAGAGTGACAGCTCACAGCGAGATCCAGGCTGCACTGGATGAACACAGACTGGAGAGTGTTTGCGTATTCGTGGAATTAAGGTCTGTCAGAACAATTGCTTATATCGGACTATGTTTTTTTTGTTTGTTTATACTGGAAGCCGGAATTGCCGCTCTAGTAAAGCGTAGTGAGGGACGCTCTTGTTTAGTTAGCCTCCCAAGGTGGAGTAGGCCTGTTTATTTATGGTTTTTTTTTATTGGACGCAATAAAGCTGCATTTATTCGCCATTTCTGTTTAAAGACCAGTGACTTTCCTGGTGGTGGCAGCAGTGGGATATTTGTTGTACCGGCCAATTTCTCACAGTGGCCTTAAAGGTACAGGACCCTGAGGTCCCGTACACATGACTGGATCTATCCGCTGGGATTGATCCGCGGATCAGTTCCAGCAGATAGATCCGGTCGTGTGTACGTCCGAGCGGACATTTTCAGGCGGATAAAAATCCAGCCGACGGATTCTCAGCGGATAAAAAATTCTTAGCATGCTAAGAAATCTATCCGCTGGAATCCAGTCCAGCGGACTGATCCGGTCGTCTGTACAGACTCACCGGATCAGTCCGTCCGCTCCCATCCCTCGCATGCGTCGTAATGATTCGACGCATGCGTGGAAGTATTTACCTTCCAGGGTCGCGCACGTCGCCGCGTCATCGTCGCGGCGACGGCGCGGCCACGTCACCACGGATGTATTCCGCAGGGATTTCGATCTGATGGTGTGTACAGCCATCAGATCCAAATCCACCAGAGGATTTATCCGCTGGAAATGGTCCAGCGGACCGTTTCCAGCAGATATCCTCTCGTCTGTACGAGGCCTGAGAATGGAAGATATTGTGAAAGCACTGATACAAGCTGCCTCTGTGCAGCAAGAGACTAATAGACAGGTAGCTGCCTCAGCTGCAGCGCAACAAGAGACCAACAGACTCCTGGCTTTGCAGGTTTAGGTTTTAACTGAAGCACAAAAGGCAAATTATGCGGTTCTCAAAGTCACCCTGGAACAGATGACTGCCCAAGGATCTCCTAACCCACCAGCAAGGGGCGTAAGCCAAATTCGTGCAAGTAGCTGTCTGCAGAAAATGACCCCAGATGATGATGTGGAGACCTTTCTGCTGGCGTTTGAATGGACCGCCGCCCGAGAAGGCTGGCCTCCAGAACAGTGGGCTGGAATCATTGCACCCTTTCTCCTGGGAGAAGCACAGAAAGACTATTTTGACCTGGACGAGGAGGCGGCTGCAGACTATCCCAAACTGAAAGCAGAGATCCTGGCTCGGTTAGGGGTGACTGCCACAGTGAGGGCCCAGCATTTCTACAACTGGAGGTTTAAGGAAGGAAAAGCTCCAAGATCCCAGATGTTTGACTTAATCCATCTGGCTCGGAAGTGGCTCAAACCAGAGACTCAAACCCCTGCACAGATCATAGAAACGCTCGTGCTTGACCGTTACTTGAGAGAGCTTCCAAATGGCTTCTGGGAGTGGGTCACTCAGGGAAACCCCCTGTACTGTGATAGCATGGTCGCACAAGTGGAGCGGTATCTGTCTGCCAAAGATTTGCACCGATCTCTCACTAGGTCGAGTGGGAAAATACAGATACGGGGAGACCGGAAGAGTGGATTAGAAGCAGACTTCGAATCAGGAGCCTGTCTTTCCAAAACGGACGCTAGTAGTCGAAACCCTGGGAAAGAGGACCAACCTAGGAGAAACTCCATAACTTGTTTTGAGTGTGGCGCAAAAGGACATGTCAGGGTGAGATGCCCCAACCTTCCTGAGCCAATGCAGTGTGGGCTAGGGGAAGATTCTTCAGACTTCTGCGGACTCGTCTGTCTAGCAGGTCTGGTGGAAGGGGGACATTATTATTATTATTATTATTATACAGGATTTATATAGCGCCAACAGTTTACGCAGCGCTTTACAACATCAGGGAAGACATTTAGTTACAGTACAATTTAATACAGGAATGATCAGAGGGCCCTGCTCGTTAGAGCTTACAATCTAGAAGGTAGGGTGAAGTGTAACAGAGGGTAGTAGATGTGGGGGGTGATCAGGTGGGCAAAGTTAAAATACAGTTGTTAGATGTGGGTAGGATAGGCTTCTCTGAAGAGGAGGGTTTTCAGGGATCCTCGAAAAGCTGGTACCTTCCGAGTACCTGTCCTGCTGGACAAACAAGAGACGGTGGCCCTGGTGAACTCTGGCAGTGCCCTGACTCTGGTAACCAGTAAATTAGTAAGACCTGGTGGGGTTT